>NC_068924.1:72463164-72811497 GCF_023091745.1 Budorcas taxicolor
AGATGACAAGGATGGGTTCTTGGAAGCCCTTCCCTTTTCTCCACCTGATGTAGGATAGTGTCCAAGGTAAGCATGCTACATTCCCAGTATCCCTCTTGAGTCTGTGTGACTTGGGTCAGCTACTTAAGCTCTCTAAACCTCAGTTTTCGCTAATCTAAATGGGGACAGGGATAATGTCTCCTTAATATGCCATTATAAGAACAAAATGAGAGGATGCATCGGCGTGGCTAGTACGATACCTGACACACAGTGAGTACTTAATAAGCTGTAACCATCATCTCTACCTGTGATGCTTCCCCATCCTTCATCCTCAGCTCAAAGCTACCTCTTCCCTGGAGCCTTCTGTGATTTCATCATTGAACTAAGTTACTGATTTTCTACACCAGAACGCTGGCAAAGATTGAGGGCAAGAGGAGAAAGGGGCAACAGAGGATAAGATGGTTGGATGGCATTACTGACTCAATGGACATGAGTTTGAGCAAACTGGGAGAGAGTGAAGGAAAGGGAAGCCTGGCATCCTGTAGTCCATGGGTTCGCAAACAATTGGACATGATGTAGCTACTGAATCACATTTTACCTTGTAACACGATTATTGGTTCTATAGCCCCACTGATGTCTGGTGCCTAATTCGTCTTTGTTTTGCCGAGACTGGCCCACAAATCTGTCTTTAAGGACCACTAGCGAGTTTGTTCATGAAACAGGTAGATGTGTGTTGGGGGGCCAGAGCCGGGTGAGAAGCAGGGATGTGGGCAGAAGTGTGTGCCAGTGGTAGGAGGTAGCGGGGAGGGAGGCTAGTCACCTATGTTGGATGGACCAGTGCGTGTACATGACAAGCAAGGATATCTGGCCAGCTGTGCCCACCCGGAGACCCAGGCGGTGCTCATGCCTCAGAGCCAAGAAGGTCACAGCCATCTCGGTTCAGTGGAAGAAGCCGGCTCCCAGGAATGGGCTTGTCTGTGATGGTGAAGCCGGCAGGCTGGTTGTTAGAAGCCAGCACGGGGCCATGACCCAATGGAAAAATAAGTCCACATTGTGCCAGACGAGCCTGCTTCCAGGCTGGGCAAGTTAATAAAGTGGCTCTGAGGTGGTTTGGAGCCATGGTGGAGGGGCTGGGGAGGAATTTTCTCATTTCTCGTAAAACCTTAATCAGTGTTAGTCACTTCAAGTGATTACGAGGACTTAAAATAGCCACCAGCAGCGAGCCTGAAGGACCGGGCTGAGGCCGCTTGGTTTTGCTTCTCTGGGAAGCGGAGCTGGGCCTGGGAGGGACACACGTCTGTCCCTCACTGGACCACGAGCACTCGTGAGCTCACTGAGGGCAGAGCTGGGCCTGGCTGGCTGGCCCGTCCCCACACCTGGCACAGCTCCTGGGACAAGCCCCTGCAGGGAGCCAGCCACTGGCTGAGGGGGCCGTGCAGCTCAATGCCAGTCCCAGGGCCACTGCTGTCTCTCCAACACGTCTTCCCCCTTGCTTGCTTTTTCTTCTGTTTTCCTCCCCAGAATATCAATGCTTTTCTCACTGCTGAATCCCCAGTGCCTTGAGCAGTGCTTGGTAGGTGCCAGGAGCTCAGTGGAGGGACAGATGAGATGGGAAACCCCCTTCCAAAGACGCCACTGGGACTGTCACGAGGTCACTGGTGTTGCTGTGCCCACCCTGCCCTCCACATCCGGCTCAGGCCAGGCAACGGTCTCCCCCTCCTGCCCACCCTGGGGCCTTCTGGTAATGTCTGGAGGCACTTTTGATTTTTATAACTGGCTGGGGAGAGGGTGGGGATGGTACTGCCGGCACCTAGTAGGTGAAGTCAGTTTTGCTTTGTTTGAGTCGCTTTCCATTCCATGGACGGTAGCCCACCAGGCTCCTCTGTCCGTGGGATTTCCCAGGCGAGCATCCTGCAGTGGGTTGCCTCTTCCTTCTCCAGAGGATCTTCCCAACCCAGCGATAGAATCCGTGTCTCCTGCATTGCAGGCAGATTCTTTACCACTGAGCCACTTGGAGATGCTGCTACACAACCTCCAGGGCACAGGACAGCCCCCTGCGATGAACTCTTATCCAGCCCCGAGCGTTCACAGTGCAGAGGCTGAGAAACCTGCTCCACATGGGGTTGGTAGTGCGATGTACAAAAGACTAGAAAATCGTTACTTTCAGATGACATAATAGTGACTGCTGCTGCTGCTAAGTCGCTTCAGTCGTGCCCGACTCTGTGCGACCCCATAGACAGCAGCCCACCAGGCTCCCCCGTCCCTGGGATTCTCCAGGCAAGAACACTGGAGTGGGTTGCCATTTCCTTCTCCAATGCATGAAAGTGAAAAGTGAAAGTGAAGTCGCTCAGTTGTGTCTAGAGTGTTTCATTTACAAGATAAACCTCTACCTTTTTGTTCCAACAACCGCCTCGGGGTGGGGTAGGGATGTGTCTGTGAGAATTCAGTGGGCATTCAAGACCTTCAGCATGACAGCCAAGGGGCCCTTGGACAGCAGGGAGGTCAAACCAGTCCGTCCTAAAGTAAATCAATCCTGAATATTCGTTGGAAGGACCGATGCTGAAGCTGAAGCCCCAACACTTTGGCCACCTGATGCAAAGAGCTGACTCACTGGAAAAGACCCTGATACTGGGGAAGATTGAAGGTGGGAGGAGAAGGGGATGACAGAGGATGAGATGATTACATAGCCTCTCCAGTTCTGCAGCTGGTGTATGCAGCCCATGAGGTCACCGAGAGTCGGACACCTCTTACTGACTGAACAACAGCAACAACTGCCGAGGGGCCCGCGGGCCACAGTGAACCTCTTCCCATGTTAGCAGGCGGCCTCTGCCATGTCCTTTCTGCTGCCTGCCCTCTGACCGCGTAGGGAGGGAGCCAAGAGAAGATGCTTATAAGGTTGGGACCTAGGCTGCGGGGAGGATGCTCCACCCTAGCAGGTGAGATACAGTAGGGCCGGGAAGCCAAGACTGCACAGATTCAAGTCCCATTCAGCCCTTCCTGCCTATGTGAGCTTTGGCAAATTTCTTTAGTCTTTCTGTGGCTCAGTTTCCCTCGCTAGGAACCGCGGCTCCCCGAACAGGCTGTTGTAAGGATGAAATGAGATGATGAGAGTGTTGCTTAAGATCCTGGCTGTGGCGTCCCAGTGACTGGAGTGTGGCGTCCCAGCGCTGCCGCTCACTGCATGACTCCAGGCAAATGGCTCGACTTTCTGGCCTTTTCTGGTTTCCTTTGCTGTAAATCAGAGGACCTGGAACTACCTGCCTCAGTGTGTGGGTCTGAGGATTTCACTGCCGACAGCGCATTGAAAGGAGCCCAGCCCATGAGGAGCGCTCAGCCTGTACCACTGGTATGCTCCCAGGTCCTAGCTCCGAGCCCGGCACACAGGAAGTGCCCTGAGTGTTAATTCCTTCCATCCTCGCCCGGGTCAGGCACGGCCCCTGGGGGGAGCCTTGGTCCCTTCTGGGACCTTTCTGTTTGTGCAGCCTGCCTTCTGCCCCAGCCTCTGCCCGGGCGGCCACCCTGGGTCAGGGCAGGGCCTGGAGCCAGGCGGGCCTTCAGCTTTCAATTTCTGCCACTCCCCCTTCCCTGCCTTGGCCCATTCCATCTCGATTAGCTTCCTGGCCCGCCCCATCTCTTCCTCTTCCCCTTTGAAATCCCTGCCGCTGTCCCGGGTCCCTCCAGACACTGCACAAAGGCGTCTTGGATTCCAGCGTCAGCCCCAGAGGCCAGCCCAATAATTCAATTATGGTGGGGAGGCTTTCTCCTTTCTTCCCCCCCTCCCCGCCTTCCTCTCCCTTCCTTTCTTCCCGTCTTTTTTCTTTTTTAGATCAAAAACCAAAAGACAGACATTGTGACCCTCAGAAGATGCTGGGACTGAAAATTCCCTTCTCGGCTCCAGGCCCTTCAAATGAAATACCAAGAATTTTCTCCCCTCGGAACACGTGTGCGGCATTTGATGTGTGCTCTTTGTCTGGGGCTTCTTTCTGGGGCCTCCCGCCCAGTGCTGGGGACCCATACACGTTTTCCACCAGAGGAACGGTGGTGGTGCCCTTTGTCTACCTAGCCCAGACTCAGGCAGAGATACCGTCTCCTATAAGGCTTTGCTCATTTCTGAGCTTGGCATGTATTTTTTGCGGCCTTCACACATGTGAAGTGTGCGGATGGGATTGTTGCCTGGAAGAAAGCAGTTTGGAGGGATGGGGGACAGGGCGGTGGTCCCGGCCTGGATCTGGCTCTTCCGTGCTGGGTGATGGAGGCAGGTCACTGGCTCTTGCTGGGTCTTGCCCACCGGTGGACTTCAGTTCTGTCTGCAGTTCAGCAGATGTGGGCTTAGAGTCCACCAGGTTCCCAGCTCCATGCTGGGGTCTGGGGACAAAAACCTACCAAAAAACCCCATGTCCCAGACCCCCATGAATTTGGAGAAGATGGTCTTGGAAGCCCTTTCTGGCTCTGATGCCCTAGAAGTAGCCAAGAAAGGCTCAAAATAGACATTCGAGCTGACTTAGCCAGGTGTTCCGGGGAAACCAGATGGCAGGGGTAGAAGATTTTCTGTTGCTTTTTAAAGTGAATTTTCAGGAACAAATAGCGTCTTAGAGGCAAAAGGTCTGCGTATTCAGCTGTCCCAATTCCTCTCCAGCACAGAAAGTCCTCAAAAACGTGGAGGTCAGGTGCTCTTCCCACCTTGCCTGGGAGAGACTGGCACCTCTAGGCGGCAGGCAGCACAGAGCACGGTGGGAGAGCTTGGCCTCTCTGCACCCTTGTCGCTCATCTTACTTCTGCCCACAAAGGGCTTCACAGAGAGAGTCTGATCCCTGTTTCCCCAGACAGGTATGGGAAGATGGTGATCCTGTATTTATACAGGATCTAAGGAGGAGGATGGAGAAGGCAATGGCACCCCTCTCCAGTACTCTTGCCTGGAAAATCCCACAGATGGAGGAGCCTGGTGGGCTGCAGTCCATGGGGTCGCTAAGAGTCAGACATGACTGAGCGACTTCACTTTCCCTTTTCGCTTTCATGCATTGGAGAAGGAAATGGCAACCCGCTCCAGTGTTCTTGCCTGGACAATCCCAGGGGCAGGGGAGCCTGGTGGGCTGCCGTCTATGGGGTCACACAGAGGCGGACACGACTGAAGCGACTTAGCAGTTAGCAGTAAGGAGGAGGATCCCTTCCTTTTCCAGTCTCAGCTGCCCCTTCACAGCTCCTGATTCCTGCATTCGGGGCTCCCGAGGGGACCGAGAATGACCAGAATTGGAAAAACGACACGCTGGGCAGGGTAGAGTGGTAAGCAGGAGTGGATCCATGGGATAGCTTAAAGATGCAGGAGAATTTTGGGGGTCCAGATCAGAATACCCCAGTGGAAGTCATTCACCAATCCACGGGATTTCCTAGGCAAGAATACTGGAGTGGGTTGCCATTTCCTTCTCCAGGGGATCTTCCTGACTCAGGGAATGAACCCAGGTTTCCTGCATTGCAGGCAGATTTTTTTTTTTTTCTTTAGCCATGGACTTTATAGTTTGAATATTTGCAATTATTATTCTATATACAAACGTTGATTTCTTACAAAACTCTGTATTCCATATTGCTAGGTCACTTCACTCTTCATTTTATGTCACATTTCCATCAAGAACTATTTCCCCAAATCACAATCTGCCTGATTGTGTGTTGTTGTTGTTCAGTTGCTAAGTTGTGTATGACTCTGCAATGCCATACACTATAGCCCACCAGGCTCATCTGAGATTTTCCAGGCAAGAATACAGGAGTGGGTTGCCGTTTCCTTCTCCATGTGGGCAGATTCTTTACTGTCTGAGCCTCCAGGGAAGCCCACCAATATGGAGGATGGCAGAAAAGAAAGGCTCTGTTTGCAAGGGAGAAGGAGGTCCAGAGGACAAGGGGCCTCTGCCTTTTTCTGCCTCTGACCTTTTGCTGAAGCTCTTTCCTTCCTTCTGAAACACCCTCCCCACAACGCTGCACACTCACCCCTTTCCTTGTCATCATTTCCTGGCTCAAAAGGCACCTCTTCCATGAAACCTGCCTAAATCTCCCAGCTGGAAGTTGCCTTTTTCTCCTTCAAGCTCTCATTGCATTTTGCCTGGACTGCTCAACAGATCATTTCATTTCATTTCATCCTCACACTACTTTAAAAGCTACAGACTATTGTTTAATCACTTTGCAAAGTAGGAAACCCAATCCCAGAGAGGTTCTATACTTTTTCCAGAGTTGCAAAACTCATTTATTGTATAGCTTCATCTACTCTGTTACCGTGTAGCACCCTGCTCATTATTCGTGGCCCAGCCAGTGTTATTTTTTAAAATGCTTGGTACTCATTCCATTGAGGATGACTTAAATTTTTTTAGTCCTTATTTATTTGCATTGATGTGTTGTAGTAAAAATACAATGAGCACAGTAGACCTATTATTTTACATATGCTATTGCATAAAATGGAGCCTAAAGAGGTTAAGTGAATTTTAAAAATTCAGAGGATTATTGTGTGTGTGGTGGGGGAGTGAATTTTAAATACTAATTAAATAGTATACACAACAAAAACTGTGGATGTGGTTGAGAGATGACTGAAGTTTATGAAACACTGGTTTAAGTACATCCGTGGTCTACCAAGGTATTTTTTTAAAACTTCAAAAAATAAATTATGAGGAACAGTAATTACATATTAACTGGAGAAAAATTTGGCAATTGAGATAAGCCAGGAAAGGTAAAATCATCCTCCACACCACAGGGAGGTGCTGTGTACAGCTAGCCTGTTAGCTTGGTAGGAGCCCAAGCTGAATGTGAGCGGCAAAATGGAACTTCCCTGGTGAAGGTTCCTCGAAGCTACACTTAGCACCTGGCCTCGGGCTGATGCTGAGACCTTTGACTCGCTGGTAACGGCCTGCCCAGTGGCTTGGAGATGGCAACTACAATGCTGCAGACAGTGGGGTCATGCTTTGGTTTCTCCTATCCCCTGCCCCAGGTGTTCAGTGTACTCCCCTGAAGCTGGTGCAAACGCCTTCCTTCTGCCCTTACCCTTTGTCAACTCTTGTACATGAGTTTATTTACATGTATACCATCCTCCTCCAAGCCCTTAAAGCTCTCAGGGTCTGAGGCTTGCAGTGCTTTGCGTACGGCTTGGCACAGAGATTCTGAGTAAAGAAAAATTTTGCATCACTGCAATCCTATCTGGAGACCACTGCAGACCAGATGGCTCCTAGAACCCAATAGGACCAAGAGAAAAAACAAAAACAAAAACAAAAAAAAACTTGAAGAGTGTTTACTTTCTGCCCCTGAGGCAAATTGTCTCTGTTTCTTACTGTGTGTGTGTGTGTTTTTTTTTTTTTTTTGGCTTTCATCTTTTCCTAAAATGTAACCACTGGATATATATTAACTATCCATCTATCTATCCATCTATCTATATCTCTCTATTTATCTAGATCCATACAGAAAACAGTATTGTTCCTTTGGAACTCCTGGGCAATGAAGGCAAATGGTATAATTTATTATAATGAGTAGCTATTATGTTTCTGACCCAAATTAGTGCTTCTTCCAATTTATCTCTTTCAATCTTCACACTTGTCTTGAGATGTCAGATATTCTTCTTCTTCAAGGAAGAGGAAACTGACTCTCAGAAAGAATCAAGACTTTTCCAAGAGGACTGTGCCGATCATGAGTGAGGTTCACCAAATATTTTTTTGTTGAGCTCCATGCCACATGGTAGGATTGTACTTCCTTTGGAATTTGCTTTAGCCAATAAAATGTGAGAGCCTCATCCTCTCCCACTACCCAGGCAGGTGATGGCATTTCAGGTGGTGGCAACTCCATCAGTCTTGGCTCTGGAGGGAGGATATTGGGGAGCAGAATCTCTGACTGGTTTGGAGTGGGCTTGTAGTGTGACCAAGACATTGTTGTAAGCCCCTGAGTCTTGGGGATGTTTGTTACTGCATCATAGCCCAGCCCTTCCTGAAGCAAACAGTTCCAAAGCCAGGGAGTTGGCAGGGCTGGAATTTGAATCTCTGACTTTCTGACCCTAAGGCTATTGCCATTCCTACTGTCTCCATAGTTCCTGACACGTGTTTTGAGGCCGCATGGACTGTGTGATTTTGAGACCTCAGAACTTCTGGTGTATTGATAATGTACACATGGAAAAAGTCACCTCCCTGGCAACCTCTAAGTTTTCCTGATTTCAGATGAGTCTGCTGCCAGCTCCTTTTAGTAGGGAGGGTTGAGTGAATGACTGACAATATAAAAATAACAATAACAAAAGAAGACAACCAAAGTGAGTGCTTACAACACATCACCTACTGTGCTGAGTACTTCATCTCTTTATCACCAGCTTCTGCAGTAGTTCCCATTTCATAAAGAAAACTTCAGATTTAGAAAGGCTAAGTAACTTGTCCAAGTTGATACATCCTTGCACCATGGAATGGCTTCCTAGCTGTCAAGGCAAAAATGGAAAGCAGTGGGTTATACACTTTGCATTGTTGAAAGAAAGCCTGTTGGCATTTAGTACCAAGGAAAAGTCTGATTTCCCCCTAGAAAATGAAAGTTTTCCATGGATCATTTTATGAGGAATATTGTGCAGTGCAGGACTTTTTTATAAAATCTCTTATTGTGAGTAACTTTAAAATTATTTTTTTTTAAAGTTGCCAGGATAGAACAAAGAACCCCCTGTTATCCTTCATTCAGATTCACCCTTGTTAATAACATCTGCCTCATTTGCTTTATCGGTCTCTCCTTCTGCTCATGTGACTATTAGTTCTCCAAGCCATTCAAGAATAAGCTGCAGACACCATTCTTCATTCATATTCCAGTCCAGAGTCACACATTACATTTAGTTGTCATGTCTATCTGAATTCCTTTAAGCAGTCCCTAGATCTTTCGTTGACATTTTCCCAGAGTGGATTATTTGTAGAGTATCCCTCAATATAGGTTTCTCTGGTGTTTCTTTCCAGGTAGATTTGAGCTGTGCATGCTCGAGAGGAAAGTCACTGAAGTGATGCTGTGTGCTTCTCAGCCCATTATCTCAGGAGGCACATAATACCTGTGTGTCCCATTCTTGTGGATGGTGAGTTTACCCTGTTGAATATGGGGGTGTCTGCCAAGTTCCTTCAGTGCCAGGTTACTAGTTTTCTTGTTGAAATAGGTAAGTGATTGTGAGGAGATACTTTGAGAGTATGCAAATATCCTATTAGTTCTTAACTTTCACATACTAGTTTTAGCATCAACTGACAATCTTTAGTGCAATGTTTTAAACAGTGGTTTTATCAAAGATAAAAAAATTCTTTTGAAAACAGTTTCTTATTCAGAACCATTGTGGACATCTGGGATAGCACTTGTGTTCAGAAAGATCATTATCACTTTGCTGGACTGGCTGAGGGTTCTCGATATTCCTTGACTGCTAACTTGTCCCAAGAGCTGGGGGGGGGGGGGGGGGGCGGGGGGAAGACTTGGGAAAACCTCGAGTAATTTAAAGCATTTGGGGATAAGAAAAGACTTCTACTCGTTGTTGGAATAAGTGACAGAGGAAAGAGAAGTTCACGTTTAGAGAATCAAACCTGATTTATTAATTTGTAAGGGTTGATGTAAACAAAATCCCAGACTGAGGCTTAAACAACTTAAATTTGTTTTCTCAATGTTCTGAAGTCTGGAAGCCCAAGATCGAGGAGACCTCTCTCCTTGGCTCGTAGGTGGACGTCTTCCAGCGTGCCCTCACGTGGCCTTTCCTCTGTGTGTACAGAGTTCTTCTTCATCTTACAGAAACATCAGTCATGTTAAATTAGGGAGCCACTTTCTGACTTCATTTAGCCTTAATTCCCTTTTTAAAGGCACTGTCTTTTAATACAGCCAAATTGGGGGTTAGGGCTCCAACATATGAATTTGTTGAGGGTGGTGCACAATTCAGACCATAGCATTTGGATAGAGAAAAAACCAGGAGAACTAAAGAATGATGAAGTGTTGTAAGCCTTCTCTACCACCTCTGCCCCATGCACTCAGTGGGCTTGTTTATAACTGCCATGAAGGAGCAGTCCTCAGGACAGACCTTCACGTTCCTTTCTCCAGATAATATGTCCAACTCACTGGCAACCACATAGCTTGCAAACCCATCCTGTCTCCAAACGCTGCATACCTGAAGGTTCTTCCATATCATTCTAGATTCAAGAGTGGTGGTGGACAATGGAGTCCCAAGGTGATCCTTGAGGTATCTCTTAGGGAAAAGATGCCTTGATCTAGGGTCTGGGCCACACATTGCCCCCAATCCTGCTTGCATAGTTGTGTGTGTCCAGCAGGGCTGACTCATAACTATAGCAATATTAAACCTATAAGAACCAATCCCTTAGATCTCATAATGTTTCTTTCTTAAATTTGGCCCTTAGTTCTCTGCACACTTTGCCTATCTATAGCTTCTTGGTTGTAATGGGTCTGTCTATAAAGAGAAACCCGTTAGATCTAGACACCATGTCTTTTTTATTTGTTAGAAAGATTCCCCTTCTCACAAGTTCCACTGTCAGTGAGGTCCTCAGTGAAGTATGGTGGGGAGGGTCCTCTCCATATTTTTAGCTCCTTGAGTGTAAAGGGTTCTCCCGTCCCTGAGTCCTGATATTTTAGGGCTTAGCTGTCTTTCCCATGGCATCAGCTGCCGCCACCTCTGGCCATTTCCCTTGCTTCCAAATTCTGTTGTTCCTCCCTATAGTCCTTCACTGAGTCTGACACAGGAAGCCTAAAGCCCACTTGGGAGCCGTCCCAAGAGTTTTCTCTCCTTTCCAGACCCTCCAGGGTGGTGCCAAGTGGGAGGAGGTGGGGCACAACTCTTCACCTTCCTGCAACTCAGCAAATTGAAATTTATGAGTTTCAACCCACATGAAAGAGCCCCCAACTAAGTCTCTCTGGATTCATTTGGAATGCTGAATTAATTTGGAAAATAAAGGGAAAAACAACTTGGTTTCAGCCCAGCAAGGGATCATGACATTTTACCAAGTCCTGTTACCCCCTGTAAATTTTCTTCACCTCCTACTTGAGTACCTCCTTCCAGTCTGACCACAGGTAAAGTGGGGATGGTGGCAAAAGTCTTTCCTGTTGTGAGGGTCATGATTCATTCAAGACAGGGTGCACACGGAGGAGTCTGGACCATCACACATCTCTGCAGAGAGCAAGTGAGACTTCAGGGAAAGGACTCTCTCTAAGGGGAGTGTTCTCAGTGTTAGGTAAGCATGAGCCTTGAACTTTGAGGCTGAAAGACCAAGGTTCCAATTCTTCCTCTGCAGGAAATACATTTTTTGACTGTTGCCTTTCCAAATAGCCTTGAGGGGAGGGCTAGGGGGAGGACAACAGAAGGGACAACCTCCAAAGTCCATCCTGTATCAGCACATTTCTCTCCTGCAGTGATCTCACCTGAATTCACTGTAATCTTGCTAGTTTCCTGTTGCAGTCACCACTGGTCATCCACTCCCACTTTTGCTACCTCTTCTCCCCATCCTCAAATCAATTTTTCAGGCAGCAGCCAGAATAACCATTCTAAGACATAAATCAGATCACATCTCCTCTCTGTAAGCCTTCCACTGCTTGTCATCACACTTGGATACAAACCAAACTTCTCACGGGACCTGAACTGAAGTGAACTGAAAGTCACTCTATCATGTCCGACTCTCTGTGACCCCGTGGACTATACAGTCTGTGGAAATCTCCAGGCCAGAATATTGGAGTGGGTAGCCTTTCCCTTCTCCAGGGGATCTTCCCAACCAACCCAGGGATCAAACCCAGGTCTCCTGCATTACAGGCAGATTCTTTACCAGTTGATCCACAAGGAAGGCTCACCGGACCTACTAGGTAATAAAACCTGGCCCCTGTCTTCCCTTCTATCTCATTCCCGCTCCCTGTGGCCCACACTAACCAATCTCCTTCCTTCTTCACTGCTCCTCCAATCTCCAGGCTCATTTGCCATCGTCTGTTCCCTCTGCCTGCAACCTCTGCCCCCTCCACCCGTCTGGCTCCCTCTGGTCCTCCACATGCCCTCCAAATGCCCCTCTTAAGAGAGGCCCTCACTGAACCATCAGTGGAAAGAAGCGCCCCTGACCCCCTGTTTTATTTTCATGGTTATTACCAGTTGAAAAGCCATCCCCTCTGTTTTGTTGCTATTGTTTTGCTTATAGTCTGCCTTCCCCACAGAAATGTCAGGTCCATAATCATAGGAACCTTTCAGGTCTTGTATCCCCAGTGGCCAGAATGGTGTCTGGTCCATAGTGGCTGTTCAGTCAATGTTTGTTGAATGAATGAATGATCAGAGGAGTGCTGGCAGGCAATGAGACCTCCTCATCATTATCTGTTACTTCATCTAGAACACGGGGATAACAGTACCATGCTCGTTAGGTTCTTTGAGGGTTAGATGAGTTCATAATGTAAAGTTCTTAGAACAGTGCCTGCGTGCGTGCTGAGTTGCTCAGTCATGTCTGACTCTTTGCCATCCCGTGGATGGTAGCCCCCCAGGCTCCTCTGTCCATGGGATTTTCCAGGCAAGAATACTGGAGTGGGTTGTCATTTCCTCTTCCAGGGGACCATCCTGACCCAGGGATTGAACCCATGTCTGCTGCATCTTTGTGCATTGGCAGGTGAATTCTTTACCACTGAGCCACCTAGGAAGCCCCAGAACAGTGCCTAGTGCAGAGCAAGCACCAGTAAGTGATAACTGCCCATTTTGTTATTTTAATATTATTACAATTAGGGTTATGGATGTATTTCCTGGCACTGTCTTTGAAGATTTAGTGTCTCACAGGTGCCACAATATCCAGGGGTGCTCTTCTCTCTGAGGAGTGTCCTCGAGGGCCCCTTGGTGGTGGGAGGCCCCATTGCATCTCCTGACCTTTGGGAGACCGTGGTAGAGGGTTGGGAAGAGTGTGAGCTGTAGTCAGATGGGGACAAGTACAGGTCCCAACTCTGTCATTGAATCACCATTTGATTTTGAGCAACAAATAAGACCTCGCTGAGTCTCAGTCTCCTCAACAAGGAGATGCCAAGAATTTCTCTTTTCTGGAAGGGTTAATGAAATGAGCAGGTCCTCAGTAAATTTCCAGGCCCATGGAGTCCAACTCTGCCCCTGCTGGAAAAAGCATTGATCAGAGGATGCTGGTCTCCCTGGGATGCGGGACACCTTGGCCCGCTGCCCCTCTGTGTCAGCCCCAGAACTTGCCATCTTGGAAGAAATCAAACATTCCAGGAAAAATGACTCTGGCCATGTTGTTAATGTTCGACTGCTGTCAGAATGCGGCAGGGCCTCCCCATCTCCTGACTGGGGCTGGTTTCCTTCCCATGTCTCTACCTCTCCCAGCCCTGGTACAGGCAGGAGAGGTGGGAATCACATAATAAAGGCTTGCAAATAGCTACTTGTCTGTGGTGAGAACTGGTTTATGCGTCACTGTGGACCACTGGGGCTTTCCTGGGGGCTCAGAGGGTCAAGAACCTTTCTGCAACAGAAGACCTGGGTTCAATCCCTGGGTCACGAAGATCCCCTGGAGAAGGGCATGGCAACCCACTCCAGTATTCTTGCCTGCAGAATCCCATGGACAGAGGAACCTGGGGGGCTACAGTCCATGGGGTCGTCACCACTTGGTTGATATCAGTGGAGGGTGGAGAATAAATTCTCTGAGGCTGAGCCAGGTATTGGGTTCAGATCCTAACACTACCATATAATTGCACAAGCTCAGAGGGCTCCAGTCACATCAAATTCTACATCAAAGGAATCTGTGAAGCAGTGGTAGCTCCGTAACTGAGGTGTTATATCCCTGGGCTTGTATGACCAAACTTTAGTTTTCTCGTCTGTAAAATCAGTGGAGAGATTAAAGCAGGCAACATGCAGAAGGAGCTGGGCATTATAGTGGCTCAATAAAGAGCAACCATGCTGATTAGTTCTGCTTCTTTCCCTCACTGGGTGTTCTCGGGATATTTAGCTTGTGTGAGAGCCCCGAGGGCTCATTTGTGCCTGCCTAGAATCATTCGCGTCTGTCCCCACTTTGGGGCCCTGTTCTTGAGATCTTCATGAGTAAAAACCCACCAATATATCTTCCCAGGAGAAGATACTCAGGGAGGCTTCCAGATCTTTCTCTCTAGCTTCTCTCCCTCAATTCCTCTGACTGTGAGGGGCAGAATGTCTCCAGTGGGGACCAATGGTTCTGAACGCCTGGGAACGTTTGTTGCCCAGGGAGTTGGGGCAGCAGGGCTCCACCGGGAGGCAGCAGTGGTTGTGCGGTGATGGGGTGGGCCTGATGGAGGCGGGAAGTGTGGTCCGTTTCCATTCCTTGACTCTGGAGACCCCCTCCCTTGCGCCTATGTGAAGGGTGAAGGGTTGGGGTGAGGGGAGGGCATGACTTCCCTCCCTCTGTTTCTGGAAATGAATCCTTGGAAAATCTGGAGCCACTGGGACACCACAAGCCTCAGGCTGGGGACTGGCTGTGGGAACACTGCAGAACTGACAGGATCAAACTGACTTTTTGACACATTTCTGTGGGAAGGCGTCGCTGAGTGAGAAGCTAGCTCCCAGAGACGAGGCGGAGCTTTCATGTGGCTCCAGGGCTGACACTGGCCCCCTTCACAGGAACAGCGGGCTCTGCCTGGGCAGAGAGGCAGAGGCCCGACATGGACACGGGGTGATCCAGGCCCAGGCCATGAGGAAAAGGCTCAATCCCACCTTCTTTCTACCCCCAGTCCCGCGGCATCTGCCTCATCGAAGGCTGGGGCAGCAGCCTGCCTCCTGGGTTCAAATCTCTTCTATTCACCAGCTTGTGTGACCTTGGAACAAGCTTTTTAACCTTCTGGGTTTTCATTTTCTGATCTGCAAATGAGTCAGAAATGAAGCCAACCAGTGGGAAAAAGTAGTGTGGGTTACTGATTATGGCGATGTTCCAGACACTTACAGGGGCTACTATTTCATTAAAATATACTATTTTATTGATATAGGTTACGTATATTTTTATTTCATTGAATCAGGACAATCTTGCAAGGGAGAGATTATTAAGCCCATTTTACAGATGAGGAAACTGAGGCGGGGGCTTAAGGAACAAACACTCGGATGGTGGGGGGCACCGCCCAGGTAGAAACCAGAGCTGTTGGCCTCCAAAGCCTGTGTTCTTTTTACTACATTCAGAAACCACTCTGCCTCATGCTATTAACGAAAATATAGTTTGCATTTTGTTAATGAAGCTGATCGTGACCACCTGGACCTGACAGCATCCTCGTGGCCCTGTCCTTGGAGCCTCTGGGCATCCCATGTGGAGGAGACAAATGTCCTCCTTTCATGGGGTGGTGGGGACACTGAGGCTCGTAAGACCAGAGAAAAGACCCAGCAAGGAAAGTGTATGGGCAGCAGGCCTCCCACTGATGGTGAGATGTCCAGTCCACTTTTCTTCCCCTGGAGCCATGCCAAGCCTGGGAACCAAGGGGCCTTTGGAGAATGCCACCTGGAATTAGGGTGGCCAGGCAGGAAGGATCTGGCCCTTGGCCTTCCTGCAGCCTCCACACACAGCTGGGGCATGACTCACATCCCGTGGGGCACTTCTCTAATCATCCACAGGTATGGAGGACCTTGCTGGTGAGCCTCCCAGGGACTTGATGGGGTCCAGGCCCAAATGCAAGGAGCTGGGAAGCCAAGTGGTCCAGAGGAGGTCAGGGAGGGTGGCTGTCTTTGTGCCACTTGCCCGGGATCCCCAGGGTTCTGTTCGTCTGGGCAGGGTTGGATCAGCTGAGGCTCAGGCCAGGCCAGTGTCCTGGGGGCACGTGGTAGAATGCTGGGCTGGGGAGACAGACAGAATCAGCCTTGAATTCCAGTTCTGCCGCAAACCAGCTGAGAGATCTTGCCTAGCTGACTGTCCCTCACTGAACCTCAGCTGCTGCTTCTGAGAAAAGGGGCAATAATGGTACACCCTTCACAGGGGTGCCAGAGGACCCCAAATTGATACTGCTTATTTGACAGTAAAGACGTTTCCACATGGATGCACTCAATATTTGTCAGCTATTATTATCACCCTTTGTCCAGTTTCCAGAACCTTCTGCCAGCTTAGAGCCATATAGAATAGTGGTGCCCTGGGCTGCTTTGATGGACAACCCCACGTAGGGGGCCCTGAGGGTCTCTTTCCACCAGCATCAGCTCTTATTTGGGGACCTGAAGGACTTCTGGTCTTCAGAGTATCCCTTGTGGAGACGCCAGAACCTGTGAAGGGGCTTTTCATCAGTGAAGTTTTCACTGGGTGATCAAGGGATGCAGTGATGGCCTTCTGGTGAGGTGGAGTGGGAATGCTAACTGGCAAGACTCCTTTCTTCTCTGAGGCCCTTCCTGCCAGCCAGAATCTGGATGGACTGAGGCCTCTACGTGGTGAGGTTTGGGGCCTGGGATTCAAATGACCCAAGCTGTGAGGTCCTCTCCTTGGTGGGTCCCTGGGGGGCCCCCCTCTCAGGACACGGCTGTCCTTGCCGCAGAGGTGGGGTACCCTCCACGTTGGTAGAGGACAGTGGGGCTGATTCACAATGCAGCTTGGGCAAGACGAGGCCCCTCTCTAAGCTTCAGTGTTTCCCTCCGAGCGGTGGGTAGAGCCTCCTTGGCTTCCTTTGCCTTCCTGGGAGAAGCCGAGGATGCAGAAGCTGGAGACCATGCCGAGAGGGATCCAGGACGAGCTCCTGATTTGACTGGGAGACTTGATGGATCTTCAGGCCTCCCAGTGGGCAGGCTCACCCGCACAACTGAGGGTGGGCAGTGCACACTCCAGGCCTCTGCCTGAGCTCTGTGCTGCCGGTGGCGGCTCCTGCTCCCTGGGCACAGAGTGAAGATTAATTAAAGTTGTCAGAGCTTAAGTAAAATCACTGATGTCAACTTCCTCCCTCTGGTTCTTGCTGTCAGAATAAATTGGATGGTCATTACCTAATACTTGGCCCTATTTTCCCAATACTTCATGGACGCTGAAGTGCTGATGGGAAACAGGGAAGCTGAGGCCCTTCAGAACAGGGCAGAGGGCAGCTGCATGGGGCTGTGCTGTCTTGGCACAGGGTCCCATCTCAGGCCTCTCTCTGGGACTGTGGCCTCAGGAGTGGGCTCAGAGGACAGTCCCAGGGGCCAGGGATTGGGCTCTGTCCATAGCGGTCACTGTTCTGATCCAAATGAGACCAAAGCCTCTGTTTGCTGATTTGTAGAACGGGGATGCTGTGCTTTAGGTCTGCCTATCTCCCCAGAGTGTTCATGGGCTTCATTACACCAGGGCTTGGGGTCATTCGCCTCTAATCCCCAGGGCCTAGGACACCATGAAGAGTGGGGATTTACTATGTATTTTTTGAACTAACGTATGCAATAAAATCAAGCATGGGGGGAGGGGTCCAGAAATAGCCAAAGTAATCCTGAGAAAGAAGAACAAAATTGGAAGACGTACTCTTCCTGGTTTCAAAACCTGCTACAAAGCTACAGTAATCAAAACAGCGTGGTGTTGGCATAAAGACAAACATATAGACCAATGGAATAGAGCAAAGAATCTAGAAATAAAGGTTCAAACACACTGTTAAATTATTTTTGACAAGGATATAAGACCATTCACTGGGGAAAGGACAGTCTTTTCAAGAAATATGCTGGGAAAATGGAATATTCATCTGCAAAAATGAAGTTGGACTCTTACCTAACACCATATACAAAAATTAACTCAAAACAGATTAAGGACATAAGTGTTAAATGTAAAACTCTTGGAAGAAACCATAGGACAAAAATCTTCATGACACTGGATTTGGCAATGATTTCTTGGATGTGACTCCAAAGGCATAGGCAACAATAGGAGAAAAATAGACAAATTTAACTTCGTGAGAACTTAAAAGTTTTTTGCACTAAATGTTACCATCCACAGAGCAAAAAGACAGCCCACGAAGTGCGAGAAAATATTTGCAAGTAGTATATTCGATAAGGGGTTAATATCCAGAATATATAGAGAACTCTTAAAATTCAGCAACAGCAAAACAAGCAGCTTGATTCAAAATGGGCAAAGAACTTGAACTGAACCAATGGCCAAGGAGCACATGTGAAAAGATGTCTTCTTTTCATCAGTAATTATTTAATAATCTTTTTATCACTAATCATTAGGGAAATGCAAGTCAAAGCTACAATGAGAGTTTGTACAGCTACACCTTACATTAGGAGCTCATGTTAGAGACCACATCCACTAGGACGGCTACTGTATAAAAGGCAAATGAACAAACAGAAATCAAGTGTTGGAGAGGAGCAGAGAACTTGGAACACTTGTGCACCGTTGGTGAGAATGTAAGGTGGTACAGCTCTGTGGAAAACTGTGGCGATTCCTCAAAACCTTAAAAATGGAACTACCATATGACCCAGAAATTCCTTTTCTCAGTATATTCTCAGAAGAATTGAATGTAGAGTCTCAAAGAGATATCTGCACACCCGTGTTCATAGCAGCATTATTCACAACAGCTAAAACTGTGGGAGCAACCCAAGTGACCATCAGCTCATGACCGATTACCAAAATGTGGTCTATACCTACGTCACTCAGCTCTAAAAAGGACAGAAATTCTGACACTGCATGGGTGAATATTGAGGACGTTATGCTCTGTGAAATGTCAGTCACAAAAAGACAAACACTCTAAGATTCCACCTACAGGAGGTACTTGGGAGTGGTGGCGGTTTAGTTGCTAAATCTTTTGCGATCCCATGGACTGTGGCCCACCAGGCTCTTCTCTCCATGGGATTTCCCAGACAAGAATACTAGAATGGCTTTCCATTTCTTTCTTCAGGGGATCTTCATCAAAATCAGAGACAGAAAGGATAATGGTGGTTGCCAAGGACCGAGGCAGGTGGAGGGGCGTGGACGGAGAGTGTTAAATTGATGCAGAGTTTCAGATTTACAAGATGAAGAGTTCTAGGGATGGATGGTGGCAATGGCTGCAGAACAATGTATTTGTGCCACTGAACTGTACGCTTGACATGAATTTGAGCAAACTCTGGGAGATAGTGGAGGACCGGGAAGCCTGATGGCCTGCAGTGGGTGGCATCAAAAATGTCCGGCACGACTTAGCAACTGACCAGCAGCAAAGCACACTTAAGTGGTTAAGAAGGTAAACTTGATGCTACATGTATTTTAACACAATTTTTAAAAAGGAAAAAAAAATCAAGCATGGAAAGTGCTTTGTAAACTCTGAGAGTAGGCCTATCTTGGACATTTCCTCCTGAGTTGGACCTTGAAGATAAATATTGGGACCAGCCCTCAGTTCGCGGTGTAGATTGTGGGGCCGGCACCTCCCAGGCAGCGCGAACATCTTAGGCAAAGATAAGAAGCAGGAAAGGGGAGAAGCCCACCGTGAGGGAAGTTTGTGTTTTTTCTTTCTAAACAGTTTGTGGCTCTAGAGCAGACACAGTGTCACCCTAGTTCCTGGGTCCAGCGGCACCACCCAGAGGGTCCCGCCTACGTGGGACAAGGACACGCCCCCTGGCTGCCTCTGGGAGGCCCAACTGGCTGCTCTCTCTGAAGTCCGCATCGTTCCCAGGGCTTCACAGTATTGCTTAATCCACCCCCCTCCCCAATACAAGCAGCTTTTAATTTACGGGGACTCAATCATGGCCCTGGGGCCTGAGCTAGAAATCAAAGCAAACAGGCATCATTTACCATAAACAGGCCTTTCCCCAGCGGAGTGTGCAGCCCGGGGACAAGGAAACCCCGAGATCCTCGGGCACTCACAATAAAAGCCACCAGCACACAGGGCTGCCAGCCAAAGCTCTGATCTAGAGGTTCATCGGCTACTTCCAGAAGCCTCGGAGGAGCTGGGAGGGGCCGTGGACAATGGGGGGTGGAGCCCACCGACTGGCTGGGGAACAATGGGTCTTGATCCATTCTAGAGACTCCCCAGTTGTTCTAAGTACGCCCCTGGTGATGGGGGCAGTGGGGGTTGAGGGGGGGAGGTGGAAGGGGTTTGGCGGGTGGGCACCTCTCCCCCATCCCCTCCTTCCCCGTGCAGCTCGTCAGCGTCCTGCGGGCCAGTGGCCCGCTTTTAAGCAGCTAACAACCAGTTCTGGAGGGGGTAACTCTGATTTGCAGTGTTTCCTGATTTCCATATTGTAAAGACTCCCTCCAAAGGCCAATTTCGAGCACCCTTTTGGCGGTGTCGCAGATCACAGAACTGGGAGGAGGGGTGCAGACAGGGCATCACTGTATGGGGCTCCTGCCGCGCCCTAAGCATAGATGTAAATAACCTCGTGGGCATTGATAATAGTACTACCAAAAAAGGTACTAAAGTGCTTTAGAAAATAAATGAGCTTTGAGTATTTATTACCTTTGTTTTTAGTATAATGTGTTTATTTAGCTAGGATCCTATTGTCTGGTAAGTCATGTCCCATTCTTTGTGACCCTATGGACTGTAGCTCACCAGGCTCCTCTGTCCATGGGATTTTCCAGGCAAGAATGCTGGAGTGGGTTGCCATTTCCTCCTCCAGGGCATCTTCCCAACTCACGGTTTGAACCCAGGACACGTTCATTGCAGGTTGTCTCCTGCACTGCAGGCAGATTCTTTACCAACTGAGCATCACTAGCTGCTTCAGAAAGCCCTGCTCTCGAAAGTCCCCAAAACGTGACAGTGAGTCTCGTGAGCTGAAACAGCTTTGTATGAGTCAGTGCGGCTCCTGCGTATCGCCAAGGACGGGAGACCTGGGCCAGGCCTGTCCCAGCCTCCTCTCCAGCCTCGGCACAACACTGAGCAGCACCTGACCCTCCGGGAGGTGAGAGACTGCCCTTGGGTGAAGTCTGGACGCTGATGGGGGTGGGGAGGGGAGAAGCCAGAGTGGCCGCTGCTTGGGCTCCAGCCCTGACACCCCTTGGCCTGGGCAGCCTGCTCCTTTTCCAGAGTCCTGCTAAGGTGGGGCTCTGCACGACCCCAGCCTCCTTTGAGGGGTTCAGCTCCTCCTGCAAGCCCCCCTTTGGCAGCGGGGTATCCGACAGAGTTGACCACAAGCCCAGCCATTTGGCCGTGGGTAGTTCTGACAGAAGCATGATTCCACAGCCTCATCACAGTGGGAAACCTTTTTATTAAAAAAACCCACACATTTATTTATTTATTTGGTTGCCCCAGGTCTTGGTTGTGGCATGCGGGGTCTTCAGCTGCAGCAAGTGAACTCTTAGTTGCAGCATGTGGGACCTAGTTCCCTGACCAGGGATCGAACATAGACCCCCTGCATTGGAAGCATGAAGTCTTAGCCACTGGACCACGGGGGATGTCCCGGAAAACTTTGGGCTCCGCGGGTTCTTCTGGTATCGCATTCTGCCCACACCACCACTTGCCTGCTTACTGCTAACAAAATAACTCAGTTATATTGATGTTTACTAAGCTCCGTGCTTTGGGCTACCACAATGCAGCCTTAGGCGGAAGAGGCCTCTCCTATCCCCGTTTTTGTAGAGGGACAGAATGGGGAAGTCTCTTCCCCAAGGGCACACAAAGACTATGCTAATACAAGCCAAAGTCTGTTGTTGAAAGCAATAACAGACAAATTCTACTTATATTTCCTAAAAATGGTTAGTCCTCTTTTTGTGTGTTTGCATAATTGATCTTCCATTTGTCCATAAAAATCTTGGTTGGTGATAGAGTCCTGGGTTGGGGGACAGAGGAAAGCTTTGGGGATGGGCAGAGGGCCACGTATACCAGGAACAGAAATTAGCCCGTTGACAAAAAAAAAAAACAAAAAAAACAAGGAAGGTATTTCGGTCTTTCTTCCTCTGCCTGCTCCCCACTCAGGACACCCTTTCCCACTGGGGAAATGGGAGTGTTTTCCAAGAGACCTCGATCAGTGCTAGGTTTGAGTCCTAGCTCCCCCCACTTCCCAGCTGTATACCCTTGAGCATGTCAGTTTTCCTGTCTGAGCCTCAGTTTCTTTATCTGTGGAAGGGGAGAGCTTAATTCCAGGCAGTGAGGGTGGTGATGAGAGTTAAAGCAATGCTCACTCAACACAGTGATGGCAGGCGCCTGTCCATCGCTTATTTATTAACATCGATAGTTCTAGGGTCCAGATGACCTGGGCTTTAGTCACTGTGGCCTGACTGCACCCCTACCCTGAGCCTCTAGTCTCTGTGGCCACCACTTCACTGGCACCACTAGCAGACTCTTTTTCTGGTCTTTTGACAGCAAGATTTAAAGCCCCATCTGGGTGCATTTGTTGAAATGATGAATGAAATTCTAGGGGAGCAGCGGCCCACCTCTCCCCTGCTCTGGAACTGCCTGGTATTGACGGAATAAATGCTCACGTTTCCTGTGCTCTCCGTGGGCTGTGGACTCTGTATCTGATCACTTTAAAAGGGCCTGAAGTAGACGATCCAGGTTCAGAGGCTGACAGGGGAAGGAACACAGAAGATCACGCACCAGGTGAGATTGTCCTGGGGCCCAACCAGGCCTTGGAGCAGGGCAAGCAACTCACACTGGCCTGGGGCATCTCGGCAGACGCAAACCAGGCCTGGAAACGGGTGAAGGCGGCCAGGAAGCCAGCCTGGTCAGGTGCCAAGAAGGCCTGGGGGTCCCTGGGGGCTGCCCCGGGTCTCTCTCCTCCACAGCTGCCACTCTGCCCTCTGGGTGTGAAGCCACACCCATCACCCATGGGGCCGGAGCCGTGATGGGAACAGAAGCCATGAGCACAGTCTCTCCCCACAACTGTGCCAAACAGACACCTTCACCGCAGATTTGCAACGTCAAAGGCTGAGCTCAAGTCACCCTCTCAGCCACCTTTGGGAGGTGCGTGAAAGGCCCACTTCACAGATGGAAAAGGAGGCCCAGAGAAGGCCACTGGCTGGCTGGGTGGCGGCTCAGCTGTGAACTGTAGTCTCTCCACGTGTTCCAGGCCTTCTGATTCACAGGCTAGTGCTCCTGCAGCCAGGCCGCCACGGTTCCCACGAAAGTGACTGGGTGTGTGGCACTGGGCAGAGGGTGAATAACTCTGTCCTTCTGCAGTGGCTCTGACCACCCCAAGTCTGGCAGATTTACAAGAACAGGCTTGTAAACTCAGCAACACCCCATAATCCTTTTTATGGGGACTGCTGCGGTAATGGACATTCATCAGCTCTCCCAGGCTAAGCGTGGTGGGACTTGGGGGGTGAGGGGCAGAGGGGAGACATGCCGGCCCTCTACCACCCCCATCACTGGATCAATCATCCCGGGAAACCGCAGGACCAACAGGTTTCTGATCAATGACAAGACCTTCAGCCAGGGGGCGCTGTGCAGCCAAGGTCGGAGAGAAAGCTACAGAGGTCAACACAGGGTGGAAAACACCTGCCTGCACTGGCTTCATCTTTACTCCCCCCAGGAGCTTGGGTGGGCCAGGAAGAGGGGAAGTGCTGTCTAACGTGCCAATTCCCAGGCTTCTCTCCAAACCTCCTGAATCAAAATCTCCAACGGTGGCCCGAGGAACGTGCCTTTAATAAGAGCTCCCGATGCAGCTGCCATCTCATATTCACAGGTTTAGAAGAGGCAGAGAATAATGGCAGAAAAGTGCGAGGTAGGTCAGATTTCTCATTTACTCGATCAACAAACATTCTTCCAAACCTGGCCCTGGTCTCGGACGGGTGAGGCTGCCCTCTGCCTCCTCGTGTGTGGGATCTGCCTTCATCTTCACCTGTACAGTGAACTTGGACCCTGCCCTGCCCCCTCTGGCCACTGTGTCGTCCTCCGTCAAATGGGAGGAGTGTCTGCGGTCCTTTTCAGCTCTGACACTGTTAGATGGTTCAGTCGGGCTGTAAATAATTAACCAGGATGGCCTTGTTATCAGTTAGCATCTGGGCTATTTAGGGGACTGAGGACAGATCCTGGTATTATGCTGGGACTCCAGGCCGAGGGCCTTTCACATCCCTTTTCTGCCTGCCCACTCCCCCTGAGGGTGTGAGCTGTGCCCTTCAAGCCAGGGAAGAGCGTGGTGGTGCCTCCCTCTGTCCACGTGAGTTCAGAAGGCCAAGCACTGGGGATCTGTAAGGCCTGAGGTAGACTTGACCATGTCTTGAGGCCCCCTAAACAGCAGTATTGCTTGTTGGGTCTTAGACTGGGTTCTGTTTAGTTAGATTTGGGTTTTAACAGGTTGCTGAATGATAAGTCATACCTGAGTACTGTCTGTATCATTATTTACTTCATACATTTCCTTGAATCCATTGATTTTCTTTTACTTAGGGAAATTTATTTAAAAGGGAAATGTTATGAATATTACTGTAAGTGTAAAAGTAAAATTAGTTTTATGAAGAGGATAGAGCAATAAAAGTTAATACAAGGAAAACAAAACAAGGTGATTAGAACCTAGGCAGATCTAGAGTGCAGTGGCAGTCACAGGATCTACACCTGACAGAGTGGCGCACAGCTCTGCATGGTGGTGGCCTAGGTGCTCGGTCATGTCCGGCTCTTGCGACCCCATGGACTGTAGGCTATCAGGCTGCTCTGTCCATGGGATTTCCCAGGCAAGAATACTGGAGCGGGCAGCCATTCGCTTCTCCAGGGGATCTTCCCAACCCAGGGATCCAACCTGGGTCTCCTGCATTGCAGGCAGATTTTTTTATCCGCTGAGCCACCAGGGAAGCCTGTACATTGTACCAATGTTGCTTTCCTGGGTCCGACATTGTACTTTAGTTGTGTAAGCTGTAATCACTGGGGAGAACTGGGTGAAGGGTTCACAAGACCTCTCTCAATCATCGTTGCAACTTTTTCTGAATCTATAATTATTTAAAAATAAAAAGTAAAAAAAAACAAAAACCAAAAAACTCTATAGATACTTTCTTTTAGCCTGAGGCTGGCTCTCTCTCCTTTTAAAGAGGGATGGGTAAGAGTTGATGTCAGACATCTTAACCCCATACCAAGGTTTTCTCCTAGACTAACCAGAAGGTTCAAGAGAGCTTCTGAAAAGAATCAACCTTTCTCACTGTGGGAGTCAAGATCACTAAACACTAAACCATCTCACAGGCTGAGTGGTGCGTGTATCTACTTTGGGAAACCCTGTCCCCAGTTTTGCCTCTGCTGGCCGACCTGGGATAGACAGCTCCCAGCCTTGCTACCTGGCTGAGAGAGAAGCTGCTTGTAGAGTATCACAGAGCTGCAGGCCCCAGCCTCACCCAGTCAGTGTTTTTCACGTCCAGGAACCCACAGACATGGGCCGTGCTGTTGCCAGGTGCCTCCCATGAGCTGGCACAGAGCTTCCTGAGATCAGGATACCCGGGTCTCAGTTGCAGCTCTAATCAAAAAGTTACTCTGTGGTCCTGGGCAAGCCCCTCTCCTTTCTGGATCGCTTTTTTTTGTATCTGTTATATGGGATCTGGGTTTCCCCAGCTAAGAATCTTGAGAGGGCCCAAACCTCTTCAAGTTATAAGGTAACTACTGTCTGTGCATCGTTCCAAGGGGACAGTCTAGGGTTATGCTATCCAATCTAAGGCAACCAACCATCCAGGTTTGCCAAGGACCCAGGGGTTTCCCAGGGCAAGGGACCATCACTGCTAAAATCAGGAGAATCCTGGGCAAACTGGGATAGTTGGTTGCCATAAACATAACGGCCAGTAGACACGTGTGACTACTGAGCACTTGAAATGTGGCTAGTCCAAATTAGATGGGCTCTAAGTGTAAAACACACAGCAGATGTTGAAAAAGAATATAAAATATTTCAATAGTTTTTAATTGGTTATATGTTGAAATGATAGCATTTTGGATATATTTGGTTAAATAAAATATAATACTAAATTATTATTAAACTAAGTCTGTTTCTTTTGATTTTTTAAAAAATATGGCTACTTAGAGAATTCCCTGGTGGCCCAGTGGTTAGGACTCATGCTTCCATTGCAGGGTTCAATGCCTGATCAGGGAACTAAGATCCCACAAGACACGGCATGATCAAAAAAAAATATGGCCACTTAAAATTCTCACATTCTATATGGGTCTCACATCTATGTCTCACATTGCATTTCTATTGGATGTCACTGTTCTAGAGGCTTCTGGTTTGTGACTCTCAAAATGCTCCAGCCCTTCTTGATCGAAAATGTCAAGGTTCCTTCCAAGTTAGTGATGGCACTTTGTGCTTTTCTGAGTAGCTGCCAGGCCCTTTTCTCCTGGAAAGCCCTTGTGGGAAGGCACACACGTGCACACACACACACACACGCGCGCGCGCACCCATGGGCCATCACCCACCCCTCCCCTTTCCTGATGGCCCCCTTACCCTCGTCCTTTTGTTGAAAGGCACTCCTCCTAGCTCAGGCTGCCTCTCCGCCCACTCCATGTGATTTTCATTTGTCTAATTAAAACTAATCTGATAAAGGCAGGAATGGCAGAGATGCGTAAAAGCTCCAGTGAGCACAGGTCATGGCCTGATCTAAAGAGGGGGTCTTTGTCTCCCACCCCCAGGCAGCAGCCAGCTGGGCAGCGGGTTACCCGGGGGAGCCAGCAGAGGGGCCGAGACCAGGGAGGGGGCTCTTCTGGGACAAACTGCACTGACATCACTGGATTGACCATTTGCAAACACAACAAGAAAGAAGCTAAAAAAGGAGAAAAAGTCGTGTGAAAAAGAGGGGTGCTCAGGAGTTAACTGTGGGCTAGGACCCTGGCTTCTCATGCCTTCGTCTTTCCCATCTGGTCAGTGGCAGCGTCTATGAGAGAGGAGGGTGGTTAGCCATTACTCTGGGCAAAAAGAGGAGAGTCTGGTATGGGTGACATGGGTCTGGTATCATATATCCAGGGACACTGAGCTTCCTCGGAGCCTTGAGATCTCGCCAGATCCACCCCTGGAGCCATCCTCCAAGGGCTCCCCTCAAAGACACTTCTTCCAGAGTTCTGACCCTGGAGTAGCCCCTCTGACAACACAGGACATTGTGACACCCACCTACCCTCTCTCTCAGGTCATTGGGAATCCAGAGATGAACTAGATAGGGTCTGGAATATCTGAGATGTTCTGTGTTTGTTGTGGCGCTTCAGTTTAAAACTCTCTACTTCTTCTTTGGCTGGTGAAGGTAGTCCAGTAGGGGAAAACCAAAGATGCTGCTGCTGAGTGAATTAACCAAGCTAGAAGCATTGATTGAACAGTTGGTGGGTAACTGGGCCTCTGATGGAAATTTTTGATGGAGACAAGAGATGGAACAAGGAGGTCACACTTGCACTGGGGAGGCTGCCCTCATGTACAAGAAAAACCAGGGAAGAAGACAGACCCACTCAATGGTCAGGATGAGCAGAGCCAAGCAGGGGTCTTGGGGGTGAGAGTGGGGAGACAGCCAAGGAACCTCGGGTGTCGGGTGGGCATGAGATGAGGGAAGAGGCCTGTGCTCTAGTTAGGCGTTCTTACACCAACCCTTTGAACCTGAGCAACCCAACCCACTCCCTGGACCTCACCTTCCTCATCTGTAAAATGGGGGTGATCCCTGGGTCTGTCTCTTTACTGAACATAAAACTGTAGGACTGGAAGCACCAGAGAGGATTGGGTGAGAATTCCAGGTGGGAAGAAGGGTTGGGGCACTCCTGGTAGGACCGAGACAGCTGTCAGTAGGGAGGACCCGTGGTCAGCAATGCTGGGAGGAGCAGCTCTCCAACGCTGGGGGAAAGTGACCCAGCCCTCCTGCTCATTCCAGTCCATCTCAGGGCGAGGAAGGCCCGTGGCCTCGCTGGGGTCTCAAACAAGCAGCTGTATTGTGTGTGCCCAGCTGGGGTGCGGGCCAGGGCGCGTGTCATGGGAACGGCCCCTCTGCTTCTGAAGAGAGGAGTGAGACGTGGCCTCAGAGGCCTTGCCCGGCGCCTCTGTTCTTTGCTGACAGACGCAAGGCCACTTCCCTAGAGCCCCCTTCTGGCCTTCTTTGTCATCTTCCCAAGGCGAGCAGAGCCCTGAGTCAGAGCTGACCGTGCGGGGAGGACCGGCAGGGAGGTCAGATCTGGGTTCTAGCAAAGTGTTAAAGATGACTTCTGCCACGTCTAGTTCCTTCCTACTGGAGCCCAGTCACGCTATAGACCCTGTCACACCAGTGTGGATTCCCCTTACGAAAATCAGGAAGTTCACCGATGCAAACAATGGTGGGCTTTACTCCTTGCCTTGTTCTTTCAACCGACCAATCTGTAAGTGGTTGTGAAAGGCTATCGTGCACCCAAAATTGTGCCACAGTGTTTGCAGATGTGCATAGCTTGCTCTTCTAACGTTGGAAGATACTCCGTATGGACTGCACCCCAGATGTGGGTCTTCTCTGCAAGGTGTCTGGGGTCAGGTGTCTCCCTCCCATTGCATGGCCTTGCTTTCTCTTCCTTACAGACTCACTGCTATCCAACACTATCTCACACATTGACTTACTTGTGTATCTGTGTACTGTTACCCAAGCGCATGGCTTCATGAAGAGCAGCCCTGAGCTTGTCCTGTTTCCCTGCTGGATCCCTGACCCCTAGAAGAGGCCAGTCACCCGGCAGGCAGTAAAGAGACATTTGGTGAATAAATGAATGTGGAGACAGGCGCACTGCTCTCTTGTGGGACATTCTAGAACGGTAGGAAGGCGCGATTAAGCAGAGCTATTATTTGGGCTGGCATCAGCCATTGGTCAGGGATCCGGTGGGAAACAAGGGACAGACTTGGACAGGTTAGTTGAGGTCAGTTGACCCAAGGGCCGGTAAAAGACCCGGTCAGTGTAAAGGGCATGGAAAAGCGACAGAAACACAGGGATGAGAGAGAAAGGTGTGACCCTGGGGACACCAAGGGCAAGGTGGGATGGGTGCGGTTAGTAGAATCCCAGCAAGGGTAGCCTGGCGGGAGCTGTAGTCTTTGGTTGAGAGTTAAAGATGACCCTTGGTGACCTCGCAGGGTGGGAGTCAGGGAAGAAATGCCCAGCGTCCGCTCTTCCTGTTCTTCCTCCCACACCTGTGGGCTGAGCCCAATCAGAAGCCAGAAGCCAGCAGAGCCGTTCATACAGGAGATGGGGTCAGAGGGAGAGTCAGCCTCATGGGGCCCAGACAGGGTAAAGGGGATCTGGAGGGATAAACAAGAGAATGTCCAGCCCAGCTGGTAGAGGGGGACACGGCTGTGCCTGTGACTACTGCTACAGAACAAATCTCCCCAAAACTCTGGCTGGAAACAACCACCATTAGGTTAGTGTCTTTCATGGTTTCTGTGGGGCAGGGATCCAGGAAACACTTTGCAGGACGGTTCCAGCTTGCAGTGGGCGGTGTGGGTAGGGCAGGGGCCTCTCACAGTTACAGATGGACAATGACTGCAGCCAGGGTGGCGAGGGGCTAGAGCAACTGGGAGGGAGCAGCTATCTCGGATTCTTCTAGAAACCTCTGGCCTCTCTGTGTGGTCTGTCCGTGGGAGCTAGATTGGGCTTCCTTGCAGCATGGCAGCCTCGTTGTGGAGCAAGTCTGGCCCGGGACTCAGGGCTTCAGCTGGAGCCTGCTTAGTGATCCCAGCATAAGCACTGTCACCTTCATGACCTGCCCCTGAGTCAGAAGGTGTCGTGTAGCCTCACTTCTGCCATAGTCTGGTGGTGACAAGTCTCTAAGACTGGTCCAAAAGCAAACGGGGGAGGCCATAGACCCCACCGCTTAGTGGGAGGAATGTCGAAGCATTTGAAGAAATGTTTCCAAAGGTTAGAGAGTGTGGGGGCACTTGAGTTATAATTGAGTATCATTTGGGTGTTTGCCAAAGAAGGCTATGAGACAGTGCTTGGTGGAGACAGAGATGGGGCGGAAAGTTCCAACATGGTTAGGAAGTTGGATCTGTTGAATTTCTCCTTTTCAGGTGCTAGAGGACAGGTCAAAGAGCATCCAATCTGGGGAGACAGAACCCTTCCCTTAGTCTCTGGAGATTCTGGGCTCCCTGAAAAGGGAAGTTGGGTGGTATGGGCAGAACCGGCCCCCGTAGGTCTCTGGGGCTGCTCATCCAATGCTAGAGAACCAAAGCCCAGTTGCTTTTGGCTCATTTTCCTCCCACATTCCCCTCCCAGACACCAGTAGCCTCCCTCCCTGGAAGGAAGGGGGAGAGAAAGGCAATTTGGAGACTATCAAAGCGAGTAGCTTTCACTTTCAGGGAGCAGGCTGGGGAAGATTGCTTCCAGGTGCCTCTCGGGGCCCCTCCCAGCCCAGCGGGAGCCGACGGTGGGCCTGGAGGCAGGGGCAGCAGGCCTGGGGGCTGGGTGAGCTGCTCCCTGGCCTGGGTGTCTTTTTCCAGAGCTGTCAGGGCGGCCTGCTTCTTAACCAGGTCTCAGCTCAAAGGCCCCCTCCTCTTGGAGGCCTTCTGTCATCCCCTCAAACAAATCAGCACCTCTGGCTCCATGGCTTCCTAGAGGAGCAGCCCTCAAACCCAGTTCAGATTGCCCCGCTCGGCCTGACTTCTAGGGTGAGGAGTCCATGGCCGAGGTGGTGTGCCTACCTGGAGAACACACCTGCCCATCTGGACAACACTGAGCGTCCTGGGAATTCTGGATTCCCCATCCAAACATCCTGAGCCTGCTTCCCCAGGTCTGTCCTCCGAGGGCCAGCTCTCCTCCTTGTGTGGGCTACCTGTGGGGTAGCCCAAGGGTGGCCCTGTGGTGTGTATGGCGTGGGTGATGGAGGGCAGGGACAGAGCTTTGACGGGTCCATACACACGCACATGAGGGCCCTCAGGATTTGGAGCAGAGATGGGGTAGGAGAGAGGGCGCATGGACGAGGACCTTCCTTGGTGCTAGTGCTAGGCCCACAAATACCAGGGGTGCTCCTGGATTTCTGTCTCGTCACTCTGTTTCATTTATTCCTAGTGCCTTCCACTGTCTGACATCCATCACTCCTTGTCATTTTTTCTATCCCCTTCCCCAACTGGAATACATACCCAGCAGGAGCTGGGGCCTTAGGTTGCACGCCTGCTTGGAAACTGGGGTCCCTTCTTCTCCTTCGCATGAGGTAGGTGTTAGTCTATATGAAGGTCCCAGCAGGAAGGAGTTCAGTTCAGTTCAATTCAGTTCAGTCACTCAGTTTTTGTCCGACTCTTTGCAACCCCATGGACTGCAGCCAGGCCTCCCTGTCCATCACCAGCTCCTGGAGTTTACCCAAACTTATGTCCATTGAGTTGGTGATGCCATCCAACCATCTCATCCTCTGTTGTCCCCTTCTCTCTCCTTCAATCTTTCCCAGCATCAGGGTCTTTTCAAATGAGTCAGCTCTTCACATCAGGTGGCCAAAGTATTGGAGTTTCAGCTTCAACATCAGTCCTTCCAATGAACACAGGACTGATCATCTCTAGGATGGACTGGTTGGATCTCCTTGCAGTCCAGGGGACTCTCAATAGTCTTCTCCAACACCACAGTTCAAAAGCATCAGTGCTTCGGTGCTCAGCTTTCTTTATAGTCCAACTCTCACATCCATACATGACTACTGGGAAAACCATAGCCTTGACTAGACGGACCTTTGTTGGCAAAGTAATGTCTCTGCTTTTTAATATGCTGTCTGTTGGTCATAACTTTCCTGAATCTTAATTCCAAATCACCCAGTTTTACAGATGTGCAAACTGAGGCCCAGGGAGTAGGGACTTGCTCAAGGTTACCTAAGTAGTATATACGTGCGCTTAGTCCCTCAGTCGTGTCTGACTCTTTGCAACCCCATGGACTGTACCCGCCAGGCTCCTCTGTCCATGGGATTCTCCAAGCAAGAATACTGGAGTGAGTTGCCATGCCCTCCTCCAGGGGGATCTTCTGGACCCAGGTTGCCTACATTGCAAGCAGATTCTTTACCGTCTGAGACACCAGAGAAGCCCTAAGTAGTATGTGGCATGTCACAGGTGATGATGCTGACTCCTAAAAGCGTGATGTTTATTTTTCGGCCAGTTGAATGAGTGGCCCCACCCAGATCCAACCAGTAACGGGGGCCACCTCTAGGCAGGCAGCTCCCAAAGGGGAATGTGTTAAAAAATACAGGTTCCCTGCCCCGTTTGTCTTGATGCAGGATGTCTGTCCTGGCACCAAGAAGTCTCTGCTCCCAGCATGCACCACAGTGAGAATGGGGGATGCCCAGCGTTGAGAGGGAGGGCAACCCTGGGCTTCACAGCTGTTGGTGGCGGAAAGTCCTTCCAGAATCCACTCCCATACCTCGCTCAGTCTTTTCAGGGAGGACATGACGCTATCAGATGAGGGTGCCTGTCCCCAAGTTCCAGGTCTCAGAAGGCCCGATGCCCCCAGGAGGGCAACAAATGGGCGCGGGGAGGCGGTGGCCGCTCTCGTGTCCCCTGCTCTATCTGAGCTGTTTTTATTTTTGTCATTATTGTATCCTCTTCTGAACACTTTTTCCTCTTCTGGTCCGTCCTTTTCATCTGATGCTGAGTCAAAATCGACACATTTACCTTTTTTCTGTGTGTAAGAGTTGCCCGCTTGATAAAAGCCCCATCTCTCTTTTTCCTCCTCCCCAGCTGCTGCCTCACACCCAGAGGAGGACCATGCTGTACAGAGAGGGCAGGGAACCTGAGTTTCTGACCCCAGCTCTGCCATGAGCGTGTCGCTACTTTTTCTGCAAACTTAAAAGACAAATAGCAGCTTCTTCCCTCCCAATGATGGTGTGATGGGTGTGATCATGAAAGCAAAACTTCCTGGAGAACCAAAGATGCTGCCCGTCACAGGGATGATGCTTCAGCTTAGCAATGACCCCCCTGAACAAACACATCCGACTCAGCTCCCCACTTTGAGTGGGCATCCCCAATGCGTGGAAAAACGTAAATACATGGATTTGACTCAGAATCGGATGAAGAATGTGGACCAGAAGAGGATGAAATAACGAAAATAAAAACAGCTCAGATGTACAGAGTGCTTACTCTGTGTCAGGCATGGTTGTCAATGCTTTCCAATTCCATGAATCAGGTCCTATTAAACACCCATTTTACAGATAAGGAAGCTCAGGCACAAAGAGGCCACAGAACTAGTAGGTGACAGAGCCAGGATTTGTACCCAGGGCAAGCCAGGCTGAGCAGGAGTAGCTGGGCAGGAGAGGTGGGGCCAGTGCCCTCTTCCCAATGGTGGGGCTCAGAGAGGCCCTTGGGGGATTTTGCTAAATGAGTGGGAAAAGGCAGCCCTTGTCTCGGCCCCTGAATAAAGATGAGATTTGATGAGGCTGATGGTGTCCTTCAGGGTGGAATCTGGCAAAGTGGAAGTGATTCCCTGATTCCTCACGCCAGGCATAGCTGCCATGAGGGATTCCAGGATTCTCCAGGTCCCCTGTGTCACTAAGCCTTGTCTTGTTGGAGGCTGGGACTGGCCTTTTGTCTTGACTCCCTTTTCCCATAGTGTCCCACCTGGTTTGACATACAGTAGGCGCTCATAGAATTCTCGCTGCCCTGGGAACAGGCTCTGTGGGTAAGGGGTGCCCTTAAACGGGCACAGGGCTCCTCTGGAATCTCAGTGCTGCTGGGAGACTGTCCTCTGTCCCAGCCGCCCTGGCCTCCTGCTGGCCGGCTTGCTGCCTTCTCCCCTTTCCAGCAAGGCCCTTCTGTTCCCCTACCAAGACGTCCCAACAAAGCATCCTCTCCTCTGAGTGAAAGTAGGGACCAGAGGTAGGCAGGATGGAAAAGGGACACCCAGACAAGAGACTGTTTCTTGGACAGGTGGTGACCAGCTCATCCTTGCCTTTGAGCTTCCCCATCCCAGTGGCCTTATCAGGACTGCATCTCAGATGCTGCCTCCAAACGTCCCCAGTAGAGGCCACCTCCTCTGCTGTCTGACACCCACACGGCCTCACTCACTTCACTGGCCAGGGTAGGAAAACACTTATTTTGTATGTTATTTTTTTTAATTGTGATAAAGCATATATAAACGTTTACATGTATATGCTACATATATGTAGCATTTGCCATTTTACACTATCTTAAAATATGCAGTTCAGTGTTGTTGCTGTTATTATTTAGCCTCTAAGTCGTGTCCGACTCTTTGAGACCCCATGGACTGTAGCCCACCAGGTTCCTCTGTCCGTGGGATTTCCCAAGCGAGAATACCGGAGCGGGTTGCTGTTTCCTTCTGCAGGGATCTTCCCCATCCAGGGATCGAACCCAGGTCTCCTGCATTGGCAGGTGGACCCTTTACCACTGAGCCACCAGGGACGCTGCGTACAGTTCAGTAGTAGTCATGTCTACATTGTTGTGAAAGCCATCTCTAGAACTTCATCATCTCACAAATCTGAAACTTTATATGAAACAACAACTCCTTTTGTCCTCTTCCCCTCAGGCCCTGGCAACCCCCATTGTATTTTCTGTCTCTTGAACTTGACTGTTCTAGATGCCTCATATAAGCAGAATCATCCAGAATCTGTCTTCTTGTGACTGGTTTATTTCACTCACGTAGTGTCCTCAAGGCTCAGCCACGTTGTGGTAGGTGTCAGAATTTCTTCCCTTTGGAGGCTGGATGGTATTGCGCTGTGCCACATCTGTTCATCGGTTCATCTGCCAGTGTGCCGCTGGGTCGATTCTGCCTTTGGACTGTTGGGAACGATGCTGCTAGGATTTTGTTGCCCAGATACACAGCACTGTGCCAGTTACTCACAGAGGACCAGGTTCTTTATGTGTCTTTCTAAAAGACTATGTTTGCCTTTTGCAATGGAGGAACAGTCACTTGGAGGCTTAGAGGCTAAACAACAGCAACCCTGAACTGTGTATTTTAAGATAGTATAAAATGGTAAAAGTAGGTCATTTGCTCCAAAGCCCACAGCAAGTAAGTGGCAGAAGCTGGCTTTGAATTCATACTGATGCCAAACCTCACACGTCGCTCCTGGTTTCAGCCACATCCTTTTCTCAAGGGCCTTTGGTTGCATCTCTTATCTGCTGGGGAGATGTCCAGGCTGCATGTGCCCACCTCTGAGGCTCAGGGCCAGTGCTTGTACGGGACAATATAGTACAGTTGTTAAGATCAAGGCTTGACTGTACAAGTTCAAAATTTGACTCCTAGCATTTCTTAGCTGTGTGACTTTCACCAAATTACTTAACCTCTCTGTGCCATGGTTGATTAGTGATGCCTGCTGCAGACTCAGGATGGGGCCCATATGTCTCTCAGCTCCTTTGACAAAAGTAAAATCTCCCCTGAAACCGCACCTTGCACCAGGTTCTGTCCAGATTCTTAGTCTTGGAAGCAAAAAGGTTACCTACAGAACTGCAAGCAGAGAGACCCTGAATGAAGATGGGGCAGGACTTGCTCCAGAGGGATTTGGCTTCCCTCAGAGTGGGAGTGTCTCCCCTGGCTCCCAGTCTATTTATCCCGAGGCAGTGGGCTTGGCCCCCAGGCCTCGTGGCCAGCAGCTGGGGGAGATTAGACTGCATGGGGCTCCCCTCCCCAGCCTGTCCTTTGAACCCCCTGCATACATTACTGATCCCTGGGCTGTCACTGTGGCTGGGCCACATTTCTAATGTGTTTACAAGGTTCCTCATGGTTCCTTCCTCCCCAGAGTTTCTGAGGCCTTCAGTTTACTCTGCTTCTCTACCCGCCGCCGCCACCCCTCGCCCCCCCGCCCCCGCAACACATTGTCAAAGCCAGTCTTCATCTGAGATCCCGGGAGAGATGGCGTGAGAGCTTCAGCTTGGTGGTGTCCTGAACAACCTCTGCTGACCCCAGGCCTCTGAGTGGAAGCGGAGATGTGCCTGGAAGCTATGGGGCCAGTGTGTGTGGGTTCGGGCACAACTCTAGGGGGATGGGAAGAGCAATTAATAGGACATCTGTGGACTCCCCTGGCGGTCCAGGGGTTAAGAATCCGCCTGCCAGTGCAGGAGACATGGGTTCGATCCCCGGTCCGAGAAGATCCACATGCCTCAAGGCAACTAGACTGTGGACAACCACTGAGCCTCCTTCCCCTCCTTGAGCTGGTGCTCGGCCACAGGGGAGTAGCTCCCACTCCCTGCAGCTAGAAAAAGCCCATGTGCAGCAACGAGGACCCCAGATAAATTAAATTTTAAAAAATGGCATCTGTGAGTGCCACCGTGGGCGACAAGGAGACGGCTGGAGGTTACAAGTGGGTGATGGCGTGAAGAAATGGAACTGCTGTGGTTAATGGTGAGGGGGGAGGGGTGACAGGTGACCCCATACATGTCACCATGAGTGATTGACAGAGCTGGCCCCATGGGAATTCGTGGGGATGACCTTGCAACTGGGTGATAGTGGCAGCGACGTGGTGTTGGGAGACAAGGGAGCAGCTGAGAACGCAGGCTAGTGGCGGGTGGAGGACCTCAGAGGGTGTTGGGAGGGTGGCTGGGTGGCAGGCGCCCAGACTCCGGGCTGCCTGAAGCCATGGGTCGGGGGCCTCCGGCTTGTCTCTAGGGGACATTGTCCATGCCGGAAAGAGAAGAGCGAATGTGTTTTCTCTGCCTGTTAAAAGTGATTCTGAGCGAAGGGGCTTGCGTCCTGGCCAGCGTGAGCCTGACTCTGCCGTGTCAGAAGCTGATTTTTCACAGATGCTGAAAAGTTAGGAAGTGTAATTACGGGGAAATTGCACTCAGGCAAACGAGTACAAGCCAAGGGCTGCCAGGCCCCATTCCTCACCTGAGCCCCTTGATTGCGCCCGACAGCCCCACATCTGTATGTGCTTTGCAGCCAGGAGAGGAAAGAAAGCGGGAAGCAGAGAGGGTTTGGGGCAGAGAGGGGGGTTGTGGGGACCTTGGCTTACCCTGCCCGTCGCTCCCCCCACTTCCTTGGGGAGGAGCTGAAGGAGGGCGAGGCTTGGGGGTGCGTTCCTGGGTTCCTAGGGCTTCCTGGGGTGCCCGAGACTCCTGGGGGTGATGGAAGGAGCTGGAGGAAGACAGGAGGCAGGCTGAGGCGCTTTCCTTCCAATGTCCTCATCTCATCGGCGGGGCAGCTGAGACGGGTCACACGGGGGGTGGTCAGCAGGATGCAACCCTCCACCTCCAGACCAGCCAGGCCTCCTGTCACACGCACACCCCCTCCCCAGCTGGGAGGCACAGGACTGACCGTGGGGCTGAGCCCACGTGTGGCAGGCAGCCCCTGCCCTCTGCCCAGCCTCTCTGCAGAGCCACCCAGCTGCCTCGGCATTCCTCAGATTCCTCTCTCTCATCTTCTCACTCGGTTCCTGCCCCTTGGCACCTCCCTGCTGAGGAAGCTGGGAAGCTCCCTGCCAAGGGGTGGTGATAGTGGGGGCCCCCCAGTTCCTCCCGTGCTACAGAGACCACTGCTCCAACCCACGCCCCCCCTCCCCCGCCACCGGCTCCTTGTGTTTTGCTTTCCAGCTCCTGGGATGGCCCCAGAGAGTGGGGCAACCCGCCTTGTTCAACCCCTCTTGGGATGACTCAAGGGCACCCGGACGCTCCCAGCTCCCAGCTCCTTGCCCATCCCCCGATAGGGAACTGTTCTTGCCATCAGGCACAGAGTTTGTTCCCCAGCTCCTTTCTGGTAACCAGCGCCCTTCCCCTGAGCCTCCAAGGTGGGCACAGGCAGACCCTGACAGGACCAATCACCCCACCATCCTCCTGGCCCTAGCCACTGGGTCAGGGGGTGACCAGGGGAGCCCCACAGGGGAGTCACTTTCAGCAGGAACTGGCTTCATTCCCGCTGGAGCTGAGAGGTTGGGAAGCTGTGCATTTGGGAATCCGAGGTTTTCCTTCTGTCCAGACGCCCATCTGCAGGGGACAGGGTGAGGGGGCGATGGAGGAGGGGAGGGGCGGGGTAGAAAATAAGCATTTTTGAACTCTGGATTCAGCCCTCTCCGCATCCCCACAGCTCCCGGTTATATTAGCCAATGATTCTCTTCTCTTTTACTCTACTCTATGAGCTTCCTAAGTGGCGCCAGATAAAGAACCTGCCTGCCAATGCAGGAGATAAAAGAGATGCTGGTTCCAATCCCTGGGTCAGAAAGATCTCCTGGAGGAGGAAATGGCAAACCACTCCACTATTCTTGCCTGGAGAATTCCATGGACAGAGGAGCTTGGCGGGTTACAGCTCATGGGGTCACAAAGGGTAAGGAACATGACTGAAGCGACTTAGCACGCAGGCGCATTCTATTCTTTTGCATTCTGTTTGCTTTCAGTACATTCAACCGGATTTCTGTCACTTGCAATCAAGAGACCTGATTCATGTAGCTGCCTCAGAGCTGGAGCTTGGGTGTCCCGGGAGGTACTGATGGGTACATTGGCAGCACTGAGGTAGGATCCGTGCCAGAGAGCATGGTGGTCACCTGTTGGCTGGGAGGGCCTTGGTGGGGGCAGTGTGGCCTGGTAGAAATTTGCTAAGGAGTAAGTGGGCACAAAGGAATGATACAGCAGAACCCCAACAGAGAAGCAAACGGAGAGCTGAAGTCCAGCTGCAGCCCCTGGAGAAATGCTTATCTGGGGGAGAGAGAAATCCCCCAGTCCCCAGAGAGAAAGGACGCCTGAGGGGAGGGGCCTTCCGGGCCACGCTCAGCCCAGAAGGAGCACATTTACTGCCCAGCTGAGAGTGGACGCTGGGATGCTCCTGTGGCAGCTGTACCGGGAAGGGAAGAGCCAAGAGCAGCCCAGAGAAGGTCTGAGCAGAAGGCAGCCCAGCGTCACAGTTCCCCAGCCTGGATCTAGGCAGAAGTGGGCTGGTCCGCCCAAGCGTGAGAAACACCACGGAGGAGGACGTGACCTGGGGCTGAACCCCCCTTCCCCTTGAGTCTGGGATCTGAGGAACTGCAGTCAGAGAAACGACAAATGATGTGAGATACCGGACGTGGGCCGGCAGGCCCTGAGCAGGACCTCATGGGTTTCTGGCAGCCCCGGCTAACCGTTGCCAAACCCTGAGTGAAGAGAGATTGGGACTAACCTCAGCTATGCAGCTCTTTACTGTCAAGGAGGCTGTTGAGAATCCTTTGTGTCATTTGTCAGGGAAAGTTCCATTACCCAGAGGCAGCATGGTATGGAAGGAAGAATCAGCGTTTAGAGACAAACATTAATTGACTTGGAGTCCTGGCTCTGCCACCGTCAAGCTCAGAGACCTTGAGCAAGTCACTTGATCCCTCTGAACCTCAATTTTCTCATCGATGAAATGGGAATAATAGTATCTTCCCCATGCGGGATTAAATATCACAGATCTAAGGTGAATTAAATGAAGGCAGCATATATCAATTCCAGGCACTCCCCAAACACTCTCCTTTCCTTTTGTTTGCTGTGGTTGAAGCAAAACCCTTGAGTTATAAAAACCACCTCGGGAATTGTTAATCCAAGGTACCGAACTAGAAAAATGTTTACATCACTCCTCAGCACTCAGCTTCAGCTGATGGAGCAAGTAGCTCCCCGCTGCTCCCCAGCCCTTACCAGCCAGTGTTCAAGGCAGAATTCTCCTTGGGAAAGCCAAGTTTACCAAAATGGCACAAGACACAACATCTTGAATAAAGTAAGATGACCTCGCTTAATTTGGAGCTCTCCAGGGTCAATTATTAGCAGCACCAGCAAGCTGTGCGGTGGGGAATTTTGTGGTGGTGAGAACCCACCCTACCTTACTTCTCACTGCTCCAGTTCCTCCAATACACCTCAGCCCCAAGCATGCCACACTCTTGCGCTGCAACATTCTATGGCTCCTTCTTCCTTTGGAAATAAGTACAATTTTTTTTTTTTTTAAACCTGGTATTTTATGGTACCCACCGTCTGATCTCAGCCTACCTTCGAGCCTTATCTCCTGCTACTCTGCTTCTTACCCCTTGTCCCCTGGTCCAGCCGAATTTCTCTTTTCCAGTCACACCCTGTGCTTTCCAGCCTCTATGGCTTTGCTCAGCTGTGCCTGCTGCCGGGTTTGCCCTTTTCCCCTCAGCCTTTGGAAATACGATTCTTTCTTCACAGCATCCAGCGAATTCCATCTCCTTTCTGAAGTTCCTCTTTTACCCGGAATCAGATGTGATCCTTTCCACCTCCTTTACACACTGCATCTCATCTTGTGAAATTCAGCTTCCATAGTATGGAAACATTCCTGCCCCAAGAAGGACTGATCTCTTCCACTCGGGGTCTGCAACAGCTGTTCTCAGTAAGTGGCTAGGATGAATTGTTCAAGTGCCTGCATCCTCTGTCAGGCCACAGAGAGGAGGACACCTGGCCTTGCCCGTACACCTCTGTGCCCTTGCTTATGGATTCCAACATGCTCAACCACAGGACACTGGCTAGTCCCATTCTCTGCATCTATCTAACATGCCTGGAAATAACAACCTGAGATTTGCTCTAAGCATAAAGTCAAGTCCACCCCTCTGCTCCCGGCAGCCAGGGGCCTTCATGTTCTGTTTCCCCTTTGTGCTGTCAAAACTCCTCTGCCACCAAGCAGTTAGACCCTGGGTAAGTCACCTCCCCATCTGAGCCTTGATTTCCTCCACAGGAAGATGGAGTTTGGCAAGAATCATCCTTAACATCGCGCTCAGGCTAACAATTCTCCTGGCAGACTCTTGTGGAGGGAAAGCAAAGCACATGACAGATATATAGTTAATAATATTATAGTTAAAATATTTGATAATACTTGAAAGTCGTTAAGAGAGTAGATTATAAATGTCCTCTCCACAGAAAAGAAATGGCAGTTGTGTGATGGAATGGAGGTGTTGGTTAAGGCTATGGCAGGCATCACTTTGCAATATGTTGGTGTATCAAATCAACACAATATCCACCTTACACTTACACCATGTCAGGACTTCCCCGGTGGCCCAGTGGCTAAAACTCCGCGCTCCCAATGCCAGGGGCCGGGGTTTGATCCCTGGATGGGGAACTAGATCCCATATGCTGCAGCTGTGGGTTCACGTGTCTCAACTAAAGAGCCTGAGTGCTGCCACTAAGACCTAGTGCAGCTAAATAAATAAATGCTTTTAAAATTATACAATGTTATAAGGGTTTCCCAGGTGGCACCAGTGGTGAAGAGTCCACCTGCCAACGCAGGAGACACAAGAGACACAGGTTCGATCCATGGGTTGGGAAGATGCCCTGGAGGAGGGCATGGCCGCCCACTCCAGTGTGCTTGCCTGGAAAATTCCATGGACAGAGGAACCTCACGGGCTATAGCGCATGGGGTCGCAAAGAGTCAGACACGAGTGAAGCGACTTAGCACGCACACATGCATACAATGTTATATGTCAATCATATCCCAAGAAATCTAGCAAAAACAATGTTGGATAAATGCCTCGATGGTGGAGTTCTAAGCACCCCGACAGACATTTGAAGCAGACAAGGGTAACCAGGTTGGTGAAGGTATGGACAATGTTGGTAAGTTTTATCTTTATCATTTATCGGGTATTACTGTGTGCGAGGCACTTCGTGTAAGCCATCTTGAATCCTTCCAGTAAATCTTTGAGGGAATATTAAAACTCACTTAATAGATGAGGAAACTGAGGTTCAGAGAGGTGATGTGACCTTCTCATTATTCCACCAGCAAGCGGCCAAGGCAGAACTTGGAGCCAGGCCCACTGGGCTCCCTCCCAGACTCCTCTGGCACATTTCAGGCAGGCCCAAGTGGCCAGAGCAGGCCCTGCCTGCCTCCCCTCCTGCCCTCTGCGGCTGTTTCGTATCCTGCCGGATTCCTGACGTGTCAGGCCTCATTAGGGCCTGTGGCCCCAGCAAGCGCGGAGAGGCAGTTGACAGGTATACAGTCTGACCGCGGCTCTCTTCAAATTATCAAGCTGTCTTCAGGCAGGAACGTGCTGGGAAGCTGGGCAGAGGCCCCTGGCTTGGCTGAATAATCTGATGCACATTAAAAACATCTTTTGGACGCCTTTTCCCTGCTCATTCTCACTCTCCCAGCTTCTCTTTTCCTCCATCCAACAAAAGCTGATGGAGTGAGCTGCCAGGGCAAGCTCTCCAGCCCAAGCAGTCTTGTTGATTGGATGGCCACCCAGGAACAGCTGACATTCTTGGTGTTTGGCTGGCATCTGGGTGAGAGTGCCTGTGACATCTGGCCACACCCAAGCGACTTATGACAGGGAACAGAAGCGCTGCCTCCTTCTCCAGTTGCCGGGAAGGGTTGCAATTTTACCACAGGCTTCAGTAAAAAGCCCAGACTAATACTAATCATGAGTGGCATTGGATGAGTGCTTGATTTGGCGGCCGAACCTCTTTTTGAGTTCGGGGTGTTCCCCACCCCATGAGTCAGGGCTGGAGGAGGACGGCCCGCCTTCTACCTAGACCCTGAGAAAGCCAGAGCCTTGCTTTCCCAGGGGCCCTTGCCACCAGGAAGTGGGCACGTGACCAGAGCCAGCCAATCTGATGTTCCTGCCCAGCACTAATTCAGCCCAGGAGCAGAGAAGGGTCTGCTGCACTGTTCTGGGGCGGCCGGGCAAGCTTCACTGGGTGAGTTCCATACTCTAGTTTGGACTGTGGTTCTGCCTGCTAGTTCTGCCCTGTTTTGGCATTTTCTGACCCTAGATTTCCAGCCCTCCAGATGACTCTTCTGCTTAAAGCGGCACCAGGGCAACTTCTGTTGTTTTCATTAAGGTTCTCTGGATAGAACTCGCACGATGGCTGGTTTAATTCTTACAACAACCCTTGAGATAGCTCTACTTATTTAGTCCCATTTTAAACATGAGGAAAGTGAGTGAGGCACAGAGTGACTCAGTAACACGGGCCAGACCCTGAGAAAAGGCAGGCTGTGGACTCAAACCCAGGCATGAGAGCCTGGGCTGTCAGACTTGGGGAAAGAGCCTATAGTAGGCCGAATGATGGCACCCAAAGTGTTGGATATAATTAGGTTAAGGATCTTGATGTGAGGGAATTATCCTGGATTATCTGAATGGGCCTATTGTAATTACATGAGTCCTATAAGAGAGAAGTCACTCAGTTGTGTCTGACTCTTTTCAACCCCATGGACTGTAGCCTTCCTAGCTCCTCCGTCCATGGAATTCTCCAGGCAAGTATACTGGAGTGGCTAGCCACTCTCTTCTCCAGGGGATCTTCCTGACCTAGGGATCGAACCTGGGTCTCCTGCAGGAGATTCTTTACCATCTGTAAACAGATTCTTTACATTCTGAGCCAAAAAGAACTAAGGACAGACCAAAGGTCAGAGAGGAGAGAAGCTGCCACATGGCTGGTCTGAGGATGGAGGGAGAGGCCACGAGCTCAGGCATGCAGGCATCCTCCAGAAACTGGCAAAGCCAAGGATACAGATTTGTCCCCAGAAGGAACCCACCCTCCCAACAACGTCTTTCTAACCTAGTGAGACTAATTTTGGACTTTTGACCTCCAAAACTGTATACAGATTTATGTTGTTTTAAGACACTAAATTTGTGGTAATTTGTTATGGTAGCAGTAGGAAGCTCCCTGGAGCTATAAAAATGTTTACACCATTTGTAATTTCTGTTGAAGGTAGGCTATTGAGAAGATGGAACTCCGTGAGAAGTGACCCCGGAACCCCAGGGCCCAGCAGAGTACCTGGCTCAGGGCTGCTGTTCAGGTTATCTAAACAGTGGAACTATGGTTCCTGCTTGAACTTGCTTGTAAAGTTCCTCATTCAGGCCCTCTGCAAGAGACAGATTTGAGAAATCTGTGCCTTGGCCAAATTTTTGTTTCTTCTTATATTGTTCCCATGAAAGTGAAAGAGGAGAGTGAAAAAGTTGGCTTGAAACTCAACATTCAGAAAACTAAGATCATGGCACCCGGTCCTATCACTTCATGGCAAATAGATGGGGAAGCAGTGGAAACAGTGTCAGACTTTATTTTGGGGGCTCCAAAATCACTGCAGATGGTAGCAGTAGCCATGAAATTAAAACATACTTGCTCCTTGGAAGAAAAGTTATGACCAACCTAGACAGCATATTAAAAAGCAGAGACATTACTTTGCTAACAAAGTTCTGTCTAGTCAAAGCTATGGTTTTTCCAGTAGTCATGTATGGATGTGAGAATTGGACTATAAAGAAAGCTGAGTACCAAAGAATTGATGCTTTTGAACTGTGGTGTTGGAGAAGACTCTTGAGAGTCCCTTGAACTGCAAAGAGATCCAACCAGTCCATCCTGAAGGAAATCAGTCCTGAATACTCATTGGAAGGACTGATGTTGAAGCTGAAACTCCAATAATTTGTCCACCTGCTGCGAAGAGTCAACTCATTTGAAAAGACCCTGATACTGGGAAAGATTGAAGGCAGGAGGAGAAGGCAAGGGCAGAGAATGAAATGGTTGGTTAGCATCACTGTCTCAATGGACATGAGTTTGAGTAGGCTGCGGGAGTTGGTGAGGGACAGGGAACCCTGGCGTGTTGCAGTCGATGGGGCCACAAAGAGTTGGCTATGACTGAGTGATTGAACTGAACTGATATTGTTCCCATGAGATCATGGTTGGTGGGAGTGTGTCCTGGAATAGCTAACGCAGTGAATGCCTTTCATGGGTTCATTCCCTTTGTCTTATTTCTGGGAAATAGCATGGGCTTCAGGCAAATGTTACAAAATCCAGGAGGTTCTCTCATCCCTGTCATGCTCAGAAGCTCCAGTGCTTAGAGCTGTGCCCTGACAAACTCCTGTTCATCCTTCAAAACTAAGCTGACTAAATGCCACATGATATCCTGGATTGGATGCTGGACTGGAAAAGCTGCTGAAATTCCAACAGAGATTGTAGTTTCAGTTCAGTTCAGTCGCTCAGTCATGTCCGACTCTTTGCAACCCCATGAATTGCAGCACGCCAGGCCTCCCTGTTCATCACTATCTCCCGGAGTTCACTCAGACTCACGTCCATCGAGTCCGTGATGCCATCCAGCCATCTCATCCTTGGTTGTCCCCTTCTCCTCCTGCCCCCAATCCTCCCAGCATCAGAGTCTTTTCCAATGAGTCAACTCTTCAAATGAGGTGGCCAAAGTACTGGAGTTTCAGCTTTAGCATCATTCCTTCCAAAGAAATCCCAGGGCTGATCTCCTTCAGAATGGACTGGTTGGATCTCCTTGCTGTCCAAGGGACTCTCAAGAGTCTTCTCCAGCACCACAGTTCAAAAGCATCAATTCTTCGGCACTCAGCCTTCTTCACAGTCCAACTCTCACATCCATACCTGACCACAGGAAAAACCATAGCCTTGACTAGATGGACCTTTGTCGGCAAAGTAATGTCTCTGCTTTTGAATATGCTATCTAGGTTGGTCATAACTTTTCTTCCAAGGAGTAAACGTCTTTTAATTTCATGGCTGCAGTCACCATCTGCAGTGATTCTGGAGCCCAAAAAAATAAAGTCTGACACTGTTTCCACTGTTTGCACATCTATTTCCCATGAAATGATGGGACTGGATGCCATGATCTTCATTTTCTGAATGTTGAGCTTTAGGCCAACATTTTTGCTCTCCTCTTTCACTTTCATCAAGAGGCTTTTTAGCTTCTCTTCACTTTCTGCCATAAGAGTGGTGTCATTAGTTAATAGTTAGTTGCTCAGTCGGGTCCGACTCTTTGCAGCCCCATGGACTGTGATCCTCCAGGCTTCTCTGTCCATGGGATTCTCTGGGAAAGAATACTGGGAGTGGGTTGTTATTTCCTTCTCCGGGGATCTTCCTGACACAGGGATTGAACCCGGGTCGCCCGCATTGCAGGCAGATTTTTTTTTTTTTTTTTACCCCCTGAGCCACCAGTTTCACAGAATGGTACCATTATTCATCTCTTAGTTTTGACACAAGCAGCTTGGTTATATAAGATGTTAACCTCAGGGAAAGCTGGGGGAAGAATATATGGGAACTTTCTCTACTACCTTCGCAACTTTTCTATAAATCTAAAATCATTCTGTAATAAAACATTTATTTAAAAAGAAAACTACCTTGGTCCAGGCATGGCCAAGAGTAGAAGGCCACGGAGAACAGACTTCTGGACATGGTGAGGGGGAAGCGGGGAGAAGGAGAGGGTGGGATGAGCGGAGAGAGTAACATGGAAGCACATACTCTCAGTTCAGTTCAGTTCAGTTCAGTTGCTCAGTTGTGTCCGACTCTTTTGAAATAGAGAGCCAGTGGGAATTTGCTGTATGACTCAGAAAGCTCCCACTGGGGCTGTGTGACCGCCTAGGGCAGTGGGATGGGGTGGGAGGTGGAGGGAGGTTCAAGAGGGAGGGGACATAGGTATAACTATGGCTGATTCGTGCTGATGTTTAGCAGAAATCAACAGAATAATGTAAAAAATAAATATTAAAAAAAAGAAACAAACAAAAACAGAGTGGAAGCCCCTGCGGCCAGGCAGAATCCCTGCCACGTACACCTACGTGCCCTGTTCTCGCCCCTGTTGTGGCTGAGACATGTTGATCTTTCTCCTGGAAGCTCGTGAGGGCAGGCGCTGTGTCTTACTGCGCCTTCTGTGACCGTCACAGAGCATTTACAGTGTGCCTGCCACTGTGCTAAGTGTTCTACGAACTTTCCATGTATTAACTCCTTTAGCCCTTACCGTGGGCTTGGAGGCAGGTACTATTGCTATCCTCATGTGATGGGGATACAGATGGACATATTGAGGCATAGAGAGGTCAAATAACCAAAGTCCCACAGCTGGCAAGCAGCAGGGCCAGGACCAGGATTTGAAGCTCCCATAGGACGCTTCCAAAATCTACATCGTGCACCGTCTGCCATGGGAAGCCGTATAGTTTCAGGGCTGAGCAGACCTTTTGCCTCAGGTTAGCATCCCAGCTCAACACTCACCAGCCATGTGACCCTAGACGAGTGGCTCAACCTCTGAGTTCAGTTCCCTCATCTGTGAAATGATGAGAAGATAAAAACGGCCTCCCAAGGAATACATGAGTCATGCAGAGCGCTTTGCCTGGTGCCAGACACATAGCAGCTGTGATGATGATGGTAAACGGTAACCATGGGCACGATGATAAAGGTGGTAAAGGTAACCATGGAGACAACAGGATGAGTATGGTGATGATAGTGAGGATGATTTCATGCTTGCTGATTGAGCGAACATTGCAGGAGCAAAAGGGGGACTATTCTCAGCTTCTGGAAAAGTCAAGACACAATAGACTGGGTGTCGGAGGAAGAGTAGATGCCGGCAACGACTATCGATCCAGAGGCCAGAGCAGAGAGAGAGAGGGGGGAGGTCAATTGCCAGGGAGCAGCCAGCGGAGAGCAAAGGACGAGAACACAGTCCCAAACCTGGACCAGACGCACGCGCCTCTGGCTCTGCCAGCAGGCGAATGTGTGCACCACGACCTCCTGGGCTGCTCCAGCCTGAGAAAAAGCAAGGAGACCAGGCCTCGTGCCTGGGCAGCCTTGCTGCTCCCCTTGTGAAAAGGGGCTCGGTCTGTTGTTTCCTCCACAACCAGAAGCAGGCTCTCGTCCCTGCCTGAGCAGGAAGCTTCTCTTGGCGGGAGGAGGAAGCGCCAAGGGACCCTGGAGAGGAACCTCTGAGACTGCATGCTCCGGGGTCCTGCTCCAGCGCCTGCCAGAGCCCAGGTGGGCGTGGGGGCTAAGAAAGCCCTCGTCACCCAGAGAGCAGGGCTCAGAAGACCGGCGCCCGCCAGAGAGGTGGCGGCCGTTAGCACCGAGGAGAAGAGCATTCCAGGGCACAAGGATAGGCTGACCGCGAGGCAGGGAGGCGCTGTCTCTGCAACCTCGCCTTCCTTCCTGGAACAGAAGAGGCCACATGTTGGGAGGCCCCAAGTTTTCCTGGAACTGTGAGGTGCAGGGACCGCTTTCCAGGTGGGCCAGTTTCCCCCAAGGATTCCCAGAGCCCTGGGCACAGGGTGGGCACCCTCACAGAAAGGGTCCCATCTGTGCTCGCCCCCGTTCTGTAAGGACACCCTCCCCCACAGCTGATGTCCTAATGAGAGGGCGCCCCTCCTGCCATCACCCGGCAGAAGGTGGTCCATGCTCTTATTGTTTGTGTGAGACCCTCCGTGAAACAGTGTTGGCAGAGCCTGGATCCCACCATGAGCACAGAAAGCGTATGCAGACTTCAGCCTACCCCTGCTCACGCACCCTTGTGCGTTTAATTGTTCGCCTCTTAAACAGCGGTTGAGTGCCTTTGTGCCAGGCCCTGTTCGAGGAGCAGGGGCGTGGGGGAGGGGTGGAATGGCAAACAAGTCCCTGTTCTGGGCCTAGCGCCAGGGCAGGACATGACTACAAAGGAGGAAAGGGATAGTGAACAGCAGATTCTTTCGGATGCAAAGACCCCGAGTGTGGCTAGGAGATGCAGATGTCCGGATCTGGGTGCATCGAGCAGCTGCTTCAGTCTGGCAGTCAGGGAGGCTTCTCAGAGGAGGTGACCTTGGAGTGGGTCCCTCGGAGGTGAGAAGCAACCAACCATGCAAAGATCCGGGTGGAGAGGATTTTGAGTAGGAAACGAAGCAACACATCAAGCTGCAAAAAACCCACCTAAGGAAGGGGAAGAGTGGTCGAAACAGAGCAGGAGCAGGGGGCAGCTGGGGGGAGAGTGGAGGCTGGGTGTGCAGACGCGGGGCCGTATAAATCAGGGGAAGACAACTGGGCTGAATTCTAAGGGAAATGGGAAGCCATCGGAGAGCTGCAGACAGAGGTGTGGTGTTGATCTGGCTGTTGTCAAAGCCCGCTCTAGCAGGGTGAGGAAAGTGGATGGTAGAGGTGCAGAGGGAGGAAGCGGGGAGACCTAGGAGGTCTGTATCAGTTGCAGCCAGAGAGCGTGATGGCTCAGATGAGGGAGGGAGGGCAGTGGACAGAATGAGGCTCTACAGTGTTCTGGAAGGTTGAGCTGATGGGAACTGCTAATGGAGTAGATGAGCAGTGATAGAAAGCAGAGGGTTAAGATTAGACAGGAAGCTTCTGTCGGCCGGAGGAAAAAGAGCCGAGGGACACTGGAGAGGAGCCCCCAATACCACATGCTCCGAGTTCCTCCTCCAGCACCTGCCAGAGGCCAGGTGGGCGTGGGGCTTGAGGCTTGAGTTGGTGCTTGAATTGATGGCTGGGTGACAAAGGCCATTTGCTGTGTGGAGAACAGGTTATGGGGTGGGGGGTGGGTGTCGGGTCAAGAGAGCAGCACTTTGCACAGGAAGCTGAACTTCCAGGGGTCTGGGCTGAACTGGGGTTTTTATGGGGTGTTTGGGAAAGCAGTTCAGGTCTATGGAGCTGCCACAGTGTGTGGGAGATTGTGGGAGCAATCAGATCTCAGTGAAAACACAGCAACTCCCGTTTAATCTATTTTCTAGATTAAAAATTTTTACAGATTCAGGAAAAAAAAAAACCCCTTCATTATAGCACTGTTCATAGTAGCCAAAAGGTAGAAATAATTCAAGTGCCCATCAATAACAGATGAATGGAAAAACAGAACGTGGCGTGTACATACAGTGGAATATTTTTCAGCCATAAAAAGGAATGAAATTGTGATACATATTACAACATAGATGGACCACGGAAATGTTATACTAAGTAAATACCCCAGATACAGAAGGACAAATATTGTATGATTCCGTTTACATGAAGTACCTAGAATAGGCAAACTCATAGAGACACAAAATAGAATAGATGTTACCAGGTACTGGAAAGAGGTAAGAAGAGGGAATTTTTGCTTAATGGGTCCAGAGTTTGAGCAAACTCAGGGAGATAGTAATAGACAGAGAAGCTTGGTGTGCTGCAGTTCATGGGGTCACAAAGCTGGACATGACTGAGCGAATGAACCAAGTTTTTGTTTAAGATAAAAACGATTTGGAAACGGGTAATGGTGACGGTTACACTTGACCCTCTGTGTACCTGGGTCCTGTGCTGTGCTTAGTCACTCAGTCACGTCCAGCTCTTTGTGTCCTTATGGACTGTAGCCCACCAGGCTCCTCTGTCCATGGGGATTCTCCAGGCAAGAATACAGGAGTGGGTTGCCATGCCCTTCTCCGGGGGATTTTCCCAATCCAGGGATCAAACCCAGGTCTCCCACACTGCAGGCAGATTCTTTACTATCTGAGCTACCTGGACCCAGGTCCTGGCAGATTTGCATTTCAGGAAGGGTACCCTTAGGTGGAGATTCACCCAAATTTACCTGTCTCCACCCACCTGCAGGATGTCTTCATCTGATGCTCCAGGTTGCCTTATCTCAGTCTGCTCAGGATGCCATAACAGAGCATCATAGTCTGGGTGGTTTAAACAACAGACACTTATTTCTTACAGTGCTGGAAGCCAAGAAGACCAAGATCAAGGTACTGGTCAATTTGGTTCTTGATAAGAGCTCTGTTTTTGACTTGCAGACCTTCTCACCGTGTCTTCACATAGGGGAAATGGGTGCTGGCAGAAAGGGAACACTCTAGTCTCCTCCTGTAAGGACACTAATCCCATCCAATCAGGGCTCCACCCTTGGAACCTCATTTAACCTTAATTACTTCCTTACTCCAAACATAGACTCCCTGGGAGTTAAGCCTTCAACATATGAGTGAACTATTGGGGTGAAGGGATCACAAGTCAGTCCATAGCAGGCTTTAACCTAAGTGTGGCCTGATCCAGTCTACACTCCTGCCCCCAAATTAGCATCTCCTCCTCATGTCTCCTCTCCACTGGTGGCAGCTCTGTGCTCCGAGTCATTCAGTGGCCCATCCTCTTTCTCCCCGCCCATGACCCATCTGTCATCTGCTGTCACAGAGGTCTTTCCAAAACACCAAAGGGGCCATACCATCCCTTCTCTAGCCCCATCATGTATGCTCAAACACCCACAGTGGCTCTCCACTGCCAATTAGATAACAGTTAAACCATTCACCCTGGTATTCAAGTTCATCCTACGGGACTGTCCAAACTTGTCCTTCCCTGTTCTCTAGTCTAACTGTTATTCTTTTCCACTCTTAAGGGGGAATTGGGCCTCCCTGGTGGCTCAGATGGCAAAGAATCTGCCTATAATGCAGGAGACCGAGGTTCAATCCCTGGGTCAGGAAGATCCCCTAGAGAAGGGAATAGCCACCCACTGCAGTTTTCTTGCCTGGAGAATTCCACAGATAGAGGAGCCTGGTGGGCTACAGTCCACAGGGTCACAAAGAGTCAGACACAGCTGAGTGACTACCACTTTCAGTTAAGGGGGAATTAATCAGCCTGTATATCTGGAAAGTCTAGGCTTGGAGAAGATTTCAAAAATAAAAATATCAGGACTCGGTTGCTTTTCGTCATTCAACCCTTCAGGTCTCTAGGGCTTCCTTTACTCCTTCCTATTACAGACGGAGTCCTTCCATGCAGTGGGGGAAGAAAGAGAACCTGGTCACGGGCAGCTGCAGGCTCCCACCATCCCAGCGCAATGGCCCCGTGGGAGTGAGAGCATCTGCCTACCAGCCCAGGGAACGATTCTGATTGGCCAGGTTTGGACCATGTGCCATCCCAGGTCAGTCACTGAGACCAGAAGAATAGGGCGTGAGATTGGCCAGGCAAGGATCACATCACCACGTGGTGGGCCGGAAACATGGGCTGTCATGATTGGCACCTTGCCGGTGATGGAACAGGGGAAAGGCAGCTTCCCAGAAAGGTGTGTGGCAGACAAAAATGATAGCCCATCATACCACTTCTCCTTATTACATAACTGATTGTATTTGATTCCCTTTGCCTGTGTCTATGTGCATCTCACATGCCACATTTAAACTCCCTGGGGACAAGGGTATGGGGCTTTTTTTTTTTCTTCCTAAAGCTCCACACTTGGCATAGGGTTTGACCCATAAATTTTCAATAAATGCTACTAGCTGTGCAAAGCGGAGAAGGCAATGGCAATCCATGCCAGTACTCTTGCCTGGAAAATCCCATGGACAGAGGAGCCCGGTAGGCTGCAGTCCATGGGGTCGCTAAGAGTCAGATACGACTGAGTGTCTTCACTTTCACTTTTCACTTTCATGCATTGGAGAAGGAAATGGCAACCCATTCCAGTGTTCTTGCCTGGAGAATCCCAGGGACGGGGGAGCCTCGTGGGCTGCCATCTATGGGGTCGAACAGAGTCGGACACGACTGAAGCAATTTAGCAGCAGCAGCTGTGCAGAGTGTCCTCTTCCCCCTATGCTGACCTTTCAAATGGTCTTCAGTGAGGGAGAGGAGATGAGCAGACTGTACCCTTCAAATGGGATCGCCTGGTTCCCTAGGGGTTCTGGACGCCTCCCCAGGGACCCCACTGGGAAGAACAGTGCATCATCAGGCTTCTATATCGTCCCATCCCTGGTTTTCTCTCTTCCGTATAAATTGAGATTTCTTATAGAAAATTTTGTCGTTCAGTTGCTCAGTCGTGTCCAACTCTTCCCATGAGCTGCAGCATGCCAGGCTTCCCTGTTTTATTAAACTTTTTTTAAAAAAGTTTGAAAACCACTGTTCTGGAGAAGGAGACAGATAGGCTATTGGTTCTTTGAGCTGCCCCTCCTTGAAGGATTCTGTGGTCAAATGAACACGGGAAACTTAATTCACTTTAGCCCCTTCCTGGGGAAAAAATAATGCACATTAACTTATTAAACGTGCTGAGAAGTCCTTCTAGAAAGAATGTGTATTTTGGATTTGTTTAACTGGTTACTCCCGAAGATGACTCAAGCATAAATTATACTGTCTGCTAGCACCATTAACACCCTGCAGAACCAGTGTCCCATAGAATACAAACTGGAAACGCCTGGCCTGGGGATCTCTAAGGTCGCTTCTGAGCCTGCTGTTCTTGAATCCCTGTGAGAAGTGGCTGATAGACCTGAGGCAAAGAGACTGAACCTTTTCTGAGAGATCTGTCATTGGACGAGGTAGCTATTTTGCATGATGGATCCCCCCATGGGAAGCCTGCCTTAAACGCTGAGCTCTCTTAACTTACTGGTGAAGGTATCACATGGATCAGATTTTTTTTTTTTTTAACATCATTTTAGAAACAAGTGTCCAAAGTTTTAAAAAGACATACCTCCTTTGCGCCAGTAATTCTATTCTTGAAACTATCTGAAGGAAACAGTGGCACAGATGCACAGAGATGTAAGTATGGACAGGGACATTCATCAGTTACTGCTTATTATCTTGAAAGCTGAAGACTATTTGGAGATCCAGCTTTAAGGTCTGGTAAGAAAACTTCAGGGCATCCATGGAAGCCAGCAGCCACTAAACGTGGTATGATAAGGTAAGGGAGACACAGTATGAACATGAGGTGGGATATGAACCCTTTTAAATAAAAATATCTGTATTAGTGCTTCTCAAACTAGCCATGCTGAAGGACTGCTTTGCAATTTTCAAACTGCTGCAAGTCAATAGTTTGTAAAACACAATCTATAAAATCGCGGTGTCCGTGTCAAATTGCTCTGGGAGTTTTCTACATGCTTACTCTTGTTTTCCACACTCGTCTCTTTAGGCACCAAGAACAAACAGTTCCCAGGCTACACTTTAAATCGCCCTGTTTTATATCTTGTATAAAAGTCTGAGAGGAAAGGCAACACTAGGTCAAGAGTGATTTTTTTTTCTCTAAACAGTGGAGTTTGGAGTGGTCATTCTTTTTCTCTCTCTCTCTCTTTTTTAAGAAATTTGTATTTTGGCTTTGCTACAAGGAAAAGCTCATTTCTTGAGTAATAAAGAAGTGTCCGAGGTGGGGCTGGATGAGCATTTAAGAAGGAGGCTGTACAGGCTGTCTGGCGTGGGGTGGGCAGCGGGGAGGGGATGGCCATGGCACCTTTCAGAACCCAGATGAGACCTGTGGCTGCCTTTGAAGCAGGAAAACGTTTGTGAGTCAGCAGCTTCCTTCAGGCAGAGTTGGGAAGCAGCAGGGGAATTCAGTCCTCTTCTGAGTCTGGAACATCGTCCCTGTTCCTCATCTGGGCTGTGCCCAGCACTCCATCCGCCCTGGACACTGAACTCTCCGGCCGTCCTGCCAACCTCTCCCCAGCCTCGCCAGTGGGAATACAGAGCATCGCGGACCTCACCTGCCCAGCGCAGCCCCGCCCCGCCCGCGCTGAGCCGCCAGACATCACGTCAGGGCGTCCCAACCGGGAGGCTGAGCCGCATGGAGCCCAGGCCCCTGCCAAGGCCCCGGGGCTAAGTTTTCTGGCTCCTCGGCTCCTCCGGGGAGTTTTCCCAGGGACCTCCACCCTGCCAGCCCGCCAGAGGCGGAGGGAGGGTGGGCAGGAGCCCCGCAGTGTGGTTAGCCTGGCAGGGGGAGGGGGTGGAAAGAGGCTTCTCCGCTCGCTGCCATTCCTGCGGGATGGAGGCAGCGCTGTCCCCCAGGACAGGAGTCTGGCTTTGTTGTTGCTGTTTCCTCAAGAGAAGAAAGGGCAGAGATGAGCTTCCAGACGCCAAGAATGGGGAAGAATGTGAACCCCTGCTGGGATGACAGGCCCCCCGCCTCCGTGGTACCCAGACCCAGTGGATGCCTGGGGGCGGCGGGACCAACCGCAACAAACGCAGCTGGCTCCCCAGAGCCACCACTCGCTCTGGACTCCAGAGGGAGGGTGGGGTGACTTGGGGTGACTGCAGATGTCTTGTGCCTCCCCAAGGGCAAATCATGCTGATCAGGGGACAGATCTAAGGATTCAGACTGTTCCAGAGTTTCCCCCGACCCAATGAGACAAGTGTTAGTATTATCCAGTTTTACAAATGAGGCAATGGAGGCTCAAAGCCATAAAGTGGCTGAACTGCCTAAAGCCACAGAGTTGGGAAGTGGCAGAACTTGGACTCGAGCCAGGTTAACTCTAAGGCATCTGCCCGGGCATTTTGTCTCCTAAGATGGTTAAAAAAAAAAAGTGTGGTCTAATTCTGGCTTGTACCCTCTCCTCCCTCCAGACAACCTCACTGCGTCTAGAGCTCCTAAGGCATGGTGTGTAGATTCTGCTTCTTAGTAGCCTCCATCCCCGTTGGAAGGTGCCAAGAAGCCAGTCACTGTCAATTTGCTCACTGCAATGACTCAGGAAGCTTTCATCCGAGAAAGATGAATATTTTCAGAGTAGACTCTGGGAAATCCAAATCAAGGCCCAAACGAATGAATGTCTAATGGTGGAATTTCAAACACTGTGGCGCATCTTTGACTGTGGAGTCCTTCCTGGGGCTCTTCAAGTTCTCCTCTACCCTGTGTATAGCCAGCCATGCCCCACATGCTATTGCAGAAGACCTAGATTCTCACCTGAGTTCTGACCCCCATTAACTGTGTGACACTGGAAAATCACCTACCCTCTCTGAGCCTTAAGAAACTGAGGGGGGTATAGCAGAAAGTGACTCAGGGCCTACTTGTATCAGACTCACTCATGAATGATGTGATAATTGTAGGTTCTTACTCATGCCCCCCTCCCCCAGCCCTAATGGATGAGCCCTTCTGGAGGGTAGAACCAGGAATCTGCCTTTTGCATAGATTTCCCAGGTGATTCTGGCAGGCAGTAGAGTTGGACAAGCACTGGCACAGAAGATGTCTAAGGTCAATGACAGGCTCTATATGTGATCCTAAGATTGATGAACAGTATCTTTTTCTCTGCCTCCCCACTCCCACTCCCACCCAGATATTCTATGCCAAGGAGAAGCTGCTGGGGACAACCTGACATGCATGCTGCTGGAGCTTAACCTGCAGCTGCAGCCGAACAGCCATGGGTGAGGGGCTGAGGCCTGGGTAGAGCCAGAGCTCTGTCCTGGGGACTGCAGGCTGGATCTTCACTCCAGGCAGCCCCAAGTCCAGAAGTCCACGTGTGCTGGAGCCTGGGTGTGGCCATTGCTTCAACCCACATTGTCCTGGGCTGCTCCAGATCTCCACCCTCATGCCACAGCTCTCTGGTCAGGGACTCTTGCCATTCCAGGCTCTGGAGGACTTGCCAGGGGCCTGGATCTGTCTGCCCACATTAAAGCCCTGCTGAGTCAACCTAGATAGCATATTCAAAAGGAGAGACATTACTTTGCCAACAAAGGTCCATCTAGTCAAGGCTATGGTTTTTTCTGTGGTCATGTATGGATGTGAGAGTTGGACTGTGAAGAAAGCTGAGCGCCGTAGAATTGATGCTTTTGAACTGTGGTGTCGGAGAAGACTCTTGAGAGTCCCTTGGACTGCAAGGAGATCCAACCAGTCCATTCTGAAGGAGATCAGCCCTGGGTGTTCTTTGGAAGGAATGATGCTAAAGCTGAAACTCCAGTACTTTGGCCACATCATGCAAAGAGTTGACTCTTTGGAGAAGATTCTGATGCTGGGAGAGATTGGGGGCAGGAGGAGAAGGGGGCGACAGAGGATGAGATGGCTGGATGGCATCACTGACTTGATGGACATGAGTTTGTGTGAACTCCGGGAGATGGTGATGGACAGGGAGGCCTGGCGTGCTGAGATTCATGCGGTCGCAAAGAGTCAGACATGACTGAGCGATTGAACTGAACTGAGTCAACCTGGTCCTCCTTCAGAGGTGCTTCTGGATGATGTCAGAGTCAAGGGCCAGGTGTGGGGCTGGGAGCCAGTTCAGGGCAAGATGCTGTGCTGGGTCATCCCAGCTGACCCAAACTTGGGAAAATGAGTAGAATTCTACAATGCTGGCTGAGTTACTAAAATAACCAAGAATTCAGATCAAATCCTTTGAAAGATCATCAACAACAGTCATGTGAAAAAAAATTTTTTAATAGGATTTGTAGAACTATCACATCTTTGCAAATACATGTACTTTAATGAGTGTTTATGTGTGAATCTATGTCCATTTCCATATGGACCCCGAGATGGGCCAAACTTTACAGATTCAGAACATGGTTTTCCACAAACTGTCCTCTCATCAGCCACTGGGGCTACCTGCACTTCAAACCAGCTGGCTCTGAGATCCCCATGGACTTCCTCAGGTTTGACAATTCACTAGAAAGACTTACAGAACTCAGAAAAACACTATAATTATGATTACTACTAAAAGGACACAAATTAAAAGATACACATGGAGCTAAGTCTGGGAGGGTTCCAAATACAATGCTTTCATCACCCTCAGGACTGTGTTACCCTCCTGGCATCCACATATGACAAAGAATACTCCAACCAAGAACCTCACCGGGACTTCAGTGTCCAGAGTTTTTAATGGGGCTTCATTGCATAGGGATGATTGACTGAACTCAATCGTCAGCACCTTCCCTTCCACAAATGTTGGGCTGATACCACATGGCTCAAAGCCTTGATCCTCTAATCACAGGACTGCCCTTTCAGGCATGGCCAGCTCCTGTCCTGAGCCATCCTGTTAGGAGTGGCCCAGGGGTCCACCAGGAGTAATAATGCACTCCCGTTACCCAGAAAATTCCAATGACTTAGAGACTGCCTCCCAGGAACTGGAGACAAAGACCCAGTCAAATGCTTTATTACACAAGATGTTCACAAAATTAAAAAAGATTGGAAGGAGCTCCCTCAAAATATGAATACTGGTTCTGTCAGCATGCTGAAGGTTGGATTATGGCAGACATTGTGATATATTCACCAGAACCCACTTCTCTGCTTCCTGACACACAGTTAGACTACATTCCCCAGCATCCCTTGCAGTCAGATGTGCCCATGTGACTGAATTCTGGCCAATGAAATGTGAGTGGAAATAATGCTTGCCATTTCCAAGCCTAACACATAAAATCTTTACCTATTTTCTTTTTTCCCTACCTACTGGATAAAGACAAGAATTCAGGGCCTTAGAGGATGATGGAGCCATAGCATGTGAAGGTTCTGGGTCAGTGAATCATCCAGAGAAAGGTCATGGATCAAACACAGTCATTGGACTTTTGCATGAGCAAAAAGAGTCTATTATTTTAAGCAACTGAGATTTGAAAGTTGTTTATGAACATCAGGTACCCAACTTAATTAATGTACAGGCAAATTTCCTTTCCTCCCCACTTATGTTAATTTTCTTAACGTGCTGTAATAAATGTTATGCTTAAAAAAGCAAACACCAAGGTTATATTTTTAATGACAACATACAAAAAATTAGGTAGTTAGAGTGGAGAGTGTCTGAATGATTTTAAAATGTTTTTGAAGAAAAAAAATTTAAAGAAACATTTGATAGCACAGGAAGAAAAATCTTTATTCTTCTTGAAACCCTTAACCCTGAGGATCCTCTCCTTTCTCAGTAACCCACCCAGCAGGCCTTGAAGTTGCCTTTTTCCTTGAGTGCCCCCAGAGTTAAAGTCATGTTTCCCCCAGAGGACTTCTTCCCAGCCTGCTAATTGGGTTGCCTCCCGGAAGCTGCTTCTGGTCCTACTCTGTCCCCTCAGCTTAGGGATGTGGCCCAGGGATGTGGAAGAGAACTCAGGCTATGACCCTAGTTTTCTCTCCATCCACAAGTTTTCTCCCTTATAAGGTGGGTGCTTCTTTATAGAGAACAATCTGGGCTCCATAAGGATATCTCATCAACCTTACTACCTTGATGTTTCATCAGAAGGAGGTTTCTTTTTTTTTCTTTTTCCCCTTCTGCTGAATCTGCTGTGGTTTCACAGAGTAACCAGACCCAGGTGTGGGGCCTGTCCCCAGTGCCCACCCCTATGATGTCTTAGAGCTTTCCCAGGGTCTGGGGCTCCAAGGATGTGCTTCCTGGGAATACACTTCCAGTTCAAATCTAGAGAATTTCCCTTTTCTCACTTTTCATCCATGAGGTGGTTGGTGCTGCGTGGGTGTGCTTTTCACTATCAATAAATACAGGGTTTGTATTGGGATTCTCCAGAGAAATAGAACCAATAGAATGTGTGTGTATATTATCTATATGTGTATCTGTATATATATATATATGTGTGTGTGTGTGTGTGTGTGTGTGTGTGTGTGTGTATGTATAAACATTTTTAGAGAGTGAGGTTTATCTTGAAGAACTGGCTCATGTGATTACAGAGGCTGACAAATTCAGAATCTACAGGGTTTCTCACTAGGCTTGAGACCCAAAGACTAGTCCTTATTGCAGTTCAAATCCAAAGGCCCTCTTCTGGCAGGATTTCCTATTGCCTGGGGGATTCAGTCTTTTGGTCTATTCAGTACTTTGACTGTTTGGATGAGGCCCACCCGTATTTAGGTACTTCCCTGGTGGCTCAGACAGTAAAGTGTTTGCCTGCAATGCAGGAGACCTGGGTTCAATCCCTGGGTTGGGAAGATCCCCTGGAGAAGGAAATGGCAACCCACTCCAGTACTCTTGCCTGGAAAATTCCATGGATGGAGGGGCCTGGTGGGCTATAGTCCATGGGGTTGCAAAGAGTCGAACTTGACTGAGCAACTTCACTTTACTTCACCCATATTTATGATGGGCAATCTGCTTTACTCCAAGTCCACTGATTTAACTGTTAATTTCATCTCAAAAATCCTCACATAAACATCGAGGGTAATATCTAACCAAATATCTAGGCACCATGGCTGGGCCAAGTTGGCACATACAATTAAGCATCACAGTTTCCTTGAAAACCCAGTCTTTAGGTCAGTTTTCCTTGACATCTAAGACTTCATATTTCAGGAGATTTTCAGCTCATGGAAATTATGAGAAACAGCTACCTGCTGAATGCTATGGACTCCTCACCATCCCCATCACCATCACTACCGTCATTGTTATTATCATTATTCCCACTTTACCAAGCAGGTACCCAAAGCTCAGAGAGGCTCAATGACTCATCCAAGATTTCATAGCTGGGAAAGAGAGGAAATGGGTTTGAACTCAGATATTCAAACCAAGGCTGCGGTCCATGTGATCAGATTGGTTGGTTTTCTGTGATAGTGGTTTCAGTCTGTCTGCCCTCTGATGGAGAAGGATAAGAGGTTTATGGAAGCTTCCTGAAGGGAGAGACTGACTGAGGGGGAAACTGAGTCTTGTTCTAATGGGTGGGGCCATGCTCAGCAAATCTTTAATCCAACTTTTTGTTGAAGGGCGGGGCTGTGTTCCCTCCCTATTATTTGATCGGAGGCCAAATTATGGTGGAGGTAATGGAGGTAATGGAGATAATGGAGACCTCCTTCAAAAGGTTGGTCCCACGCATGCACTGTTTCTCTCAGTGTCCCCAACCTTGCAGCAGGCCACCACCGACCCACGCCTCCGCCAGAGACCCCTGGACACTCACGGGCTCAGACCATGAGCTCCTTATTGCCAAATTCAGACTTTAATTGAAGAAAGTAGGGAAAACCACTAGACCATTCAGGTATGACCTAAATCAAATCCCTTAGGATTATACAGTGGAAATGACAAATAGACTCAAGGGATTAGATCTGATGGAGTGCTTAAAGAACTGTGGTTCCTGACATGGTACAGGAGGCAGGGATCAAGACCACCCCCAAGAAAAAGAAAGGCAAAAAGGCAAAATGGTTGTCTGAGGAGGCCTTACCAATAGCTATGAAAAGAAGAGAAATGAAAGGCAAAGGAGAAAAGGAAAGATATACCCGTCTGAATGCGTAGTTCTAAAGAATAGCAAGGAGAGATAAGAAAGTCTTCCTCAGTGATCAATACAAAAAAATAGAGGAAAAACAATAGAATGGGAAAGACTAGAGATCTCTTAAAGAAAACTAGAGATACCAAGGGAACATTTCAAGCAAAGTGGGCTCAATAAAGGACAGGAATGGTATGGACCTAACAGAAGCAGGAGATATTAAGAAGAGATGGCAAGAATACACGGAAGAACTATACAAAAAGATCTTAGTGACCCAGATAATAACGATGGTGTGATCGCTCACCTAAAGCCAGACATCCTGGAATGCAAAGTCAGGTGGGCCTTAGGAAGCATCACTATGAACAAACCTAGTGGAGGTGATGGAATTCCAGCTGAGCTATTTTAAATCCTAAAAGATGATGCTGTGAAAGTGCTGCCCTCAATATGCCAGCAAATTTGAAAAACTCAGCAGTGGCCACAGGACTGGAAATGGTCAGTTTTCATTCCAATCCCAAAGAAAGGCAATGTCAAAGAATGCTCAAACTACCGCACAACTGCACTCATCTCACACGCTAGCAAAGTAATGCTCAAAATTCTCTAGGCTTCAGCAGTACGTGAACCAAGAACTTGCAGATGTTCAAGCTGAATTTAGAAAAGACAGAGGAACCAGAGATCAAATTGCCAACATCCATCGAAAAAGCAAGAGGTTTCCAGAAAAACATCTATTTCTGCTTTATTCACTATGCCAAAGTCTTTGACTGTGTGGATCACAATAAACTGTGGAACATTCTTCAGGAGATGGGAATACCAGACCACCTGACCTGCCTACTGAGAGATCTGTATGTAGGTCAAGAAGCAACAGTTAGAACTGGACATGGAACAACAGACTGGTTCCAAATTGGGAAAGGAGTACGTCAAGGTTGTATAATTGTCACCCTGCTTATTTAACTTATATATACAGAGTACATCATGAGAAATGCTGGACTGGATGAAGCACAAGCTGGAATCAAGATTGCCAGGAGAAATAACAGTCACCTCAGATATGCAGATGACACAACCCTTATGGCAGAGCGTGAGGAAGAACTAAAGATCCTCTTGTTGAAAGCGGAAAAGAAGAGGGAAAGAGTTGGCTTAAAACTCAATATTCAGAAAACTAAGATCATGGCATCTGGTCTCATCACTTCATGGCAAATAGATGGGGAAACAGTGACAGACTATTTTGGGGGGCTCCAAAATCACTGCAGATGGTGATTGCAGCCATGAAATTATAAAACGCTTGCTCCTTGGAAGAAAAGTTTGGACCAACCTAGAGAGCATATTAAAAAGTAGAGACATTACTTTGCCAACAAAGATCCATCTAGTCAAAGCTATTGTTTCTCTAGTAGTCATGTATGGATGTGAGAGTTGGACTATAAAGAAAGCTGAGCACTGAAGAACTGATGCTTTTGAACTGTGGTGTTGGAGAAGACTTTTGAGAGTCCCTTGGACAGCAAGGAGATCCAACCAGTCCATCCTAAAGGAGATCAGGCCTGAATATTCATTGGAAGGACTGATGCTGAAGCTGAAACTCCAATACTTTGGCCACCTGATGCGAAGAGCTGAGTCATTTGAAAAGACTCTGATGTTGGGAAAGATTGAAGTGGGAGGAGAAGGGGATGACAGAGGATGAGATGGCTGAATGGCATCACCAACTCAATGGACATGAGTTTGAGTAAGCTCCTGGTGTTGGTGGTAGGCAGGGAGGCCTGGCGTGCTGCAGTCCATGGGCTTGCAAAAAGTCAGTCATGACTGAGGGACTGAACTGATTGACTGACTGATTCAAACCAAACCTAGCACTTTTCATTATGCCGTGCTGTCTCTCTTCGAGCAAATACAAAAGCATTTGCAGCAGGGCCTGGCACCACTCTGGGCACTGATAGTATTCTTGTGCTTAGTCTCTCAGTTGTGTCCGACTCTTGGCGACCCCATGGACTGTAGCCCACCAGGCTCCTCTGTCCATGGGGATTCTCCAGGCAAGGACACTGGAGTGGGTGGCCATCCCCTCCTCCAGGGGAACTTTCCAACCAAGGGATCGAACCCAGGTCTCCCTCATTGCAGTCGGATTCTTTACCGTCTGAGCCAACAGGGAAGCCTGATAGTATTCTTACCCATCAAATTTCTACAATAGCCCTATGACATCAGCACCTCTAATAACCCCATTTGGCAAATGAGAAAAAGCAAAGTGCAGAGGTGGGCTAACCAGCATCACAGCAGAGCTGAGATTTGATCCAGGCAGTCTGACCCTGGAGCCCACAGCTAACCACAACCTCTCTCTGGTGTCCTTCTTTCCTTTCCACCCCTCAATGACTTATATTTTTAAAGAAATTTCATAGAAAAGAAGAATCTAAAAACCATTAGGTTCCTGCTCTTTGCAACCCTCCTAACTGAGCCTTTTGGGAGACAAGGACTGGGTCCCATGGTGTACCTGTCCTTAGACGTGCTGGCTACCCAGATATGCGTGAGAGGCAGGTCCTGCTCTTCTCTGGTTCACTGTCCAGCCAGGCAGCATAACCATATCCTCTCCAACATGCAACTGACTTCCCAGGACCCCACGTTGCAACCCCTGGCCAGCCTCCACCTTAGAAGTCAGCCTCCCAGCCTCCAGCCTGCCGCCCAGTGCCAAGGCCTGGCCTCCCAGACGAGGTGGCATCTGGTTCTGCTTTGCTTGGGAAGACAGCTCCATTTACAAATATTTGGACCATGTAGCTCGTCTCCCCAGTCAGCCTCAGCATGGGCCTCAATATGAAGCCTTCCTGTAAGGGACCCGAGACAGGTTTACTGCCTGGGAAAGGGGAGGTCTTTGCTGAAGTCATCATTTTCTCTAATGGAATCTGCACTGCCAACCTCCTCCGCTGCAAAAAGGGCAGGGCTGCTGGTGGTCTGGAGGCCCTGGATGGGCAGTATTTCCAGATAATGGGGTTGGGGTGGTGGGGCTCACTGCCTACCTGCCACACTGAGACACTGGACCCCTCCCTGTGACCCCTCAACAAAAGGCCTTCTAGTCCCATTTCCCATTCCGTCCCTCTCAGGGTTTCCCTCCTGCCTTCTCAGATCTGGCAGCAAGGTTGGCCCCCCAACCCCAGCACTGCAGCACAGTGGCCCGCAAAGCTGGTGCCCTTGGGAGCAAGGGTCTGGCCCTATAGAGACCAGGGAGGTTTTTCCGGGGTGTGGTGGGTAGCGGGTAGTGCTGTGACAGAGCTGCGTTTCAGCCAGGAGTCTCCCCTGAGGACTCACAGGCAAGAGACAGAGCTGTTCAGAATTGCCAAGAGACATGAGTCATTCATTCACCGATTACTGAGTTCCCACTCAATGCCAGCTCCAAGCTAAGACCTGGGTGGGGAGCAAAAGCAAACACAGCCTCTTCCTTCATAGGAGGTGGGAGGCAGTGAGAAATAGTGATGAATGAGAACTAAACTAATGGAAGGTGCTGAGGAAAAGAGGAGACTGATTCTTTGAGGCCTGATACAAAGAACCAGATGGGAGTCTGGGAAGACTTCCTGGAGGAGATGAGGCTTCACTTTTGCTCTGTCATATCAGTAGGATTTAACTGAGGGATGGAGCAAGAGTGAGGATCCCAGGTTTGGATGAGCAGCCAGTTTTGAGGAAGTATACAGAAATCCTGGTTGGCAGGAGGACAGAGATGAGGGGAAGGTCATAGGCGATGGGCTGAAATGCCTTGGGTGAGAGATGGAGGAGGAGGCGGACCAGGCACGGTCTTGAAGGGTGTATTAGGGATCTGGATCCCCATCCCTCATCCCCCAAGGGACAATCCGCATGTTTACCTGGGTCTGTGTACCTGTTGGGCAACTTGCCCAATGACCAGAGTGTTTCATGTCCATCACTCGCTGGAGGATTTTGATATCCATATACACTTGTTATTATTTTTTTCTTTTTAAAGAAATGCTAAATAATTTATCCAAGTGATGAAAAATTGTTAAAACATTAAAAAATGTTGCCACAACAATGTTTAAAAATCCTATTACAGTATCCACAGGAGACTGGTTCCAGGAGCCCCTTCATACACCAAAATCCATGGATCTTCAGATCTCGTATACAAAATGGCCTATTAGAATGAATAAAATGGTCCCTCCATGTCCATGGATCTGAAACCTGCCAATATGGAGGGCTGACTATATATTTATTGAAAAAGATCTGAGTATAAGTGGACCTGTGAAGTTTACACTCATGTTGTTCAAGGGTCAACTGTGTTTATGAAAGTTTAATTATTGAACTGGAATCAAGATTGCCGGGAGAAGTATCAATAACCTCAGATATGCAGATGATACCATCCTTATGGCAGAAAATGAAGAGGAGCTAAAGAGCCTCTTGATGAAAGTGAAAAAGGAGAGTGAAAAAACTGGCTTAAAGCTCAGCATTCAAAACACTAAGATCTTGGCATCCAGTCCACGTCTATCTCCCATGACATGATGGGACCAATAAGGTTACTGTTGAGTCTAACAATTAAGAGCAGGCACATGTGTACTTGTGCCCTCTTTTCTCATTTGGAAAATGGGAAATTATTTAGTTCACAGTAATATTGACTAGTTAAGGAACAAGTATAAGCACATGGCAGGTACTTTGTGTTCGATTCAGTTCAGTTCAGTTCAGTTCATTTCAGTCGCTCAGTTATGTCCGACTCTTTGCGACCCCATGAATTGCAGCACGCCAGGCCTTCCTGTCCATCACCAACTCCTGGAGTTTACTCAGACTCATGTCCATCGAGTCGGTGATGCCGTCCAGCCATCTCATCCTCTCGTCCCCTTCTCCTCCCACCCCCAATCCTTCCCAGCATCAAGGTCTTTTCCAATGAGTCAATTCTTTGCATGAGGTGGCCAAAGTATTGAAGTTTCAGCTTTAGCATCAGTCCTTCCAATGAACACCCAGGACTGGTCTCCTTTAGAATGGACTGGTTGGATCTCCTTGCAGTTCAAGGGACTCTCAAGAGTCTTCTCCAACACCACAGTTCAAAAGCAGCAATTCTTCGGTGCTCAGCTTTCTTCACAGTCCAACTCTCACATCCATACATGACCACTGGAAAAACCGTAGCCTTCACTAGACGGACCTTTGTTGGCAAAGTAATGTCTTTGCTTTTCAACATGCTATCTAGGTTGGTCATAACTTTTCTTTCAAAGAGTAAGCGTCTTTTAATTTCATGGCTGCAGTCACCATCTGCAGTGATTTTGGAGCCCAAAAATATAAAGTCTGACACTGTTTCCACTGTTTGCACATCTATTTCCCATGAAGTGATGGGACCGGATGCCATGATCTTCGTTTTCTGAATGTTGAGCTTTAAGCCAACATTTTCACTCTCCACTTTCACTTTCATCAAGAGGCGTTTTAGTTCCTCTTCACTTTCTGCCATAAGGGTGGTGTCATCTGCATATCTGTGGTTATTGATATTTCTCCTGGCAATCTTGATTCCAGCTTGTGCTTCTTCCAGCCCAGCGTTTCTCATGATGATATGAAACAGAAGATATTCAGAAGAGGTGGCAAGAATACACAGAAGAAAAAAGAGCTTCAAGACCAAGATAATCACGATGGTGTGATCACTCACCTAGAGCCAGACATCCTGGAATGTGAAGTCAAGTGGGCCTTAGAAAGCATCACGACGAGCAAAGCTAGTGGAGGTGATGGAATTCCAGTTGAGCTATTTCAAATCCTAAAAGATGATGCTGTGAAAGTGCTGCACTCAATATGCCAGCAAATTTGGAAAACTCAGCAGTGGCCACAGGATTGGAAAAGGTCAGTTTTCATTCCAATCCCAAAGAAAGGCAATGTCAAAGAATGCTCAAACTACTGCACAATTGCACTCATCTCACACGCTAGTAAAGTAATGCTCAAAATTCTCCAAGCCAGGCTTTAGCAATATGTGAACCGTGAATTTCCAGATGTTCAAGCTGGTTTTAGAAAAGACAGAGGAACCAGAGATCAAATCGCCAACATCCGCTGGATCATGGAAAAAGCATGAGAGTTCCAGAAAAACATCTATTTCTGCTTTATTGACTATGCCAAAGCCTTTGACTGTGTGGATCACAATAAACTGTGGAAAATTCTGAAAGAGATGGGAATACCAGACCACCTGACCTGCCTCTTGAGAAATCTGTATGCAGGTCAGGAAGCACCAGTTAGAACTGGACATGGAACAACAGACTGGTTCCAAATAGGAAAGGAGTCCGTCAAGGCTGTATATTGTCACCTGCTTATTTAACTTGTATGCAGAGTCCATCATCATCATCAACATCATCACGTGTTCGATGAGCTATAGTTATTATTGTTATTCGTGAACTTTGAATTTTCTCCCACCAAAAACCTATTCCATTCTCACCAGGATATAGTACGGTTCAAGCATCAAATCCAGGAGCCACCTTTGTAGCTTACACTTCCTTTACCCTCAAAAGCTGACCCGTCTGCAAATGGCGCCACTTCCTGAATCTGCCCATGTCGGCCACCTCTCCGTGTCTCCCCCACTGTCTCTCCTTCCAATTCTGCATTGCAATCCTCCTGCTCACTGTACTGTTTCCCAAGTGGTCTCCCACTTGCCCGTGCCCCAGCCCACCCCACAGCCCATTCTCCACACAGTGGCCAGAGTGACCCTCAGGTCCCTGTAGCTCTGAATCCTTCTTAACATTCAGGTTTAGGGTTAATTTCAGCTCCTTACAGAGGCATCTCCTGAGTACCTGTCTTAAGTCATTCCTCCCCACCCCTCACTTTCTATCCCTTTATCTTATCTACAACACTTCCACTGATTTGAAATTATCTTATTTATTTGTTTACTTGTTAGTGCCTAAGTTCTCGGAGGGCAAGGACCTCTCAGTCTGGTCTATCACTCTATCCCCAATACACAATACAAGCTTGGTAAATATTTGTCAAATGTAGTGATTACTGATAATGATATGGTTCCTACAAAATTAATTTGGCAGAGCCTCAAATGTCACCTCCTCTCTGAAGCCATCTCTGATTTCTGGAGCATTTTTGTGTCTATGTCCATTAGCCAGCTGACCCAGAGTTGAGCTGGTTTAAGGCAAGGTGTTCCAGGGCTGCTGAGAATTGTTGTAGGGTTTTTCTGAAGCAATAGCTCAGCCTTGTTGCCTTGGAGGCCTGGAACCCTCACAAAGCAACTGGGTAGCACAGGCCTTCATTCCCATCATGCAACTGATGGGCTGGAGAAGAAGAGATTAGGACCAAAAACTAGAAGCAATTTTCAAAAGATGGAGAAAACTTCAACCATTGACCACAACATAATGAAATGAGAGAGCTCCCCAGAGAAAATTTGAATTTTAAAAACAGATCTTCCTGGGCCCAGTCATATCAATTTAGCATCTGGGATTTGCCCTATAACTCATCTCTCCCCACATTTCAGTTCAGTTCAGTTCAGTTCAGTCGCTCAGTCGCTCGGTCGTGTCCGACTCCTTGCAACCCCATGAATCACAGCACACCAGGCCTCCTTGTCCATCACCAACTCCCGGAGTTCACTCAGACTCACATCCATCGAGTCACTGATGCCATCCGGCCATCTCATCCTCTGTCGCCCCCTTTTCCTCCTGCCCCCAATCCCTCCCAGCGTCAGAGTGTTTTCCAATGGGTCAACTCTTTGCATGAGGTGCCCAAAGTAGTGGATTTCAACTTTAGCATCAGTCCTTCCAAAGAACACCCAGGGCTGATCTCCTTCAGAATGGACTGGTTGGATCTCCTTGCAGTCCAAGGGACTCTCAAGAGTCTTCTCCAACACCACAGTTCAAAAGCAGCAATTCTTTGGCTCTCAGCTTTCTTCACAGTCCAACTCTCACATCCACACTGGAAAAACCATAGCCTTGACTAGATGGACCTTTGTTGGCAAAGTAATGTCTCTGCTTTTCAATATGCTATCTAGGTTGGGAAACAGATGGGGAAACAGTGGAAACAGTATCAGACTTTGTTTTTTGGATCTCCAAAATCACTGCAGATCATGACTGCAGCCATGAAATTAAAAGACACTTGCTCCTTGGAAGGAAAGTTATGACCAACCCCACAGTTAAGCCTCCCCAAATATCTGTTTTTTTGATAACCTGGGGCTGCCTGGAAAGCTAGGAGTCCCTGACTTCCTCAGGGTGGCTGAATCAAAGAAGATGCAAAAGAGAGAAGGCAAGTTCTGTGGTTAATCTGGATTTGGGTTTCAGAGGTTATTCTGGAGCTTGGAATAAAGAGGAGGTTTCTACTGGGTTAACTCATGCTACTGTAGAGACTTTTGGACAATGAACTCCAGAATTACTGGATTCAAATCTTGGCTCTACAGACTGTAAGCCTAATGACCATAGAAAATTCATCAGCCTTTCTGGATCTCAGTTTTCATCGGTAAAATGGGTACCCACTTCAAAGGGAGATTAAATGAGACAATTTATGTAAGTGCTTAGGAGAGTATTTAGCATACAGCTAGTCCTGCTTTGGTGTTTACGTTTATAATTATCCTTTATCTACACAGATTGACTTCCTATAATATGACAAAATTACAATTCAAAAATTCAAGATTTATTTTACCTCATCACCAATTCAATGGGGAGTAATTCTGGATTCTTGTCTACTAACCTTGAAGTTTTCAGTCCAAGTGTAGATTAGAAGAAAGAAAACATATTTAATGTGATGAACCATTTTGGGCTAAGAGCTCACTCTGAACCTCCAACTTCTCCCACCCTAGTCTTTCCTAGAGACTAATCTTCCTGAATCATAGATTTGGAGACAAGAAGAATATCTTCATCTCTCTGTAAAGGCCAAGATAATTAATGGAAAACTATGATAAACAGTAAAAAAAAAGCTTGGGATAATGTAAAGTTAAAAAATAAATATCCAAAAATCAGTAGCTTTCTTATAAAACAGTAACCAGCACAGTGAAAACAAAGAACAACAATAATACCAACAACGAATAAAATACCAAGAATAGATTTGGCAAGAATCAGCAAGTTCACATGAAAAGTCAATATATATATATATGAAAAATAAATATATAACCCCCAGAAGTACAGAGAGGAGAACCTGAGTAAATAGATATGTATCTTGCTCTTGTCTAGACGGTCTCAAAATTATATAAATGTCAATTCTCCTAAAACGTATTGAAAAATCCAGTCCCATGTCAACCCAAACTCCAGTGTGGTTATTTTTGGAGTTTGACAGCATGGGAGAATAAACAGGAGAAAATAGATAGCTGGGGCAAAAGTGAGAAAAGAGGGGAAAGTTTCACTTTCAGCAGATATTGAAACACATTTTAAAAATAGGATACTCTCGATGCTTTGATATGGGATCTAAAACAAGAATGTCAATGGAGTAGAGTAGGAAGTGCAGCTTAATATGAGAACTTAGTACTCTAGAAGAGACGCGTCTACTCAGAGGCGAGAAAGGTATTATTTAATAGACGATGCGGGCAACTGGCTGGCCATTTGGAAAAAAAATAGACAGATTCATACTTCTTTCACCAGAATACATTCCAGATGGAATAATATTTAAATGTAAAAATCCAAACCATAAAAATATTAGAAAAAAGCAATGGAAGAATATTTTATAAGGAAACAGTTTTATAAGTAGCAAATGAGACCCAGAATCTATAATGGAAAAAGATAGGCAGTTTGAGGTTTTACAGATTTCACAGTAAAATACACTGCAAATAAAGTTGAAAGACAAGCTTTGCCTGGGGGGAAAAAATATGACAGAGGTGCATTTAGTATCCATAAGATAAAAAGAGTTTCTACAAATCAATGAGCAAAAAAAAAGCAGAGGACCAGAAAAACATTCAAAAAGATGATCAACCTCTCTAATAAGAAAAGAAATAAAAATTAGAATAATGAAATGTATTCTCCCCCCACAACATAGACAGTTTTCAAAGATCAAATACTCCAAGCTGACTAGGAGGTAGGGAAATGGGCCTCTTTGTTCATTGCTGGTAGAAGTATAAATTGGTTCAAGATTTCTGAAGAGAAATTTGGCCATATCAATCAACATTTTAACCGTGCAAAATATGGAGAATATATTTTTGTCCTTTTTTTGGGCTCTTACATATCTTTTCATGTGAGAAGCATGGTGATGTAGTGGACACAGTGGTGTGTTGCCCAGATGCTCCTTCCGCTGCTGAGAGGGTGGACAGCTGAGAGCTCACAGCTGAGAATCACCCCCACTCCAAGCACCCCCGGGACTCGATTGCATATTGTGCATGCCAAGTCGCTTCTGTCGCCTCTGTCCATGAGATTCTCCAGGCAAGAATACTGGAGTGGATTTCCATGGCCTCCTCCAGGGGATCTTCCAGACCCGAGGTATCCTAGAAGACTCAGGAGCCACAGTAGTGAAGCTTGTGGCCCAGTCTAGTTTGTCCTGGCCTGCAGCATACCAGGACATTCCCTCTAAAGTAAAGGGCAAGTGGCTGCCTCTCACACCTCTCACCGCTAAGGCAAAACTACAGTGCCTGGTAGATCTCTGAGGGTTCTAGAAGCAGCATATTTTTACATGTGTTCCATCCATATATTAAAATATATGGGAAGCAGCCAATTTCAGTGGAGATCAGAGCAGGGTTTGTCTACAACAGATCCAGACTGTAGTGTAAGAAGCCCAGCTGCTTGGGTCATATGGCTCAACAGACTAGACGGTACGGGAGCTCTCCAAGGTGGGAGAAAACACTACGTAGATTCTGTGGCGAGCCCCAGTAGGAGACTCTCAGTGTAGACCTCTGAAGTCCTGGAGCAAGTTCATGCCACCTGCAGTGGAAAATATATACATCTTTCAAAAACAGTTCTTGGAATGATTCTGTGCAAAGATGTGGATAGAGTACCCAACCACGGACAGCAAGTTTCCAATAGCCAGGGCTGTGCCTCATTAGCTGAGTTCAGACAGCACTGCAAAGATAGAAGTTTGGCCCAACAAGACCAGAGGGTACAAATAGGCTGACAGGCCATAAGCCAGATCTCCTCACTACCCACCACTGTTCCCCTCATCCCATGCCCGTCTCTAGAGTCCTTATAAATAACTGAGACAGGAGGGGATAAGTTCACAGATGACATTTAGAATGGATAAACCATAAGGTCCTGCTGTATAGCACAAGGAACTATATCCAATTTCCTGGGATAAACCACAATGGAAAAGATTATTTTAAAAAGTGTATGTATGTGTATAACTGAGTCACTTTGCCATACAGCAGAGATTGGCACACCATTATAAACCAGCTGTGCTTCAATTAAAAAATAAAAAACACAACACTTTAAAAAAAAGTTCACAGATGGGTTAACTTGATGTGTGGGTGCAAGCAGCAAATGGACCCTAACACCGCCCCATTCAGGGTTTGTCCTGAAAAACAGTAGTGGGGGGGAGATCCTAGCCTTGGGTGGAGTTTTGGGCAGTGATCTGGCCATCTACTCAGTGCAGAAAGAGAATTGGCCAGAGGTTAGAATATGGATGGATTCACAGGCAGAGGTGAATGGCTAGACTGGCTACTTAGGAAAACAAAAGAGAAAATTTGGAAGAAATGGGTGAAAGGATTTAAGGGAACAGGCCTAAAGTGTGAAGATTTTTTTTTTTTTCCATTGCATGTTAATGCCTGCAAGGGAGTGTCCACCTCAGAAGAGTCAGTAACCAACCGGCCAGACAGAATGACTCAGCCAGATGATGTCAGCCGGTGATATCAACCACCCCAGTGCCTGTACAACTGGCACGGAATGGAGGAGGCCTGGTGGCCAGGGTGGAGGCTATGCTTGGGAGGGGTCCCAGTTCTTAAACTGCCGCTGCTGAACAGCCAACCTGCCAGGAATGGGACCAACTCTGAGCTCCCTGTATGACACTTGACCTCAAGGAGACCAAACAGCCACTTGGTGACAGGTACCTGTTTTGGATTCCTTCCACCCAGGAAGGAACAGATTTATCTTGACTGAAGGTTACACATACTCCACATGAGTTTGTCCTTTCTGTCCAGAGGGCTTTGGCCAATACCTACTCCTATTCCAGGTCCAGCCATGTGTTCATCCACCCAGCCAGGTTTGTCCGTAATATTGCATAGGATCAAGGTACCCATTTTAGAGCAAAGAAGGCATAGCCCCTTCCTCCATCTTCAAAGTGCGTCGTTTTAATCTCTGCTTCCAGTGTCACATCTCCTCTCTGATCCTCTTGTCTTCCTCTTGTAAGGATGCTTGTGATTATACTGAGCCCAACTTGAAAACCCAGGTTCAACTCCCTATCTCAAAATCCATAAGTTACCTGCATTGTCAAATTTCTGTTTGCAGTGTAAAACGACATAGTCACAGGTTCCGAGGGATTAAGATGTGGATAACTTTGGGGGAGAGGCAGCATACTGTCCGCCACAAGTGATAACCCCAGCAGCCGCACTATTTATAAGACAGCCAAGATGAAACCCTAACTATAGTTCTTTCATCCACTACGGCTTGAAGTTAAGTGAGCTTGTTTACCTGATTTTAGCTCGGACAGAGAGCAGAGCAAGGCATTTTAAGTTTGAGTCCTAGAAAGGCTAATGGCTTGGTGAGAGCTAAGGGTTGGTGATGGCAATGATGCTGGACAGGGAGATTAGCCCAGGGTCTCTGCACACGTGGGTGATGGAAGCGCTGCAATGCAGAGCCTGAGAGGATTGCAGTGCTGTGTTGGCAAGACAGTGCCAACAGTCAACCTTCAAGCCAGAGTCCAGAAATGGGACCCCAGCCACCTGGCCAGCTCCATTAGAACACAGACGAAACTGCTGCTTCTGAGAGGCAAGGCTGCAGCAAGGGGTCGTTGCTCAGGGCCTCATTCCTCAGCTAGAAGATGAGGGCAACAATAAGGATCCTCTCTGGTAGAGCTGCCATAATGGTGGGCGTAAAGGGTATCACATGGGACCAGGCACATAGCCAGGGAGTGCTAGCCATCGAGACAGTGCTGGTCCCCAGTGCTGCCCCCAGTGCTCAGTCCAGGGGGCAGAGTCATTGCTGGCAAAAGCTGTCAAGATGAGAACTGCATTTCCCAGCCCCCTCATCTGTGTGTGCTCACATGACTGGTTCTGGCCGATGGAACGTAGGCAAGCGGTGAGTTCCTTCAGACTGGACACGGAAGGCCTCCTGGTGTCCCCTCTTCCTGTCTCTTGTGTCTGCCTGAACGTTGATGTCCCCTGTGACCTCTGAATCTAGGAGATGAAAATGGCAAAGCCTCCATCAGCCTATGTCCCTGGGTATGTGGGGAACACCTCCCTGGTATTGCACTGCCATTTAAATTTTATGTGAATAAGAAATACGCTTCTATTATGTTAAACCAATGAGATCTTGAGATTTACTCCTTTTTTTTTTTTTTTTGGTTGTGCCTCGAAGCATGCAGGATCTTAATTCTTTGACCAGGGATCGAACCCATGCCCCCTGTAATGGAAACACAGAATCCCCCAACCACTGGACTGCCAAGGAATTCCCAGGACTTACTCTATCTTTAATCTTAACTTTACCTTAACTGATCCAGTTGTCAGTGATGATTTAGCCATCTGATTATCCTGAAGATCTAACTCAAGATATAAAACTGACATGAAGTTCAGAGAAGAGCTTCCATAAATTCAGAAATAGGAGGAAAGGGCAGTGTGTCAGCACCCCTTAGGTCCCAGGGCTGACCCTGTTGGGACAGTGTCGGGCATACAGGCTCATTGTTGTGCCTGGGCTAAATGAACACATTCATCATGGCAGATCCAAGTCATCGAGCACTTCCTGTGTGCTGACTCCTCCTTTGCTTTCTCTTCCTTGTTGTCCAGTCGTTCAGTCATGTCCCACTCTGCAACCCCATAGACTGCAGCAGGCAGGCTTCCTTTCACCGTCTCCCGGAGCCTGCTCAAACTCATGTCCGTTGAGTCGGTGATGCCATCCGACCATCTCGTCTTCTGTCGTCCCCTTCTCCTCCTGCCCTCAATCTTTTCCAGCATCAGGGTCTTTTCCAGTAAATCAGCTCTTTGCATCAGGTGGCCAAAGTATTGGAGCTTCAGCTTCAGCATCAGTCCTTCTAATGAATATTCAGGACTGATTTCCTTTAGAATGGACTGGTTTGATCTCCTCCCGGTACAAGGGACTCTCAAGAGTCTTCTCCAGCACCACAGTTTGAAAGTATCAATTCTTTGGTGCTCAGCCTTTCAACTCTCACAACCGTACATGTCTACTAGAAAAACCATGGCTTTGGCTAGACGGACCTTTGTCGGCAATGTGATGTCTCTGCTTTTTAATGCGCTGTCTAGATTTGGAGAGTGAAAAAGCATTATCTCTCTGAACTCTGTGAAACAGCTACCAAGTTTATGTCCATTTAACAGAGAAGAAGCCTCTGTAAAAACCGCACAAAGAAGTTTTATGATTGCACAGCTGGAGGGCAGGGGAGTTAGACTCAGGGCCAGGACTCCTGAAGCCAAGCCATACTCTCAAGCCCTGTGCTGGCCTTTCTTCCTAGGCTGGTGGGAACTAAATAGCTTGCCAGACTCATAAGGAGACTTTTTTGTTTCAACAGTGAATGGCTAAAGCCATCCTATTAATATTAAGATGCTTAGAATCAGATTTGTATAATTAACAGGGAGGGTCCTAAAAAGAGTGCTCTAATTTATGATTCTGGAGCCAAGGTGGCTAAAAGATTTGGGTTAGAAGATATAGAAGGAGAAAGTGGCCTGGCCTATTTTCTCCTCTCGCTTCCTCTGTCTGGCGACATCATTAATGTTTCTGGCATTTTCTATTCTTGGTTCTTTACCTCAAACGGAACAAAGCAAAACAAAATAATGAAGCTTATTTATTATATCTCAGATCTGGAGATTCATGGGCTCACAGTTAAATAAGCTTATGGGGATTAGAGTAGGGTGAACTCTCTTTACAAATGTCAACATCTTTGGGTCCTAAATGCCGTAAGAGCCATCTAAGGGAGTCTGGATTTCATAAACAAGCATCACTAATATGGCATACTAAGATCTGAATCTATTATCTGTTGCCACAATAATGCTGATTTATAGCCACAAGGACTTGGATGCCTACATCAATAAACATGTCTTTGGCTCAAGAATCTGTAAGGTTCCACTGATCTGGTGTGGGCTTGGCTGACCCCCAGTGGACTTGCTCATGTGTCTGCTGCCAGCTGTGGGATGTCTGGGCAGCTCTATCTTGGCCAAGTCTGTGCACATGTCTGGAGTTGGCTGGCTCCCGGCTGATCTGGGCTGGCCTCATCTGAGATGACTGGGCTGACTTAGTGCTCCTGCAGAGGTAGCATCCTCCAGTAGACTAGCCCAGACTTATTCTCACGGCAGGTGCAGAGAAGCGAGACCGACGAAGTGGAAATGTGCAAGCTCTTGAAGTACAGTTGACCCTTGAAAAACATGGGGTTTGAACTGTGCGGGGTCCGCTTATACATGTTATATTCAATAGTAAATACTATAGAACTGTGGGTACTTACTATGGGTGGGTTGGTTGGTCGAATATGGAGCCACGGATATGGGGGATCTGCAGACAGAAGGGACCTGTGCATAAAAAGGGCCAACCATAAGTTATACTTGGATTTTTCAACTGCACAGAAGGTCAGCACCCCTAAACTCCATGTTGTTCAGCACCTACTATCATTTCATAGGTTAAAGCAACTCACACGTCTGAGCCATAGTCAGACAGATATGACACTAAAAAGTACGTAACAGAGAATGCAGACATGTGAAGGCGTAAAGAATTAGACAAAGGGTGGGGAGGCCGGGATGGGGTGGAGGTGTTAACACTGTTGATCTACCATGAAACTTATTGTTTATTGTGTATCTACCATGAGCCAGGTCCTGGACCAGATCCTGCAAACATCGTCTTTAATACTCACAGCTATTATCATCCTGTCCCTGATTTCGACCTCAGAGGTGCAGTAGCTTGCCCAGGGTCACACAGCTAGGAAACCGCAGAGTCGAGATTCGCTTTCTAGTCCTGCTGCAGTAGGTGTTCTTGCCAGCACACAGCTTGGACCTAAATATTTTCATTACAATGAAAGCTTTATCATACCATAACTGCTTAAATTTTTACCTTAAGCTGAAGATCAGTCTAGAAGGTTTGGTCAAGCTTTTGTTGGTTTGTTAGGTGAACATCTAAAATGATTATCCCCAGATAACAAGGATAACAGCAAGAGTAGTAGAAACAGGAACTTACCATATGATAAGCACGTAGGTCTCGTAACTGATTATAATCATAATGATGTAAGTATTATTTCCCCCTCTGTTTTATGGATGCTGGTTGGAGGCAGCTCTGGGTGCTGAAACAGATGGGATGGAGCCGGAGCACGATGGCTCCCTTCCTTTGTTATTAAGTAGAATTTGATATCTTGGGGGCCACGTTGGGGATGGTCAGGTATGTACCACGAGGCTTTCCCTCTTTATCTCATGTGATCAGTCTCCTCACAGGGATGAACAGGTTCTGGGTAGAGGTGGGAGGACGTTGGGTGGAGGAGGGGCAGTTTCTAAAGCTGCAGCTAGGAAATTGTGCTGGAAAGGGGAGGAGGGATCCTCCTCACGGAGCGAGCAGCCACTGGCCATGGGGATCTGGCTTCTTGGCTGTGTAGCCTCCAAGATGGATGGCCACGGCCTTCAGGGCCGGACAACCTCTTCTTAGGCCTTTGATGCTGAGAGCAGAACAAATGTGAGTCGGCCGCCCGGCCACAGCTGCCTCTCATTAGGGCCCGCTTCCTTCAGCCCAGGACAAGGTGGGCCCGCGAGGTAAGCCAGGGCAAACACCAGATGTGTCCGCCACAGCTGTCTGCAAAACCTTGCTCTTGACTTCTCACCCCCAGACCTACTTCCCTGCCCCCACCGAACAGCCCCCTGGCTGCTCAAGCCAGAACGGGTCTTGCTCCCCACCCCCACCACTCCCCCCCACCCCTATATATCCAATCCATCAGCAGATCCCATCAGCGCCGCTTTGGGAATGTCTCTGTCTGACCACTCTCTCCGTCTCCACCGACATCACTGATCCGGGCCATGGGTTATATCTCTCCTGGACTATTGCACTAGCCTCCTGGGATGGATTGAAAAAATTCAAAAATGTTGAATGCATATGTTGAAATCCTAGAGCCTCAAACCTCAGAATATGACCTGACTGGGGAGTAGGGTCCTTATAGATGTAATTTGTTATGATGAGGTCATACTGGAGTAGGATGGGCACTAATTCAACATGACTGGTGTCCTTATTAAAAGGGGAAATTCAGACACAGACGCATAGATAGGGAGAATGCCACGTGATGATGGAGGCCGAGATGAGGGTGATGCCTCCATAAGCTAAGCAATGCCAAACATTGTCTGCAAAACTTCAGAAGCTCGGGGAGAGGCCCGAATCGATTCTCCCTTCCAGCTTTCAGAAGGAAGCGACCCTGCCAACACCTGGATCTCAGACTTCCAGCCTCCAGAATTGTGAGACAACACAGTTCTGCTGTTTAAGCTGCCCAGCCAGTGGTTCTTGGTTGTGGCAGCCCTCGTAAAGGAACACACCTCAAACTGCAGTCTCCGCTTCCTCTCTTGTCTCTTCCTCTAACCCATATGCATGTTATACTCCACAGAAAGTGGGTATTTTAGAATTCCAACTGGGATCACGTAATTCCCCTGCACTTGCCACCCGTGGTCTGCAAAGCCCTGGGAGACTTGGTCTTGCTGAGTTCTCCAGTGTCCCCTCTTCCCCCTCCTCCCAGGACCCCTACACACCTCTCACACCATGTCAGTCTTTGTGTTTTTTTTGGCCATACCATGTGGCTTGCAAGCTCTTACTTTCCTGACTAGGGATCAAACCCAGGGCCTGGCAATGAGAATGCCAAGTCCTAGCCACTGGACCACCAGAGAATTCCCCTCCATGCCAGTCTTGAACATGCCCAGCTTCTTCCAGCTAAGCGCCTTTGCACATGCTGTACCTTTAGCCCTCTTCCGAGTCTTGGCAGAGTCACCGTGTCTGGAGAGCCAGAGAGACATGGACACCAATGACATGGCTAGGACAGGGAGGAGGATGTCGCTGGAGAAAGGGGAGGGGAGAGAGGGAATCTGATGCAAGACTGAGGGGCCTGTGCCCAGCTCACAGCCTCTGAGAGGAGAGGTTTGCCTGTCAGGGGTTTTTATGTTTTGATGTGAAGACCCAGACTCTTTCACCCAATTCTTATCTAATATCGTGTGTAACCTTGGATGAGTCTTTGGGATAGCAACCTGGGCCTCAGTTTATCTGTCCGTAAAATGGATCTGTACATGACCTCCTTCAGTTCTCCTGAGAACAAGTAGGTGTCATCTCATCAGTCACGTCTGTTAATGCCTTCATTCGTTAGAGGGGGAAACTGAGACGGGGTGGTCAATGAAGTCATTTACCCGGATCACCCAGCATGCGGGATGGCAGAGCAGACATTTAAACCTGAGTCTCTCTGGCTCCAGAATTCGCATCCTCGACCACTGTGCTGACGTGTGTCCAAGAAACGGCCTGTGACTGCCCCCACCCGCAAATTGGGCAGGTGTCTGTGGAGGTGAGGTTACAAGGCACTGGGTAAATTCACTCAGAGTGAGTCTATGACACCTTTCTAAAAGGAGCAGTCCATCAATATATGAAGCCAGATGAGAAGTACCCCACAGACACACATGCGGTAGTGGTGTACACATCCCACGTGCCTGCCACTCTGTGGCTTAAGCAGGAGAGAAATGTCCAAACCCATGGGCCAGACTCGGCGGGGTCTCCCCACAGAGTCAGAGGTCACTGGTGTTGGGGAGAGGGAGAAATAGCTGGAGAAACCTCTGAGACTTTGCTGCAACAGAGATGTTTCCAGCGGACACAAGGCCCCATTTCTCCAACTTAACACTAGTGCTGAGTTTAAGACCAAGAGATGGATGGAAGATTACAGGATCACTATGACTGGAATAAGGTTTGAATCCACTGTAAACAAACTACTTTTAAACATTGCCTTTGCTGATTGTGTATTATTCATGGGAAATCAGTAGAGCTTACCCACCACCTGAAAAGAGCGGGTCGGGGATGTCAGGCTTGAGTGCAAGTCTCCAGGCTAACACCCTCACATGCACGCCCATGAAGCTTTCCAACAAACTTCTGAGGTGGGGAGCAGCCTCCCTGTACCCATTTTACAGACAAGGAAACAGCTTCAGCAGTGGTGGCCTATCATGCTGGGATCGCAGCAGGCTTATACGCAACATCTCAATTCATATGTTTTTCTACAACTTTCTTAACCCTTTGATGCTCCGCACCTCTCACCTTTGTGTACTGATCCTTTTAGTTTTAAGTAGGCTTTAGCTGTGGAGAAGGAAATGGCAACCCACTCCAGTATTCTCGCCTGGAGAATCCCATGGATGGAGGAGCCTGGTAGGCTGCGGTCCATGGGGTTGCTAAGAGTTGGACATGACCGAGTGACTTTCACTTTTCACTTTCATGCATTGGAAAAGGAAATGGCAACCCACTCCAGTATTCTTGCCTGGAGAATCTCAGGGACAGAGGAGCCTGTTGGGCTGCCGTCTATGGGGTTGCACAGAGTCGGACACGACTGACGCGACTTAGCAGCAGCAGCAGCAGGCTTTAGCTGTGGTCCCAGGGAGGTGTCACAAGCAACTGAGAAAGATCAACTATTCCAACATTCTAATTCACTCTGATTTAGGTGAGCTCAGTTCAGTCGCTCAGTCGTGTCCAACTCTTTGCGACACCGTGGACTGCGGCATGCCAGGCCTCCCTGCCCATCACCAGCTCCCAGAGCTTACCCAGACTCATGTCCATCGAGTCAGTGATGCCATCCAACCATCTCATCCTCTGTCGTCCCCTTCTCCTCCTGCCTTCAATCTTGCCCAGCATCAGGGTCTTTTCCAATGAGTCAGTTCTTCACATCAAGTGACCAAAGTATTGGAGTTTCAGCTTCAGCATCAGTCCTTCCAATGAATATTCAGGACTTATTTCCTTTAGGATGAACTGGTTGGATCTTCTTGCTGTCCAAGGGACTCTCAAGAGCCTTCTCCAACACCACAGTTCAAAAGCATCAATTCTTCTGTGTTCAGCTTTCTTTATAGTCCAACTCTTACATTCATACATGACTACTGGAAAAACCATAGCTTTGACTAGATGGACTTTTGTTGGCAAAGTAATGTCTCTGCTTTTTAATATGCTGTCTAGGTTGGTCATAACTTTTCTTCCAAGAACCAAGCATCTTTTAATTTCATGGCTGCAGTCACCATCTGCAGTGATTTTGGAGCCCCCAAAAATAGCCTGACACTGTTTCCACATCTATTTCCCATGAAGTGATGGGACCAGATGCCATGATCTCAGTTTTCTGAATGTTGAGCTTTAAGCCAACTTTGTCACTCTCCTCTTTCACTTTCATCAAGAGGCTTTTTAGTTCCTCTTCACTTTCTGCCATAAGGGTGGTGTCATCTGCATATCTGAGGTTACTGATATTTCTCCCGGCAATCTTGATTCCAGCTTGTGCTTCATCCAGCCCAGCGTTTCTCATGATGTACTCTGCATAGAAGTTAAACAAGCAGGGTGACAAAATACAACCTTGACGGACTCCTTTCCCTATTTGGAACCAGTCTGTTGTTCCAACAGATTTAGGTGAAGAGCGAAGCAATTTGGGGAAAGGGTTTATTTCAGGAACGGCAGAGTTTGGGGGAGGCAGTGGGAGGCTTTGTGTCAGAATGGGGGATCTGCTGGCACTGGAGCAGATCGGAGAAGCAGGAAGGACCACCTTCTTTACTCTGGGAGGTGAGGAGGCTGAAGGAAACGGCATCTCGCGGCTCAGGGAGAGCCCAAGGAAGCCTAGAGCTCAGCCCTCTGTCCCCCCAAGGAATGGCAATGATCACACATGTCCGTGAGAAAGAAGGACGTGGAGCAAGGGAATCCCTATAGTTTGGCTAGACGATGGAAAGGGAGGGACCCAACGCGGAGGAGAAGCCTGAGTCAAGGAGCGGCCCAGAGGATGCTGAGCTCTCTCCGCGGGTATCAGCCTGGGGCGCCGGCAGCCGAGAACTGCATCCGAAGGACGAAGGAGGAGGCAGCGGTCCCTGACTGAGTAACGCCTGCCTCCACGTTGGCCCAGGAAAAGCCCGAGACATTCATGGCCGTCAGTGTGTCCGCCTGGATGGGACAAAGCTCCACTGCATCAGGACCAAGAGGGCTCCGGAGAGAAATCAAGATTGGTTCTCGAATAACAAAGAGGTTACATTTGTTGACACACTTGAGTTTACAGCCTGTAGAGCGTCAGTTCAGTTCAGTTCAGTCGCTCAGTTGTGTCCGACTCTTTGTGACCCCATGAATCGCAGCACGCCAGGCCTCCCTGTCCATCACCAACTCCCGGAGTTCACACAGACTCACGTCCATTGAGTCCGTGATGCCATTCAGCCATCTCATCCTGAGTATATGTAAAGCATATACTTGTCTTATTGCCCCACCTCACACTATGAGTGGGTTCCTGCTAGAACGTTCAGTTCTATGCACACCCACCCACCCTTTGCACGTACACGCACGCATACACACACACACCCCAAGGAGGGTCTCTTTCTTAGCTCGTGTGACTGGCAGAAAATGCCCTCCTCCAATATGTCCCTGTCCTAATTCCCAGGACTGGTGATATGTTACATGATGGGCAAAGGAAAGTTCATCTCAGCTGAGGCTGCTAGGGGCAGGCAGGTCCCATGGGGCAGAGCAGGAACAAGCCCTCACTTTCTTGGACCTCTTCAGTCTTTTCCAAGGTGGGACCGATCCCCCACCTCCACCCCCTGGCCAAGGGTGGGGAGTGCAAGCCAGGGGCTCCTGCCTGTGAAGGCTCTAATGTGGGCTGGGAGCAGGAAAAGGGGGTGGGGAGGGCCCCCGAAGTTCCCAGAGAACATCACACCTCGTAAAGCAGCGCGAGCCGGCGTGCGGAGAGGGACAGCCCGCCCGACTTTCATCTCCTGTCAATAAAGCATTATCAGCACTGAGCTGGGTTTTCGGCTCTTAATTCCAGATGTGGCCCAAGGCCCATCCCCAGCAGGCTTCTTCCCTCCCCACCCCACCCTCTTCCCACAGAGGCCCCTCGGGGTGATGCTGCTCTGGGGAAGGGAGAGGGACAACAGGCTTTTCGGGACCCCAGTCTGGTGGGCAGGAGTCAGGCTAGCCTGGCCAGGCTGGCGGAGGGTCACGCACATGGAGCTGCCTGCTCCTGAGACAGAGAGGGGATGGTAGTGCCCACCGAGGGGCTGCCTGTCCCTGCTGAGACGTGTGATGGGCACACCGTGCCCCAAGTGTTGGGACGCCTGGACCCCTGGCCTGGCCTTGACCTGAGCGGTAACCTTGGGCAAGTTGGTTTCCCTTTTTTGGTTTTAGTAGTCTTGGTAAAACGAGGCAGTTACTCTAGTTTCTTTTGTTAACCAGTCAACAAGTATGTATTAAGCCCAGTGTGCATGCTGGCTTCTGTTTAATCTTGGGAAATGCGGGGTAGACAGAGAGAAGGGCTCCTGTTTTTGTAAAGCACCCATTCTTGTGGGAGGAAGCAGTAAATCCCAAGTAAACAAACACCGGGGTGAAATACCCGGACTGTGAAAAATGCTGTGTAAGAAAGGAAACAGGATGCTATACTAGAGGAAATTTTATGTGCAGGACCTCTGTTGGGAAGGCTATGCGATGCCTTCCTGAAGAGCAGATGTTTGAGTGAAGCTAAATGGGAAGATGTGAAGTCAAGTGGGCCTTAGAAAGCCTCACTACGAACAAAGCTAGTGGAGGTGATGGAATTCCAGTTGAGCTGGTCAAATCCTGGATGATGATGCTGTGAAGGTGCTGCACTCAATATGCCAGCAAATCTGGAAAACTCAGCAGTGGCCACAAGACTGGAAAAGGTCAGTTCTCATTCCAATCCCAAAGAAAGGCAATGCCAAAGAATGCTTAAACTACTGCACAATTGCACTCATCTCACACGCTAGTAAAGTAATGCTCAAAATTCTCCAAGTCAGGCTTCAGCAATATGTGAACTGTGAACTTCAAGATGTTCAAGCTGGTTTTAGAAAAAGCAGAGGAACCAGAGATCAAATTGCCAACATCCGCTGGATCATCGAAAAAGCAAGAGTTCCAGAAAAACATCTATTTCTGCTTTATTGACTATGCCAAAGCCTTTGATCGTGTGGATCACAATACACTGTGGAAAATTCTGAAAGAGATGTGAATACCAGAACACCTGATCTGCCTCTTGAGAAATCTGTATGCAGGTCAGGAAGCAACAGTTAGAACTGGACATGGAACAATGGACTGGTTCCAAATAGGGAAAGGAGTCCGTCAAGGCTGTATTTTGTCACCCTGCTTGTTTAACTTATTTGCAGAGTACATCATGAGAAACGCTGGACTGGAAGAAACACAAGCTGGAATCAAGATTGCCAGGAGAAATATCAATAACATCAGACATGCAGATGAACCAGCCTTATGGCAGAAAGTGAAGAGGAACTAAAAAGCCTCTTGATGAAAGTGAAAGTGGAGAGTGAAAATGTTGGCTTCAAGCTCAACATTCAGAAAACTGAGATCATGGCATCTGGTCCCATCACTTCATGGGAAATAGATGGGGAAACAGTGGAAACAGTGTCAGACTTTATTTTTTTGGGCTCCAAAATCACTGCAGATGGTGACTGCAGCCATGAAATTTAAAGATGCTTACTTCTTGGAAGAAAAGTTATGACCAACCTAGATAGTATATTCAAAAGCAGAGACATTACTTTGCCGACTAAGGTCCGTCTAGTCAAGGCTATGGTTTTTCCTGTGGTCATGTATGGATGTGAGAGTTGGACTGTGAAGAAGGCTGAGAGCCGAAGAATTGATGCTTTTGAACTGTGGTGTTGGAGAAGACTCTTGAGAGTCCCTTGGACTGCAAGGAGATCCAACCAGTCCATTCTGAAGGAGATCAACCCTGGGATTTCTTTGGAGAGAATGATGCTAAAGCTGAAACTCCAGTACTTTGGCCACCTCATGGGAAGCGTTGACTCATTGGAAAAGACTCTGATGCTGGGAGGGACTGGGGGCAGGAGGAGAAGGGGACAACCGAGGATGAGATGGCTGGATGGCATCACTGACTTGATGGACGTGAGTTTGAGTGAACTCTGGGAATTGGTGATGGACAGGGAGGCCTGGCGTGCTGCGATTCATGGGGTCGCAAAGAGTCGGACACGACTAAGCGACTGAACTGAACTGAACTGAACTGAAATGGGAAGATGAAGAGGAAAAGCATTCCAGGAAGACGGAACAGCAAATGCAAAGTCTCCGGGGGGAGCAAGCTCGGAGCACTGCGGGAACAGGAAGGCCATTGCAGCTGGCATGGAGCTCGTGAGGGAGAGAGGGCTGGTGAGGGCGGTGTGATTAGGGACAGATTTCCTAGTATTAAATAGGATCAGGTCAGGTGCATGGCAAAGATGTCCAGAGGAATATAGCTTGGGGCTGGCATGACACTCTACAGTGTCACAGCCCCAGCTCCTTCCATGTTGCTTCTTTACATTCTTAGCATGTGACTTACTCCTTGTGATACAAGATGACTGCCTGAGCTCCAGACAGCAAGTCCACTTTTTAGTTATCCAGAAGAAGGAAGGAAACAAAGGAAGGTAGCCTTTCTCTTGTTTGGGACACTTCCGGTTGTTGAACACAGCATTTCTGCTCTCATCTTGATAGTAGGAAGTACCTCTTTATTCCAGGTAGTTATATGCCCAGCTAAGAATCAAGGGTTATATTACTAAAGAGGAAAGAGAGAGTAACTATTGTGGACACCTGGCACCTCTGCCACTGCCTACAAGGCAGGGAGTTCTCATTCAGAACCTACCTCCTGGTCCCACCACTCAGAGCCACCAACAGTTGTAAACTAGTCACTTACCTTATACACCTAGTCTTCCCCATCTCAAGAACTGGCATCACTGTCCAGTGAGCTGCCCATGCTATGCATCTGACAACTCTTCCCTCATCTCCAGCAAAGAGCCACACACAACATATCACCAAAGTCTGCCGATTCGACCCCCAAAATATTCCTGAATCTCTCCTCCCTCTCCACCTCCCCAAGTCTCTATCTTAACTAAAGGCCCGTCTCTTCCTTGGTCCACTGGGGTAGCCTCGAAACTGGTTTTTCTTCTTCCACGTGATCAGGTCCGCACAGAGCAGCCACCATCATCTGTCGAAATGTCACTGCTCTGTCTAAAGTCCTTCAGTGGCTTTCAGGATAAAAATAATGAATTCCCGATCTATGACCAGGCTTTTATCTTACCTTGTTTCTTCTCCTCCCCGCCTTCTTCCGTCCATCTGTTTGACTGTCTGTCTTTCTGTCTCCTCCTGTCACACTGACCTTCTCTAAAGTCATCAAACTTTCCCGGCTCCTTCCTGTCACAGGGCCTTTGCACATGCAGGTCCCCCTGCCAGGAATGCTTCCCCCACCTGTTTTCTCACCTGATTCGATCCTGTGGAAGAGGGCTTTCCATCTACCCGGTCTTAGACAATGTTATTTGCTCTCTCCTTGCCCTGTGTATCTCACACATGATATTTATCACAATTGCAATTAATTGTTCCATGTCTGTTCTCCTGCCAGAACATCCACTCCTGCATGGGGGGACATGTATCAGACTCAAAAAGAGGGTGTGTAGTAAATGGTTCGATGCCTACATTGAACTTCTCCGTCAATTCCCTGCACCCCACTGTGCACTAATGGATGCCTCTCAACCCTGAAGAGGGACGCACAGACATCTGGGAATTGAGAGACAGTTCATGTTAATGGTAGGACTCATACGGCCTGCTCATTGCAAAGTAAAGCCTGTGGCTCCTTGAAGAGGCCCTAATAGTTTAACAAAGTGCTGGGTTCTCAGCCACACACACATGGTGGAGCCCGTCTCTGGGTGTCAGCAATGGGCTTAAACCTAACTCGAGAACTCCAGCAGGCAGGATTCCAGCAGGGGAGAGAGGGAGGGAAGGGGAGGAACTGGGGACTAAGGAGAAGGGGGTCTCCGCAGAGTCTGAAGGAAGCCAGGGCAAAGAAGCAAGTCTCTTGAACTTTTAAGTCATTTTTCACTGAAGCTTTGGTTTGACCAGCTGGGCTGATAGGCTGCAGACCAGGAGACCCCCGCTGACGACTCACCCATGGGGCACTTTAACGCCTCTCTGAGGCTGTTGCTCCTCCTCTCTGGGCCTGTCTCAGTTTATCCATCTGTGAAAAGGGGGTGGCTGAACCAGAAGACTCTGAGAGCCCTTACAATCAACTCTCGTGTTGATAAAGCTATGAGCTCTTGCCTGTCTCTGAAACAGGTAGGGACATATTTAGATGTGAATCCAACTACTAGTCAGGATGGACCAGGTTACGTTATGGTAACCGACAGGCCCACCCAGCTCAGCAGCTTGGTGCAATACCCTTGTTGCCCTCACTCCCCAAATCTTTGCCGTGTGTTAGCAGCAGCCTCTGGAACAGGTGGCCTCCTAGGTCCCAAGGCGGAGGAGAGAAAGATGAGGAAGTAATGCTGGCTCTAACTGCCTCTGTCTGGCAGGGATGCCCAGAATCTTTGTTCAGAGTCCGCTGGCCCAGGGAGTCCGGGGGGCCCGCCCCAGCTGTAAGGGATTCTGGGAGATGGAAGGACCACCTGGAATATTTGGTGGATTCCCACCGTTTCTGACACCCTCTGTGATGTGATGTCAGGGGTGAGAAAAACCTCTGTACTCTTAAGCCTGTGTTGCAACACGTGAGCATCGAGCACATTCCTGGTTTGTGTCCCGGAGCTGGGCTTCATCTACGCCCTCCCCTTGGCTCACACTCATCTCAGCTGACACATAGAGACCCTGATCTCTCTTCTACAACACCCCCCCCCCCCCCCAACCATTGGCTGGGCAACCAGCTCCTCAGAAACATCTGGAATCCCTCCTTCCCAGTGGGAGACACGGAACTGGCCACAGATGGTGTCTCGCCAATTCTGGGGCATCCTCAGTATGACAAAGAGGACAACTGTTCTCTCTTTGTCTGGAGTATGGTTAAAGCAAAAGAAAGACGAGAGTGGTCTTTCAACTGAAGAAAATATTCGTTTTATTGATCTGGCTACGTCTGTCGTTCTTTCTCCTGCCACACCCTCCGTCCACCTTTCCATTTAGTTATTCAGTCATTTCACACCCACCCTGGATGAGTTTAGAATTTTGTTTTAGCTCAGTTGCTAAGCTGTGTCCGACTCTTTGAGACCTCATGGACTGCAGCACGCCAGGCTTCCCTGTCCTTCACTATCTCCTGGAGTTTGCTCAGATTCATGGCCATTGAGCTGGTGATGCTATCTAACCATCTCGTCCTCTGTTGCCCCTTTCTCCTCCTGCCTTCAATCTTTCCCAGCATTGGGGTCTTTTCCAATAAGTCACATCTTTGCATCAGGTGGCCAAAGTATAGGAGTTTCAGCTTCAGCATCAGTCCTTCCAATGAATATTCAGGACTGATTTCCTTTAGGATGGACTGGTTTGATCTCCTTGCAGTCCAAGGGACCCTCAAGAGTCTTCTCCAACACTACAATTTGAAGGCATCCATTCTTCGGGGATCAGCCTTCTTTATCATCCAGCTGTCTCATCCATACATGACTACTGGAAAAAACCATAGTTTTGACTAGATGGGTCTTGGTCGGCAAATTGATGTCTTTGCTTTTCAATATGCTGTCAATGTTTCCCATAGCTTTCCTTCCAAGTAGCAAGCTTGAATATGACTTTAGAATATGAAGCCCCTCAAATGTGCAGAGTATTGTTGAGCACACAGGAGGACCATGCAGGGGCCTTGCCTTGGCAGCCAGTCTAGCTGGCTTTACCATCACGCCAAGGATGCTGAAGACAATGGTGACAGCTGCTGTGTCCTGAGTGGCTGTGTCACCAGGCCCTGTGGTGCCCTGCTGAGTGCCTAACAGAGAGGGTTGTCTTTGAGCTGCAAAGCAATCCCATAGAAGCAGGAATTACTATCCTCACTTGCTCAGTAATTCAGTGTCCCCAAACCAGTGATGGTATCTGGCGACTGTCAAGTTAGCTGAGATCTGCTTGGGAATAATGGTGGCTTATTCCTGGGCCAGTTCCGTAGAGCAACTCAGGGCATTACTCCTCTCGAGGGCATAGTATCTGAGCCTGGTTTTTCACCTGTGTCTGTGCAAAGTAGCCGCCATTGGTTTTGGTCACTTGCCACTAGGAGCTCTGTGTTGTTGGCATCAATCAGCTGGGAAATGCCCCAGAAAATGGGAGAGAAATTCATCAGCCCCTCAAAGGTGCCCTCTGCCTGGGTGCAAGGCCACCTCAACTCTCCCTGCATCGTTAAGACAGTTTCCCCGGGTGATCCTCGTGATTGTGCGCCACATCATCCACACAGCCACCAGAGGGCGCTTTCTTTCTAATGTGGAAGTCTGAGCCTCACATCCCCACCTTCAAAGCGGGGTGAGCTCAGGACAAAGAGTCCCTCTTCCCCCAGGGCGTCCGGGCCCTTCAGAATTTTCCACTGCCTGCCCTGGGCCTCAGCTCCAGTCCTGCCTTCTCTTGGCCATCTCTGGGCTGTTCGAAGAACCTTGATTCACATTGTTCTATCCAGTGAAGAGCTGTTGAATGTTGAGCCCCGTGTTGGTCCGTGAGCCTCCCTAGTGTCTAGCTCGGTGCCTGGCATACATAGAATTCCCCCAAATGGTTGTTGAATTGACTGAATTAAAGTTAGACAGGACTCTTGAGTGTTCCCCTCATTGGGAGGTTTCAAACACGGTGGCCCCCATGGAGGATTCAGCCCGCATCTTTTAAAATTCTATGTAACTAGCTTTGAGCATTTTTTAAAAGTTAGGTTCCATGGAAGAATGAACCCCACTTTCTCTTCGATAAGCAGAAGGGTTGCCACCGCCTCCTTTCTGGGACCTAGCTCTGACAAAAAGCCCTTTGGTTAGAGCTGAAGGTTGGCCCCTTACAAACAAAGTGTTCTCCTTTTTTCCTGAAGCTTCTTCCCCTGTCACTTCTCCCATTTACACAAAATCTGTCCTAGACTCCTGTAAGCACTGACATTTTCGGCCTCTGATTTGTTTAAAACCTTATTTTGCAGGTGGATATAGATGCGCGGCTAGGGGGTTGTCCAAAATTTCATTTAGTGACAAAGTTTGGGCCAAGGCTGGGACTGAGGTCCCTGGGTCCTGCCTCCACTCTTCTGCCTGGCTCAGGGTCCCCATATGTCCTTCCCCGTACACTGGGACCAGCCCGCACGCACCCCACACGTGCTTGGAATCTCCGCTTTGGATTTGCCTTAAGCTCCTTTTGCTACAAGGTTGGGATGTTCTAGAGCTTCCTAAGTCTGCATCAGCCCCTCCCATTACCACCCCCTATGAGCTCCTCAGTGCCCCCGAGCGCGGTGTCTCAGAGCTACATCCATCACGGACACTGGGCTGTCAGCGTGGCCACGTGCCCCTCTCAAAGGCCCGAATCCAGAATGGATTTATCCCAGGGGGAACCTTGTTATGCTTTTATGTCTTCAACTCATTAGATTCTCTGTCAGCAGCATAAATCAGGGCCGGACCCTCTTCTCACACACTCGGGAATGGGGAAGACATGCAGAGAACAGAGAGAAAATGCACCGAGGGCTGGATGCGCTGGACAGCGGCTTCCCCATCCCCATAGTTATTCCTTTGTTTTTTTTAGCCAGAAAGGGATCTTAGAGAGATCACTGGGGATACCAGGGAGAGGGGGAGGCTAGATGGGGGAGACTGAGGCTAAAAGCGTTGCTTTCCCCATAATTTTATCAGATTGCCCCTAACTCCACCCCAGTTCCATAGTCGAAAACTCTCCCCTTTTATTCCACCATGGCATGCCTAGAGGAGTGATCTTTACAAAAAACCAACCAAATCACGTTAAATTCTTCCACACCTCCCTGTTTCAATTAGTACAAGCCCCAAACCTCCTACCAGGGTCTCCTAGTTCCCCATGGTCTCTCTCCTTCCTTCTCTCCCATCTCCCTCCACTTGATAAGTTGCAAAAACCCTTTTCATTTATTTGCTCATGAATGCAACCATTCAACAAATGTTTCATAAGCACCTGACGGGGCCCAGATGATTTCATAAGCCCTCAAAATGCAGTCAGGAACAGACTCACCTTCTTGTTCTCCTAGAGCTTACATTTTGGTGGGAGAGGGACAATATCACAAACAAACAAACAAACACATAATATGTCAGACTGTGATAAGTGTTATTCACAAAAGAAAGTGGAATAAGGGTGGGGAGGCCCAGTGGACCTCTCTGAGGCCATGTCATTTGGGCAGAGACCCGAGTGAGGTGAGGGAGTGGGTCACTGGGGTGAAAAGAGAGAGAGTGGTCCAGGGAGAGAGAAGGGTGATGCAAAGGCCCTGGGGTGGGAGTGTGCCGTGTGCATCAAGCAAGTGCCAGATGGCACACATGGCAGCCAAACGGTGGGATGGGCGGGCATCTGGAAGAGGTGACCAGAAGCCAGCTCACACAGCGCATGCCGGGGAGCCACAGCAGGGACTCGGATGTATTCCGAGTGTGCTGGAAGCTCTGCGGGTTTAAGCCTTTGAGTGGCAAACTCCTCTGCTTTAAAAGGATCACTCTGCATCCTATCTTTGCATGGGATAGACCTCGGGAAGGTCTGAGTGGGTGCTGGAAGCAATCCAGGTGGGGGCCTGAAGTGGGGCAAGCAGAGACTGGAGAGGGAGAATGGGTGGAGCGGGGGCTTTGACATCAGTACAGAGGAGGATGAAGCTTTACACCTTAGGTGTTGGCCGGGGGCACACACCACACCATCACATGCGCACTATTCCTTTATATCATGACCATTTCCGCTGAGCCATCCTGCTGTCCAAAAGCCTCCATGGGCTTGGAAACTCAGATCATCTGCTGATTCCACCTCCCACATTGTTCTGCGCATCTGAAAAAGTGCTAGGTTTGAGCCAGCATGAAATGGGTCTAGAGGGAAGAAATGCTTTTCTAAGAATGCTGAGTGGTAAGGTGGGAATTTTATTCCTCGTATTCCCAAACTCATCCGCATATCTGAGCCTTTAAAGCAGCCACTGCTACCAGAATGTGGTCCCCTCTCCCCTGCACCTTCCCACTTCCTCCAGGTCCTCATCCATCCATCCTTTAGAGCAGAGGTGTGTCCCCCCAGACTCATAGGTTGAAGGCCTCACCTCCAAAGTGTTAGATAAGGCTTTTAGGAGGTAATTAAGGTTCGCTGAGGAGCCTGGCAGGCTGCAGTCCATAGGGTCCCGAAGAGTCAGATATGACTGAAGTGATACAGGACACACACACAAGGTTCAGTGAAGTCGTAGGATAGGAGCCTAGTCTGATAGCCTAGGCGGCCTTAGAAGAAGAGGGAGAAAACGGGGACTCTCTCCCCACCCATGTGCAAAAATACTGGAGTGGGTTGCCATTTCCTCCTCCAGAGCATCTTCCTGACCCAGGGATCAAACCTGGGTCTCCTGCATCTCCTGCGCTGTCGGTGAATTCTTTACCGCTGAGCCACCGCGGAGCAAGAGAAGGGGTTTTCCAACTCTTCTGATAATGTGCCTCTCGCCCAGCAGTAAAAACACAGAGCACACCCCACCACTGCGTGGAGAGCTATTTATGATTTCATGTGTAGACCACACATCCTACCATCATGCATGTATTCAACGTCAGAAAAAAATGTTCATTTCTTTTCTTTTTTATGTTTATGGTTTATTGATTTTTGACAATGGTACCAATGCATTTCAAGGGCAAAGGAAAGTCTTGATTGCCATACATTTACTTATTCATTAATGTAACCAGTGTTAATCACCCAGTCTGGGATGTACCCAGTGACAGTAACTGAGGGTCTTTTTACACTGGAGTGTGGTCGCTTTACAGGGCTGTGTTAGGCTGTTGTTTGTCATTTAGTTGCTAAGTCGTGTCTGACTCTGTTGTGACCCCGGAGCTTGTAGCCTGCCAGGCTCCTCTGTCCGTGGGATTTTCCAGGCAAAATTACTGGAGTGGGTTGCCATTTCCCTCTCCTGCGGACGTTAGTTTCTTGTTTTTAAAACTGAGAAACAAAAGCAAATAGAATTTCTACTCTTTTTTTCATGTAATCCAGTCAAGTGAGAGTCACTCAGGACTCGCCATTTGGGAGACATTATTTTAGAACTCAACCTCTGTCCTTCAGAAACCCTTTTTTTTGATCTACAGCTCCCTCCTTTATTCATTCATTCCCTGGACAAATATCCATAAAGGACCTTCTAGGGACCCGATGTACGTGGATGCATCGGATAAGAGACGGTTCTGCTCTTGAAGTCTGGATAGACTGTCCTGTTAGGTAATCTCCCCTGTAATTAAGTGCAATTAAGTAAGGGTTTAATTACCTGTTTATAAGACATCGATCTTTCCTCCCAGAGGACTGAGGAGGACAGAGGTCAGCCTGTCCTCTTTCACCGCTGCATCTTCAGAGCCTGGCATATAGTACACAGTTAATAAAAAAGTGAATGGGCGAGAGACAGGTGATGGGTGAATGAATGAACCAGAAGTGAATGACAGAGTCCACACCCCTTTTGTCCCTTTGCCTCAAGTCAGTCTTGCCAGGAGAAACTGTCAAGAGTAGCTGAGGGGCAGGCGGGCTGGCTGCAGGGTGGGGGTAAGGGGAGAGATTTGTGAGCAGGGCCAGGTTAGTGGTGGTTTTATTACATGCCATTAAGCATCTGGTCATGATTATAATAAGCACATGAGTTATGGCAAGTGACATATGTTTCTTGAAGGAAGAAAAGGAGCGAGGAGGAGGAGGAAAAGGAAGACGGCAAGCTCCCAGTGGTGGCCTGGCTGGTCGACCCAGGCGTGGGCCGGGCGTGGGCCTGCACTGCCCAGGGCTTTTTAACCCTCTCACATCCTGGGTGAGGCGCCGGGAAGAGAGCGACTCCCGGGGGACAGGCAGGGTCTCGGGGCTCCCAGGGGGATCCTTCTTGCCCACTTGTCTAAGAAGCCATCAGAGGACTTGGTTGTGGACAAGGGATGTGATTGGTCAGCTCAGCTTAAAGGCCTCAGTATCTGGGACAAAGCCTGGTCCAGAGCAGACTTTGGAGTGTGAAAGGTCCGTCTGGTCAAGGCTATGGTTTTTCCAGTGGTCATGTATGGATGTGAGAGTTGGGCTATAAAGAAAGCTGAACACAGAAGAATTGATGCTTTTGAACTGTGGTGTTGGAGAAGACTCCTGAGAGTCCCTTGAATTGCAAGGAGATCAAATCAGTCCATCCTAAAGGAAATCAGTCCTGAATATTCATTGGAAGGACTGATGCTGAAGCTGAAACTCCTATACTTTGGCCACCTGATGTGAAGAACTGACTCATTGGAAAAGACCCTGATGCTGGGCAAGATTGAAGGCGGGAGGAGAAGGGGACGACAGAGGATGAGATGGTTGGAGGGCATCACTAACTCAATGGACATGAGTTTGAGTAAGCTCCGGGAGTTGGTGATGGACAGGGAGGCCTGGCGTGCTGCAGTCCATGGGGTCTCAAAGAGTTGGACATGACTGAGCGACTGAACTGAACTGAACTGAACTGAACTGAGGAGTATGTAGGAGGGCAAGGAAGGAGAAGAGAAAGGCAAGGTTGAAGGAAGTAAGGAGGAAGGGAAGGAGGAGTTTAGGGCTTCTCACTGAACTTTCATTCATTCAACAACCAGGATCTTTCTATTGTGCACAGCGTGGTATAGCAGGTGAGGCCTGGGCAAGGTCAGAACACCTGTGTTGCTCCCTGGGCTTTGCCATGAACTTCCTGCCTATATGGCCTTGGATGAGTTTCTTTCCTTCTCTGTGTTCATTTGTAGAAGGAGGCAATCACTCAAGTCTCTCCCAGCTCTGGCTTCATGGGAGCTACAGATCTCTGATGGGAAGGACACAGAGACGCCTGTCTCCTGCCGCAGCGTTGGGAAGGTCCACACGCAGTGCGCAGCTGGAAGGAGTCTCCTTCCTGCTCACCCATTTCACAGGTGTGGAAACAGAGGCCTGGATGTCCGTGCTGCCTAATGTTGAACTCTCCAGTTCTCTTCCATCTCTTTTCTCCCCTCCTCCTCATCCCAAGGTCAAAGGGGATCATAGCCACTCAAAGACCCAAGCTTCTGTGACCAAAGACATCTCCACATCTGGGCAGCAGCAGAGGAGAAGAGCTTGTGTTTGGGGAAGTTCCCTGTCACCCTAGCAACCAGGCTGTGGCTCCAGCAGCAGACCTTGGAGCTGCTGGGGGGTGTGGACACTGGGGGCCTGGGCCACCAGACCCTTGGGTGTCAGGAACTGTGAGGCCCCATCTCTATGTGCTCGCGAGCCAGATCACCTAGAGATCTCGTCCTTAACTTCCTCACGTGGTTTCATATCCTCTCTCCAGCTGAGTGGGTGATGGAGCACAAGTGGGTGGTGGAGCTAGGCTGGGATCCAGGTCGGCCTGTCTCCAGAGTCTGTGCTGTCTTTTTCCCCGAGGTCTCTTCCTCTGCAGCCCGGAGGCCTGGCCTGGGCTCTGCCAGTGACTGTGGGCAAGTTAGGTCACCTCCCTAACACTCGGTGTTCTCACCCGGAGAATGGGCCCACTCTCAGAAGGCCGACAGGAGGAGGTCATCACGGTACCATCAAGCCAGGATATGGGGCAGGAGGGTGGAGATGGGGCTGGACCAAATCAGAACTTCCCAGTCTTTTTTCCAAGAAAGGCAGCTCTTATCTTGTGTTTTGAGAGATCTTATTTCTCAAACACATTTTGTTTTAAAGTAATACTTAATCGGGAAAGACCCTGATGCTGGGAAAGATTGAGGACAGGAGAAGAGGGAGACAGAGGATGAACTGGTCGGATGGCATCATCAACTCAACAGACATGAGTGTGAGCAAACTCCGGGAGAGAGTGAAGGACAGGGAAGCCGGGCGTGCTGCAGTCCATGGGGTCGCACGACTGAGCTGCTGAACAGCAACAACAGTGCTTAATTCCCCTCTGCCTTTCTTATTCCTCAGACACGCCCATGGCCGTCTTCTGAGATGACCGCTGTGTCCACCCACATTGGGCTGTCAGAATTCTAATCACCCCCAAGACAGAACATTCTCTGCCTGGGCAGAATTCCCTGAGCAGGGCCTGTAAGGGGCTTGGAAATGCCAGGATAAAGGGATGGTACCCATTCTGTTACCTCTCTGAGGACCCCAGGTCACGAGCCCCTGGGAGGGTGATGGTGGCAGGAAACGCAGTCACAGGCCTTCACGGAGTTCCCGTCCCATGCCTGCATGGTTCCAGGAAGTTCCCATGTGTTACCTCACAGATGCTGTTTCTTGTTCTCATTCTGCATGGAGGAAGCCTGGTAAAGGCCCAGAGACTTAACTGACTCCCAAGGTCATGAGCTGGGATAGAGTCAGTTCTCCTGTCCTGTGTGATTCCCGAGCCACGTTTCTGAATCGCAGCACTTGTTTTCCTTCCCTTGCCTGAGTCTGTTGTGGTTTGTCAGTTGCTAAGTGGTGGCTAACTCTTTGTTACCCCCCTGGGCTGCCCCATGCCAGGCTCCTCTGTCCTCCACTCTCTCCCAGAGTTTGCTCAAATTCATGTCCATTGAGCGGCTGATGCTGTCTCACCAGGTCATCCTCTGCCTTTCATCTTTCCCAGCATCAGAGTCTTTCCCAATGGGCTGGCTCTTCACATCAGGTGGCCGAAGTATTGGAGTTTGAGCATCAGTCCTTTCGAAGAAAGTCAGGGTTGATTTGCTTTGGGATTGACTGGTTTGATCTCCTTGCCTGAGTCTAGAATCCTGTGGAGTGAAGGTTGGAGGACAGCGTGGGCCTTGCCTGAAGGACTTCCCAGTCTAGCCGAGAATACCGGATGTGAATGAATGTGCCTAAACTTGCCGAGCAGCAGCACAAAGGCCCCAGGAGCCCCTGCATGATTTGGCCAAAGATGGTGCCTGCAGCAGAGCCAGGCAGCCCAGGTGACCCGTGAACTGCTGCTCCGCACTCTGTGCCTCAGTTTCCCCAGGCGGAGCGCACAGGCGCTAATGCTCCCAAGGGCTGCTGTGAGGCTGCCAAGACAACAGAGGCCCAGACGCCCAGCCAGCATGGCCGGTGACTAAGATGAATTGGCCCCAGGCTTCAGGCTTTCTCCGAGCGTTGCCAGGTGGGGGCTGGAAAGGAAGCCGGAGGAGGATCGCGTTCTGGGGGCCTGTCCCAAGAACCGGGGCTGCCCCGCAGAGTGATGGCCGCTGGGGGACGAACCTGAAGATAAATAAGAACAGTCCGCGTGAGCCCGGGCTCATCTTAACACTAAGCAGAGAGGCCTGGGGCTGGACTTGAAAGCGTCCGGCTGAGACGGATGGGCTGCGGCCGAGGTGGGGGCGGCTGGGCGTGGGGAATGAGTGATGGGGTGTCGGGGCGCTCAGTCACCGCCAGCCAGAGATGCCGGCCCCTGTCCAGCCGCCAGGACATGTGCGGGGGCCTGCCCCTCCCGCCGCCCGGCCCAGGGATTTATGGCTTCGGTAAGGCCTGGAGAGGGGCTGAGGCCAGGCCCGAGGTGGGAGGGTTTGATGTCAGCCTGGCAGCCCCTGCTGGATTTCCGCCCCGAGCAATGCTGGGGAAAACAGGCCCAGCCCCACGGGGTAGCAGTGACTCAGGGTCACACAGAGAGGGGCGCGGGGCCTGGCCCCCTTCCTTAAGTCACCTGGGAGCCTCCTGACCTCAGCCACCTCCAGCCTCCAAGCATTTCCAGCCTCCTTACCTTTACCCAAGCCGGCCCCTCAGCCCGGGGGACCGGGTGCCCTGGAGAAGCCCCAGCTGTCCTTGTAGCCTTGGCGTCTGTGCCACCTGCCATTGGGAGGCTCGCTTTGGCACCCCTCCTCCACCAGGCCCACTCCTCGTCCTTACCAACCTCTTCCTCAATCGTCTGGTATTTGTCCCCAGATGACCAGGAGCCTGCCTTTCTTCATCTTGACCTCCTGGCATTTACTCCGTGATATAAACCACCGTTCACCAAGCTCTTGCTGTGTGCCAGGAGCTAAGTGAAGTGTTTTTCTATTTTACCATCTATCATATTCATCTACTTTATAGGCTCGGAAACTGAGGCTCAGAGAATCGTTAGCCAGGATTCAAACCAAGTTTATCTGATTCCAAAACACAAGTGGTGGCCTGCTGAGCTAAGCGCCAGTCTGGGGGATAAGTTGGCAAGCAGGGAATGTTTCCTTTTTCCTCTCCACCCCTGACCCAACCCCTGGTGGTGGCGGTGGTGGTTTAGTTGCTCAGTCGTGTTGGACTCTTTGTAGCCCTATTGACTATAACCTGCCAGGCTCCTCTGTCCACAGGATTTCCCAGGCAAGAATACTGGAGTGGGCTGCCATTTGCTTCTCCAGGGGAACTTCCCGACCTAGGGATCGAACCTGCATCTCCTGTGTGCGGATTCTTTACCAACCAAGCCACCAGGAAAGCACTGACCCAATGCCTACACTTTGCCATTTGCCGAGCAATGGGGCTTCCCTCTTTGATCCCCATAGCAACCCTGGGGGGTCAGCATTATGGTGATCATCCCATTATACAGAGTGAAAAAACTGAGGTATGGAGAAGGGACATGCCTGCCAGGGTCACGGCCGGCAGGTGGCTGAACCAGTGCTTATGACGTGGACATCCCATGCCCTCTCCACAGCCCCTTGGCTATTCCCATACCTTCTGCCTCTCAGGCCCACCTCAGCTCAGGAGGGCAGGGCTGGGGGATGCTGAGGCTGCAAGTGGACCCTTGGCCCTTGCACTGGGCCACAGAGCAGCCTCCCCAAAGCCCAGGCCCTCCCTAACACCTCCCACCCAGGAGAGAGTGCTCCCTCTGGTAGAGTGGAGCCCCTGACCGCCAGCCAGCTGGACTCTCCTGAGCCCGGGACACTCTGGAAGGCCCTGCCCGCCTGCCCGCCTACAGCCCCGTGCCCACCCCTTGCTGAGCTTGCAGGTGCCCCCCACCCCTTGCTGAGCTTGCAGGTGCCCCCCACCCCTTCCTGTCTGGGCCTGCTGCTCCAGAGCCAGCGCAGCTGTGAGGAAGCCGCCCTCTGTCACCACTTTGGCCGCCCTGGCGGGGGCCCCGCTTCCCGCAGGGGTGTGGGTGATGGCCCATCGGGGCTGTCTGGAGCGCCGTGAGCTGGTCCCGTCTCTAGCTCTCCTTCCTCCCCCTTCATATCCCCGCAGCCTTGCTGCTGGCTCCCCCAGTCATCTATTCTGGGCCCAGGTGGTTAACAAGTGGGGATTCTCAGCACCTGTCCCAAAGGATCCCTCAAGCTCCCTGCTCACTTGCTTTTGGGGCAGGAAGGGGGCCTTTTTTCTTAGATTATTCAACCGGTGGTATAGTTGCTTTACACTGCTGTTAGCCTCCGCTGTACAATGACGTGAACCAGCTATATGTCTACCCGTCCCTCCCACCCCACTCCCCACTATCCCACCCACCTAGGTCATCACAGAGCATAGAGCTGAGCTCCCTGCGCCATATAGCGGGTTCCCACTAGCTAGCTATTTCACACATGGTTATGTATGTATGTGAAAAGAAAGAAAGAAAGTAAAGTTGCTCAGTCATGTCCGACTCTTAATGACACCATGGACTGTAGCCCACCAAGCTCCTCCATCCATGGGATTCTCCAGGCAAGAATACTAGAGTGGGTTGCCATTTCCTTCTCCAGGGGATCTTCTTGACCCAGGGATTGAACCCAGGTCTCCCGCATTGCAGGCAGACGCTTTACTGTCTGAGCCACCAGGGAAGCCCCTATGTGTTATGTCAACGCCAATCCCGCAGTTCACCCCGTGCCCCCCTTTTCCCCGTGCCCACGCCTACACATCTCTTCTTTACGTCTGCACCTCTACTCCTGCCCTACAAGTAGGTTCATCAGTACCATTTTTCTAGATCCCACCCATATGTCTTAATGCATGATAGCTGTTTTTCACTTTCTGAATTACTTCACTTTGTATGAAGGTCTCTAGGTCCATCCTCGTCTCTACAAATGACCCCGTTTCGTTACTTTTAATGGCCGGGTAATATTCCATTGTGTAAATGTATCACATCTTCTTTATCCATTCTCCTGTCAATGCCGTGTAGGTTGCTTTCACGTTCTGGCTGTTGCAAATAGTGCTACAGTGAACACTGGGGTATGTGTGTCTTTCCGAATTATGGTTTTCATCAGGTTATGTGACGCTCAGAGTCACTGATGATTACAGAAGGGAGGCTTTGAGGAGGAAACTGACAATTTGCATCCTCTCTGGGGCAGGAGTGCGATTAGAATTCCAGTCTGCAGAGATTTTCTGCCTCTTATTCATTCATTCATCCACTCACCTCTGTGTGCAAGGCACTGATCATTGAGCAGCTACTATATGCCAGGTCCCACTCTAAGCATTGGACAAGACAGGACATCATGGACAAGACATGAAAATGTGTGTGTGTTTTTTTTTTCATGGAGTGACAGTCAGGTGAAAAAGACAGACATTAGATAGACCTTCAGAGAAGAATGCATTCATGCTGTGAGAAATCGTTTCCCTACAGCTCTGCTTTGGTATCACCACCCCAGTGAGACTTTCCCTGATCCCTGTTTCTAAAATACCACCCTGTCAATCTCCATCCCCTTTCTTGACTATTTAATAGCAGTAGGAGTATTTGGCATTATGTATTTCTTTGTGTATTTTCCATCTTTCCCCTAGAATGTAAACACCGTGGAAGTGGATGGTTTTGTGCTCCGGCTCCAGCCCCCAGCAAGTAGTAGATGCTGAATGAACTCCTGTAGGATTAGCAGAGGATGGATGGGTGAAGGCTGAGGAGCCACAGCTTGTGTCGAGCCCAGGATGCCTCGAGGACCAACAAGGTCCCTGTTGATGCTCCCCTAGAGGACAGTCATGGGCAGCTGCCATGACATTTTCCCACAAGCCTTTGTTGGCACCACAGGGGGCTCTGGGTACTTGGATTAAAATCCTCCATCTTCCACTGCCTTTGTGAGTGATCTCGGGCAAGAATTAACCTTCCTTATCCTCCATTTCCTCACCTGTAGAATGGGGATGAGTATACCATCTACCTGGTCTGGTTACTGAGGAGACACATGGGATGACAGCTGTGAGTGTACTATTTTCTCTTAATTTATTTACTTTTAGTTGGAAGATTGTGTTGGCTTCTGCCATACATCGACATGCATCAGCCTTAGGTACGCATATGTCCCTTCTCCCTGAGCCTCCCTCCCATCTCCCCGCTCCACCCCCGCCAGGTCGTCACAGAGCCCCAGGGTGAGTTCCCTGAGCCATGCAGCAAATTCCCACTGGCTATCTATGTTACCTGTGTTTCCGTTCATCCCACCCTCTCCTTCCTACCCACCCCGCTGTGTCCATAAGCCTGTTCTCTGTGTCTGCATCTCCATTGCTGCCCTGCAAATAGGTTCAACAGTTCCATCTTTCTGGACTCCATATAAATATATATTTATGATATTTGTTTACTCTTTCCGACTTGCTTCACTCTGTGTAATAGGCTCTAGCTTCATATTTAGACCCACAGTGAGAGCTTAATAAACGCTGGCTGTTGTGGCCCAGTGCTGCCTCCCATCTCCCACAGAAACTTAGGCTAAGATGCTTGCTCTTTCAAAGAAGCCGTTCCCGGTTGGCACGGATATAGGAATGATGGGGTGGAAAGTTGGAAGCACCGAGAGTTAGGTCATTTCCAGTCTCTGCCTTGAGCAAATCATCCGTCTCTCAGCCTCAGTGTCCCCGTTGACTCCAGGGGGCGTCAGCCAGCTTCCCTCTGCTGCCAGCCCTTTCCCAGCCAAACTCCCTGTTCCCTGAGGCCTTAACTTCCTGTCAGAGCCCTCAGGGCCATGCAGAGCTGGGCCTTCACCTCCTGCATGAATATTTTGCACCTTCCCCCAGCCCAGATGTCCTGGAGTCTTGCCTCCCCCACTCTCCCTGGGGCTGCTCTCTGTCCCCACCGCCTCCCCGCCAGAAAGCCTCTGGCCCCTCCCCATGCCCCAAGTGCCTGTTGCAGGGGCTCACTCAGCCCAGGAAAGCCCACCGGACCCCCAGCATCCCGCAATCCCTCACTTCCTCCCATCCATGCAGCAGGAAGTTGTGCTCACACCTATGGGAATTACTCTTCGGGGGTTGAGTCACAGTGAGGCTTGGTTGGAAGGGTCCTCCACCTCCTCCTGCAGGAGAGACGTGCCCCAGGTAAGCGCAAGCGTGCACTCGTGCACGTGTGCACACACACACACACACACACACACACACACACACGGCTTCAGGAGGGCTGCAAAAGCTTCCCCCCCTCCCCGCCCCGAGACAGAGAGTGAGTTTCAGAAACTCGGGACAGTAAGAGAGGGGTCGCCGAGGGGGCAGGCTCTGGCACTGGGCCCAGAGCTGTGGTTTCTGGAGCGGCCTCAGCCTGGGGCTTGGAGGGAAGCAGAGGGTGGGGGTGGGAGGAAGTGCTGAGTCTATAGCTGAGCATGTCTGGAGAAGTTCGCCAGGCAGAGGTGGCCCCCGGGATCGGTACCAGGACAGGGTGACCTGGCTTCTCCTGGTGTGGGGACCCTGGGGAAGTCACTCTTCCTCTCTAGGCCTGTTCCCTCCTCTGCAAAATGTCATTTCCAGACAGTGGGCCACATGGAGCCAGGCAAAGATTAGGCAGGCCCGGGTCCCTATCACAGACCAGGCCCCCCAGGACTGTGGGGCTGCAACGGAAGGTTGCATCTTGCTGGACCTTCATCCCTTCATCCACAAAATGCAGAAAACAACCCTTACCTTCCCGTGCTGCTGTGAGGTTTACTGATGTATGGAAAGCATCTCACTCAGTGCCTGAAAACACATCCATTCCTCCGGAGGAGCCTGACCCCAAGGTGAGGTCCAGCCTCATTGACAGGACCTTTCTTTATAGCCTCTGTCCTTGACAGCCCTGACTGCTTTCTGTAGTATGTATTTATGTAATGATTGGATGAACACCTTTATTCTCTACTAGGTTATACACTTCTTGAAGGCAAGAACCTGAGCCTGGCACATAGTTAGGGCTTTTATTAGATCCAGTCGGAAACCAGAGCTCCTGCAGTTCTTTCCACAGAAGGAATTTAATATAGGGCACTCATTTTGAAGGGGTTGGAAGAGCCGAGCTGAAAAACTTTATGGAATGAGGGGTAACTCGAGGACAAGTAGCAGCAGGAAGCTGCAACATCCCTGGGACTAGAGGGACCGAGGGGTAAGTGCCCAGGAGCCAGGATCAGGGCAGGATGCTGGAATCACAGGCACGGGCTGCCCATAGGAACTGGCGCACAGAGGGAGCTCCTCCTGTCCCCAGGACCCGGGAGCATAGGCACAGACACTACCCGAGATGGCAGCTGAAGGAACCCTGCCTCCTGTCCTCTAATCTCTAACCGGCTCATCCCGCTGGTCAAGGATAACAGGAAGCCGGTCAGCAAGGGAGCTTCAGAGACGTCCTTCGGCAGGAATCAACCCTGCGATACAGAGGATAACGAGCAGGGGGCAGGTCTGAGCTGAACAGACAGCAGAGTCAAGCCTCAACTCTTTTGTTCGTTCAGGAATGCATATAGTTGATCATACACGTGCATATACGTGTGTGCGTGCGCTAAGTCGTTTCAATCGTGTCCAGCTCTTTGCGACCCTACGGACGCTAGCCAGCCAGGCTCCTCTGCCCGATTCTCCAGGAAAGAATACTGGAGTGGGTTGCCATTCCCTTCTCCAGGGGTTCTTCCTGACCCAGGGATTAAATACCCATCTCTCATGTCTCCTGTATTTGCAGGCAGGTTCTTTATCACTCGCAAGACCTGGGAAGCCCATGTGCGTGTATACATGTGGGAGGCTCAGCTGGTCAAGAATCCGCCTGCAATGCGGGAGACCTGGGTTTGATCCCTGGGTGGGGAAGATCCCCTGGGGAAGGGAATGGCAACCCACTCCAGTATCCTTGCCTGGAGAATCCCATGGACAGAGGAGCCCGACGGGCTCCAGTCCAAGTGGTCACAAAGAGCTGGACACGACTGAGCAACTAAGCACAGCATGGCACAATGCTTGTATATACACTGGGCACTAGCGGAAGGGTGGTACAACGACGAACTCCTTGAATAAGCGTTTGGGTTAAGAATAAACAATATGCCCTCAGTAAATGCTGCTTGCCCTTGTTGACCAGACTGCTTGAAAGGGCTCAGGCTTGCAGCGACTCTGGGATTTTCCTGTCTGGGACACCAAGACCTCCACCCCCGAGCCTGGACTTCCTGGGCCCAGACAGCAGAGACCCAGGCTCCCAGGCTCTGCTTGGCTGAGAGCAGGGAGGAAGGGCAGAGGATGCGGGCCCTGGAGCCCTGAGCCCCACGGAGTCCCTCCATCTCTGCCCGGGTCTCCACGGGGAGCCGGCGCTCCCTTTTCGCGCCTGTCAGTCAAAGCCGGCTGCTTGGAAGTTCAAGCGTGGCCAAAAGGAAGCAGATTTCAAAACACACCTCTGCTTGCCCCGCTTCCCTTCCCGCCCCCTCCTGGGCTGTGGCTCAAGGCTCCCCGGGGGCTCCCTTGCCCCTGGCCTGTCCCAGGCAGAGCTGAAACCAGAAGGATTGGGGCAGAGGTGGGGGTGGGCTGTGGGGAGTGAGTAGGGGGCACCAGCCTCTGTCTCATGCCCACATGGAGGGGGAAGGGATCGGAGCAGGATTGGGGTTGGGGAGGGGCGGTGAAAACTGCCTCTTCTTTAGTAAGGAAAGGGGTGGTAGGCAAGAGGGGGCCAGACCCTGAAATTCAAGGAAGCTTGCTGTTTTCCTTAATGACTCTATGCCTACACTAGCACAAGCCTTGGCTTCTAGAAGATTCTCTGCAAGCATCTGTCACATAAATGAACGGATGAGTGGATTCTCACTAACGAGAAGTTGGCTCAACTTCGAAGCTGAAGGTAAAGTAGGCTGTCAGGTTGGAGGGCCCCCCTACATACACACACACTGCCACTGACCTCCAAGAACCAAAGTCTTCCACTCAGCAAGGGCATTTGGGTCCAAGCTCTTGGACACCATCTTGACTCTCACCTTTGAGCTGTGTGATATGCAAGAAGCCTCAGTTTTCTGCACCTGTAAAATGGGCAGAGATGTCCTCTGCTCCTGAGAGTGTGATGTGCGAAGTCGCTTCAGTCGTGTCCGACCTTTGTGACCCCGTGGACCATAACCGGCTAGGCTCTTCTGTCCATGGGATTTCCCAGTCGAGGATAGTGGAGTGGGTTGCCATTATCTCCGTCAGGGGATCTTCCCAACCCAGGGATCGAACCCGCGTCTCCTGCAGCTCTTGCTTTGGCAGGCAGGCGCTTTACCACCAGCACCACCTGGGAAGCTCCCTGAGCATGCTGGGAGGCCTGAATTGAATGAGTCCCTGAAAACAAATCCTATCGCAGGCCTCTGGGTGCAATTAAAAAACTTCACAAATACGGAGGCCATTGAAAGTCAGAGAATGAGCTCGAATGTCCTTCTGTGAGTGTGTCAACAGCACTAATCACGTGGCCAAGGGTGCTCACACGGAGCCATGGCTTCTTGTAATTTCTTTGCTGCAGCAGATGGAAGTGAAGTGAAGCCATGCCCAGCCACAGAGGCCGACCGTGGGATGAGCGCCTCGATGGGATGGTGGGAGTTTGCCTTTCCTGGTGGGTTTGTCGGGTTTTTCCCTCCCGCTCCGCACTCCCTCCCCGCTCAGAGCCCAGCCATAAACGCAGCGCCAGCCCAGCCCACGCTGTTCGCTTTATTGCCGTGTTGTTTTCCATTTGGAAGCTCTCTCTCTGCAGAACGTGCTTGAGATTTTGAAGAAGTGAGTTAATATATCGATGATGTCTTTATTGTCAGGACACTTCCTGAATTAGAAATAAAAGGCTCTGCTGAACTCAATAAAATGACATGGGGGAGAAAACATTCTTTCCCAGCATGAGAACCCTTCTGCTACGGCTGGCTAGAGGTGGGGGGGCGAGCATGGGGAGGCCACGTTCGGAAGCTTGGAGCTTCGCCTGAAGGTTCTTCCAATAACTCGGCTTCTCCCAAAGGCAGAGGAGAAATCCCTGCCCTTCCAGAAGCAGCGAGCAGGGCCCATGTGTGTCCGAGGTCCGGGCCTGTCTCTGACACTCTCCTGGCCTTCCAGGCCCCCTGACAGCTCCGACCTGACCCTCCCCGGGCCCCCAGTACCATGAGCTGCACAGCAGCGTGGGGCAGATCCTCCCCCCTGCATAACTGGGAGGAGACAAGCCCTGCTCTTGAACACCCTTCTCTTTCCAGACCCCACCAGGCTATGCCCTCTGTCCCAAGACCCCACTGCCCTGCCCGCACCTTGTTGATCTTTCCAGTCTGAAGTCTGCCTATGAGGCATTAGAAGAGGCAGACTTGAAAAGCAAAGCCTTGGGTTCCCACAGGTCTAGACTTGTGTCTCCTTGGCCTCTTCATTGCTGTGTGACCTTGAGCGAGTGACCTGACCACTCTGTGCTTCAGTTTCCCCTGCAGTGATGGAAACACCCAGTACAGGGCCTGGTAACTAAGACTGCTACGTATTCACTTGCCTATAATCTTGTTATCGCTGAGGAAGAAGTACGCTGGGGGAGAAGGCGCCTGCTAGATAGTATGTTGGCAATATGAGGGGTGGAGCAGCGGAAGCTCCTCTCAAGGGGAGACAGAAGAAGGGGGATGACCTTTTTAATGAGCACCTATCGCGGTCTGGCATACAGCAACCCTTATTCTACAAGGCTCAGAGAGGTTAGTTCATTCGACTAAGGTCACACAGCAAACAAGAGACTCAGATTCGTCCCTGGGTCTTTCAGACTTCCAGTTCACACTTAGCTTACTCTGTCCTTGAGAATACCTCCCCCAAGGCCCTGTGTACCTTCAAAGGTACAACGTGGGGACCCACAAGTGGGTGGAGTAGAGTCCTTGGGGGCAGAATCCTCCTGTGAAGGAGGGAGTGGCCGGGCCAGCTGTCCCCCTCCCTCTGGCAGCCCTTGCTGTGGGTGATGAGGGTGTCTGCGCCCACCTATGCCAGTCATGTCCTAGGCGGTGCCCCTTTGCCTTGAGAAAACGCCCCATGGTCCTGGAAGTATTTTGCTGACTCAGACACCTGAGTGGGCTCCATCTCCCAGGGCCCGGCGCTTCCAACTTCACTTCTTGTTTCCTACTGGCGGGTTTGCCCTTCCATCCCAGCGCCTGCCACTTTGAGTCTCTGATGTCCTACTTCCCGGCTGCCATCTTGGTCCCCATTAGGCCAAGTGGGAGGGGGCTCAGGACCCAGGAACAGGACGCCCGGGACAGTGGGCCATCTCCTCTGCATGGGTGGGGCTCCTGCGGTTTGGTACCCCAGCTGGGGAGGAGGCAACAGCTGGATGGGGTGGGACCCCAGGCACCCCCAGTCTGCCTAATCCTCGGAACTGAAAGGCCCTCAGTCGTGTCAGACTCTTTGTGACCCCGTGGGCTATACAGTCCGTGGAATTCTCCAGGCCAGAATACTAGAGTGGGTAGCCTTTCTCTTCTCCAGAGGATCTTCCCAACCCAGGGATCAAACCCAGGTCTCCCGCATTTCAGGAGGATTCTTTCCCAGCTGAGCCTCAAGGGAAGCCCTAAAATACCGAAGTGGGTAGCTTTTTCCTTCTCCAGGGGATCTTCCCGACCCAGGGATCGAACCCAGGTATCCTGCACTGTGGGCAGATTCTTTACCAGCTGAGCCACCGGGGGAGCCCGCCTAATCCTCAGGGCCAGCCGTGGGTCAGGCTGAGGGACCTCGTCCAAGGTCGAGGAAGGTTGTGCCCTCAGCGGTCAGCACTGTTTCTCTCGTGCCGGGCATCCTGGGCGGGGACCCAGGGCCTCAGGTCCGTGTGCTGTGAGGTCCCCTGAAGGCGGGGTCCCGTGAAAGGATGACTGGCCCCCTCTGCGCCCTGTGGCCCCATCGACACTGCCTGCCCTGTGTGTGCCTCTGGGACTGCCGGATCCTCTGCAGCTTCACGCTCCTAAACTTCAACCTAAACTAAGGCTACATCCCGACTCCTCTCCCCGCCGGCAACACAGCTTTGTTTTCCAGAAACTTCCAGCTGGTCTAAGGACACCGGCCCATGTTTAGTGCGGAGGCCTCTTCCTCTCTCCCCGGCCCTGGGACAGACCCAGCTCTACGCCTCCAGCCGGGGCGCCTCGGACAGCTGTCTCCTGTTCCTCACGGGTGAGATGGTGATGACCCCTCCAGACCCCGCCTTGTGCCCTGGGTTGTTTGGAATATGAACCCGAGCTCCCATGGGCTGAGTCACCCCTCTCCCAGCCTGGGCGTGCCTGGGGCCAACCAAGAGTCCAGAGACCAGCCTTGGCTTTCAGACCTGGTCGTCACCTTACCCTGTGGCCTCGGGGACGTGACCCTACCACGCCTCTGTGCCTTGATTTCCCCGTCTGAGCAATGAACATGCCTCTCTTCCCCATTCTTCCCACTTCTCCCATCGTCTAGCTGCTCAAGAAGCCAGTGCCCGGAGGGTCTCAGTGGCCAGAGCCCCAAGGGGAACAGCTCAGTGGACCTGGTCTGGAGGCCTGCGGAGGGTGAGGAGGTGGGGTGAGGCCTCAGGGTCCGAGCTCCCCCCATCCCAGAACGCCCACCATATGCACATCTGCAGCCCCATCTGGAATAGCCGGGCCCCACCCCCACACACAGTCCAGCAGCCAGACCTCCAGTCCCCCTCCCCGCCCCTCCCTCTGCCTTTCCAGCCACCCCCGGATTTGTACCCATAATCTGCATATTTAGCAGTTCACCACGTTGCAGGCCAAACCATAAATCCTTCTCTGGCGGGACCCTGGGAAAGAGTCCCCACGTTTCCGCAGAGCCCCGAGGCCTGACCTCTGAGACCCCACTCCTCTGAGTCTTCAGGCCTGAGGGGCATCTGCTCAGTCCTTAGGTGTCCTCTGGCCCCCAGAGGCTGAGCCACACAGCTCGGAAATCGGAATAACCGAAATGATCAGAGGAGGAATCAAAGAGAAAGAATGGTTTCATTTGACTTTCAGGTCACCGAGTGAGATGGACTGGGCAGTACTTTTCTCCCTATTCTGCAGAGAGGTAAACTGAGGCTCTAGTTCTGTCCTCAGTCATTCAGGGCCAGCTCAGCGACAATGCCAGGGTGACATGTCATTTCTCAAAGGCCTGGCCAGTGCAAGTAAACTTCCATTTCTTAAGTCTGGAAGCTGCTAGGAACTGTGGGCAGAACACACAGCAGGGGCCCATGCACTTGGCCTCTAGTCCCCACTCAGTTCCATAGTCGTGGCAATGGGCTCGGGCCCTCTGAGATTCTTTCCATCACCCATTTAATCCTGAGCTCTCTCCAGCCTCCTGATGCAGCCTCCCCAGACTCTCCAGCCCCAAACTCAAAGGGGCAGGACCTTTTAGCGTCACTGATTCTCCTCAAAGAAATAGGAACAGACAGCTTTGGAAAGTTTTTACCAAGAAATATGCAGAGTAGACCTCTTGGTACTCCTAACCCATCAATGAACCTGACCCCACTATCCCAAAGTACCAGACATTAGCATCTTCTGAGCTCCTTCTATGGATCTGATGCTACAGCTAGCGCTCTGGGAGGACTTTCTCATTCAATCCTGATGTCGGCCTTTTAGAGAGGGAGGAAGACCATGAAGATGATAAAGAAGGTGGTGCTGGTGAGTGGCAAGGGCCAGATTCCAGGCCAGAGCTGTCAGACGCGGGGCCTGAGCTTTCACTCCCATGCTAGAGCCCACGGCCACAGATGTCCCTGGGAGGAAGGAATCCACCCAAGCTCTGTGCTCTGCTGTTCCCTGCAGCCTGGCCTGCCCCACGCAGCCCACATCGGCTCCGGATCCCAAAGGAGCACCCGCCTCCCCACTGCTCCTCCGGGGTAGGCTGGGGCATCTCCCACCCGAGATTTATGCCCACAGGTGTTCTCCACAGCCTGCCCCTGCTGCCCGGGGTCTGGCCCCTCTCCCCGGCAGAACTGGGTGCTCATCAGGGAAGGATTTGGGTTCAGTGTGTTCTCTCCTCTCTATTCATGCGTCTAAAATGTGCCTCCTGTCAGACACTGTTCTGGTGATGGAGATACAGTCATTTAAAATGGTCCTCGGTTCTGTTATCTTCAGAACAAGCTACTAATAGCCCTGGGCACCCCTTAAATGTCCACTGATGGATGGAACAAAGAATTTAGATGGGAAATGCAAAAAGCCATGCCTGAAACGGGAAGACCAGGCTATACATGTTCACCTTGCTGTTAACTTCCTCTGTGACCTTGGACGAGTAACTCAGACTCTGGGCCTCAACTTCCCCATCTGTCAAATGGGAGGCCTGGACTCCAGCATTCGTGAGCCTCCCTCACTCCTGGTCCCCCCTTCCAGCTTCTGCCATGTGTGCCTACCACCTGTAACTCTATTAACTGAATATTATTCTTGAGATCAATGTACGCGTTCTGACTCGGCAAATTTATTTTAAAAGGGAATATTGAATCACTTCTACAAATTGAAAATTGCAGTATCGTTTGCCAGAAGAAATAAAAGGTAACCAGAAAAATAAATACCGTGACGATAACATAGTGTTGTTAGTCTCGCTGGAAACTCTCCTGCCCAAAGCTGCGGTCGCATTGCCCACCTCTCTCTTCTGCCCATTTAACTGGCAACTGTCCTGGGAGTTCCTTCCATGTGCCAGCCACTGTTCTGGTGCTAGAATAAAGCAATTAGAAAGAAATAGCCGATGAAGGAAGGGGAATCCCAATTGCAGATGCAGTGAGCATTAGGAGTGGTGGTGGGAGGGTCTTAATGTGAACTGGAGCAAAGCTTTGAAGGGAATGAGGACAGAGCCACGCGGATCATTTTTTTTTTTTTTTTTTTAAGAAAAGAGCATTCCGGTTAGAGAGAACAGCAAGTGCAAAGGCCTTGAGGCAGGAGTGTTTTCCTGTGAGCTGGGGGAGGGGCCAGCAAGGTGCGAATCGTAGGGAGGCTGCAGTTAGCAGGGGAGGTTGGGAATGTCCAAGGGGAGTTACAGGTGGAGGAGCAGCAAACTGAGGCCTCCTCCGGGGCTTGATCAGAAAGAGGGGAAGTAGCAAGGGGCTGACAGCTCCCTGGCCCTGTGACTGAGCGCTATGTGCTGCTGGGTCTTTGTGGCCTTTTAAAGTCATCTTCTGGAACTACAGGGGCACACATCCTCACTGCCTGCCCATGGAGCTCACCTCGGGGCAACTGGGGTTCTTTACTCCTCACCTGGTCCATGATTTCTTGTGTTTCCAGGCTGGACACCAAGCTCAGGAGGTCATCCATCTGAAGCAGCCTACAGACGCCCAGCAGGCTTCCCTTCCACCTAGTGTTTCTGTATCTGCACATTATATGTCCTGCCTTCCCGCTAAACCTGGAATATTCATTGGAAGGACTGATGCTGAAGCTGAAGCTCCAATACTTAGGCCACCTCATGCGAAGAGCTGACTCATTAGAAAAGACCCTGATGCTGGGAAAGATTGAAGGCTAAAGGAGAAGAGGGCAGCAGAGGATGAGATGGTTAGACAGCATCACCAACTCAATGGACATGAATCTGAGCAAACTCTGGGAGATGGTGACGGACAGAGAAGCCTGGAGTGCTGCAGTCCAGGGGGTCGCAAAGAACTGGACACGACAGAGTGGCTGAACAACAACAACCTTCCTGGACAGTCTGCACACATGAGGCACGCATTCATTCATCCAACTAAGCCGCACACATCCCTTCAGTGGTTAGAACTGCTCTAGGTTCAGATCAGTGTAAGGAGGCAGACACAGTCCTGCCTCAGGGACATACATGTGGGTGGGGAGGTGAGAGACAGGGCAAAATGATTTTAGCTGGTAAGAGCTGTGTGGAAAAGACACAGTGGAATGAGCCTTGGGGAGGGGCAGGGCCACCTTAGGGTCCTTAAAGATGCCTCTTTGGGAAGCGACATTTCAGCTGAGCCCTGGATGATGTGGCTCTCTGGAGGAAGGGGAGTCCAGGCAAGGGGAACAGCCAGTGCAAGTGTCCTGGGGCGGGTACAAATCCCTCACTAGAGTGAAGGCCAGTGCAGCTGGAACTTGGTGAGTTATGAGGGAAGGAGCAGTTGACAGGGGGTGAGGAGAACAGGGCCTAGGGCGTGCAGGCTGAGGCTGGGTAAGGAGTTCGGCAGGCTGGAGCAGGGCAGCACCTTCAGCTTCAGCAGATGGCTCCAGGTGGGGGCTGAGAACGGACCTGAAGGAGAGCTAGAGGAAGCAGGCACGCAGCCAAGGTTGTCTGAGTGAGGCGGCCTGGTGTCTGGGCTGGAGGTGGGGCAGATGGCGTGGAGGCTCTCATCAGGAATCTGTTTGGAGGGAGGGCTGACAGAAGTTCTGAGTGGACCCGTCTCTGTGCTCTGCGGGTAGATGACCTGGGGGGCAACTCGAGGGCGTCCCTGCAAGGGCCAGGTCTAGTGAGTGCAGTAAGCAACCAGCTTGTGAGCCCTGAAGGGCCTGGGTAATTCCTCACATGTCCTCAAGAGGGCAGAGTATGGCTAAAGAAAGCATCGGGAGAAGCAAGGGCTGGATAGGGCTGGGCAGTGACTGTCACAGGCTCGGAGGCAGGGCAGGGCTCATCCCAGCTCCTGGGAGTCGGGAGCTGGCTGGAGTGAGGTCCCAGCTCGAGAGCATCCTGGGAGCTACGGCGGGCCGGGCCTGGAGCTGATTAGCCACCGGGAGGGGACCGTGAAGGTGGTGATCTTCAGAGACCGGCTGGCGTCCTGCTGGCCCCAGCACCAAGCTTGGCACCTACGGACATCCAGCCCCTTCTCCAGCAGCCTGGAAGAGGCTCTAGGGGGAGGGACAGAGGTGGGTGCAGTTTGGTGGGGAGGACCCAGCTCAGGACGGGACGTCCATGGACCTGGCTTCCAGCCCCAGCTCAGCCCCCTCCCAGGCTCTGGAGACCTTGGACTAGTCCCCGATCGCCTCTCCATCACTTTCCCATCTACAGAAAGTGATGGATGAAGCTGGTGGCCCCTGCCAGGGGCTCCCTTGCAAGCCTCACGTGCCCTGGGCCTGAGACTGCGAGGAAAGTTCAGGGGATGGGAGGCCCCGGGGGTGGGTGAGGACAGCAACGTGACCAGGAGAGGAGGACCTGCAGAGTCATCGAACTGCGCTTGGAGGGGACCTTGGGGATGCTCAGGGTCACTGCAGGGGCGGGGTGGTCAGAGGGCTCCTAGCTCCTCTCCTGGCCCCTCCAGACCCTGACAGTCTTGCTTTATCTGCTCCCACATCTGACCCCACAGGGGATGTGGCTCAATGCAGTATCTACTGCTAAAGATCAGCTTGCGAACTCCTGACCTTCGCCCATCCCATTTCAGGAGAGAATGACCCAGAGAGGAGAAGGGATTTGCTTGAGTCACACAGCCAAAGAGGCTGAGGGGACAGAGGTGAGAGAGGACCATCCACTCCATGCCCTTAGCCCCTTAGCCCTAGCATGGTTGCCTCCCGAGAAAGATCTTCATTCTATCCAAGTGGGCTCGAAAGAGGCACTCAAAAGGGTGTCTAGTGTGTCTGCAAATGGCCCCGGCATCCCTCCAAATGTAGGGGAGAGTTCAACTTAAAGATGAACAAGGAAACTAGAAAGCCGATCAAATCCTTATCGATTATCCAGTAGGGCCTGCCTATGTCCAGTGGTAGCATTATTGCCCCCACTTGGCAGATGAGGAAAACTGAGGCTTAAAGGGTTGAAGGGACCCTCCTGATGTTGTTGCCTGCAAGGACCAGAGCCCAGGCCTGAGGACTCCACAGTGCATGAGGCTTGCTATGGTGAGATTTTTCATGCTTCTCCCGGTGCTTTCCCCGGGATATTGAAAATCTTCCCTTCTGCCCATCCACTGAGCCAGCAGCATCTTCCCGTGTCCCCTTCCTGTGCCCTTGCCTGAGCCTGGACCAGTGCACAACGCTGTGAAGTACCCCCATTTCAGAGACAAGGGCGTCACCTGGTGGCAGCTCATAAGTATGACATTCTGCTAAATGCTCTGAGCGTAGCCCTGAAAAGAACCAGGGCAGTTACTCTCCTCTCCACCCTCTCTCAGTGTGCATTTATGGAAGGCCTATACTTTGCCAAACACAGTTCAAGGTGTCAGGGACACAAAGCTAAATGTGATCTTCGCCCTCAAGAAACCTCAAGCATAAGAGAGAAGCTTACCTCAAGAAACGTCAAGCATATAATATTCTTATAGAAGAATAATTGCAATGTAAAGTACGAAAACCAAATTTTCACAGCCTTTCCTTTTAGTCAGGGCAAACTAACCCAATACGGAAGTGCAATTTACAGTAATATCTGACACTTCCTGAACACTTACGACAGGCCAGACACTGTCCAAAGTGCTTTATCTGAAGAAACTCACTGAAGCTTCCCAAACAGGCACTGTCATTAGCTCCATTTTCAGATAGTATGTATATTTCTAGCAACATGTGATACCATGCACACGCTATCATTCAGTCGTGTCCGACTCTTTGTAGCCTTATGGACTGTAGCCTGCCAGGCTCCTCTGTCCATGGGACTCTCTAGGCTAGAATACTGGAGTGGGTTGTCATTTCCTCCTCCAGGGGATCTTATCAAACCCACATCTTCTGCATTGCCAGGTGGCTTCTTCACCATCTGGGAAGACCCTATGATATCAAGTACACGGTAATGCTGTTAGCTTCATTTGTGAAATGGGTGTCCAGAGAAGCTGAGCAACCTGGCCAAGGTCACACAGCTTGAGAGATGCAGAGTCAGGATTTGAACTCGGGACTTCCTCAGTGGCTCAGAGGTAAAGAATCTGCCTGTAATGCAAGAGACACAGGTTCAGTCCCAAGGTTGGGAAGGTCCCCTGGGGAAGGAAATGGTAACCCACTCCAGGACTCTTGCTGGGAAAATCCCATGGACAGAGGAGCCTGGAGGGCTACAGTCCCTGGGGTCGCAGAGTCGGACACGACTGAGCAGGCACCATACACGCACAGGTTGGCTTTATAAGCCTTGCCCTTCATCTTGTGTCACACTGCCTCTGGGGACAGCTTATACAAGTGAGGCTTCTCTGGCTGAAAAGAAGGGGGTTGTCTTAGGAGTCATGCTTGTTCAGCCCCTCCTTCACCGCCTCTGGACACCCAAGGAGTCATCAACAGCTGTTGACCTCACAGTGAACACCTGCCGTGGAGATGGTGACAGATTTTACACAGAAGAGGAAAATTAAATTTGCACGTTGCAATGATTATTCCGAGGTGGGCTGTGGACAAAAAGTTCTACCTACCATTCCATGAAATGACAAATTTCACCTGCCAGAAGGCCGTTGGCCACTGCAGCTGTGCCCCGTGGAGCATCCTCGGGGGCATTCAGGGTGAAGAAAAACAGGATACTGGTTCTCGATAGTTAAGATGTATAACTAAGCAATAATTTCAGTGAACTCAGACTGTTGCATCTTCCCATACATAGAAAATCACTAAGATTATTAACTTGAGATATCTTATGATTAGCGATTAGTAATCTTTTAATGTTTGACTACTTTTTTTTTTTTTCAGCAAAAACTAAAAACACTGGATCCTCCCTTACCTCTTCAGAGCAGTTTCTCAAGGCTACCTGAGAGGCTGTCTCCCAGGCTACAGTTCTCAGTAAGGTCCCTGATAAAACATAACCTGCCACTTAGGCTGTGCATTTTTCTTCAGTTGTTGGGACCCAGAGGCTCAAGACTAGAGGCTGTGATCAGAGTGAAGGGGCTGAACTGGGCTAGTAGAGGACAGAAAGGCAGAGGGGGAAAAGTGACTGGCCTTCGCCATGAAGATCATATGGCCGCAAGCCTAGCCTGTAATTTACTTGGAGGTTGGGGATGGGATGTGATTTTAATTTGCCTTGGGAGCCAATCAATTCACTGAAAAGTATTTATAAATAACTGCTATGTGTCAGCCATTGTTCTGGTTGCTGAGGATACAGTGGGAAACCAGAAGGCATTGCTAGCTTTGCATTTGTTTTCTAAGATTTTTGTGGATAATTTTTGCGTCATTGTTCATGAGAGATACTGGTCTGTAGCCTTCTTTTCTCATAACGCCATTGTCTGTTTTTGGTGTTAAGGTAATCCTAGCCTCATAGAGTGAGTTAGGAATTAGTCCTTCTGCTTCTATCTTCTTTTATTTATGGTGAAATCGAGAATAGAACAAGTGTATATGAGCATGTGTCTGCTACAAAGACAATGTTAAAATCAAACGTCCAGCAACACCTTTATAAATATCTTTACTTTCTCATATATGAAAAAAGAGCATGTTCAGTGGGTGGAGGCCCACGTGTGGGCACATGAAGTCTCATTTCCTCCCTTACTGAGCTTTCCTACTAGTAGATTAGACATTCCCGGCCTCTGCTTTCTTCACCTGCTTTCTTCCCAGGCTTTTTTCCCTTCGTAGAAGGGGAATGAGTACACGTAACAATGTGTATTATTATCAATAGTCAGACGACAGTGGTGGCTCGAGGCCCATCACACGGTGGAGTCTCTGGATGTGGTTCTTTGGGGAGAATCACCGAGCTGATGCCCTGCTCACACGGTCTTTGCCCTGTACCTACCGGCTGTGCAAACGTTCTCATGCCGCCGTCCACAGAATCAGGAGACGGAGTTGGTTCATTAGAGAGTGAAGTTTGGGTAAGTATTTTTTTTAGGTCATTTTGAGCATGTGTGTGTGTGTGTGTGTGTGGCCCTTCAAAAGAAATCTTAATCTGATATATATATTAAACAGTTGAGTGCAGAGCTGTCCGAGGAAGCGAGTGATGGGGCGCGAACTCGTGGCACCACCCTAGGGGACCCCAGGCACATCCACAAAGCTATGAAGATGCTCATCACTGTAAAACTTGCTTTGAAGAGCCTTGAACCGGATTATTTCCACTTTTCCAGCATTGCGGCGGCTCGGGTTTGGGCTCACTTGTCTGAGCTATTCTCAACTGGGCTTTCTACAGGTATACGTTCCCTTTCTCTTTGTGATTTCCATCTTTTTGCATGTGTTGGTAATGTTTTCTGGGCTCCTCTCCTTGTGACTGCCAGCTGCTTTGGGGGATGTATCTAAGCCGATGAATGTGCTACTGAATGCCTGCTGGGCCACCGTGGTCAGTCCAGGTCATCTCCCATCCGGATTATTCAGGAGCACCCCCTCTGGTTTCCCCTCTTCTAGCCTTGCCTCCCCAGGTCTGCTTTCAATCCAGCAGCTTGAGGGATCCCATTAAAACAGGAGTCAGATCATGCCATGTCCCGGCTCCGAGGAAAGCCTAGGCCAGGAAGACCATCCAGCATCGGACTCTGCTGCCTCTCTGGCCTCATTTTCTATTGCTGGCCCCACATGCATCCTATTCAGCCTAGTCTCAGCCCCGGGGCCTTCGCACAGGCACCTGCTCCGTCTGGGATGCTCTTCCTCCCAAACTTCATTCAGGGCTCTGCTCACATGTTACCTCCTCACATGGGCTTCCTTGACCTGTTACATGAAATACCTTCCTTCTTCCAGAAACTCCCTACCCTTTTCCCTGCTTCAGGAGTGTCTAATCCACACACACACACACGCACACACACACACACACACACACATACACACGTGTGTATGTGTATGTGTGCTAAGTCGCGTCTTTGTGACCCTACGGACTGTAGCCCACCAGGCTCCTCTGTCCATGGGATTCTCTAGGCAAGAACACTGGAGCAGGCTGGGCAACCCACTCCATACCCACCACCTGCCATATTGCATATATTATTGTCTATCTGTCAATGGATGGGAAGATGCTCCAAGAAGGCAGGGCCCATGACTGTCCTCTCAGTGCTAGAACTGTCTACACTGAAACTGGTATGGAATGAAGGAATGAATGATCGTTAAATGTCAGTTAGTGTTAGGCGGGATTTTTGGCATTGGGTTGCTTTGCTACTGGTTCATATGTTGACTCTGCTGCCTAGAATGCAGCTCTCAGTGCTAGGAGAGCTGGTGGTAGAGGGTACTTTTGTTCCCAATTATCCTTACTGCAAAATTCAGGCTTAAATTGAAGAAAGTAGGGAAAACCATTAGGCCGTTTAGGTAAGACCTAAATCACATCCCTTACGATTATACAATGGAAGTGACAAATAGATTCAAGGGTTTAGATCTGATAGACATTGTGCCTGAAGAACTATGGATGGAGGTTGGTGACACTGTTCAGGAGGCAGGGATCAAAACCATCCCCCAAAGAAAGAAATGGAAAAAGGCAACATGGTTGTCTGAGGAGGCCTTACAAATAGGTGAGAAAAGAAGAGAAGTGAAAGGCAAAGGAGAAAAGGAAAGATATATCCATCAGAATGCAGAGTTTCAAAGAATAGCAAGGAGAGATTAAAAAAAAAAAAAAAAAAAGCCTTCCTCAGTGATCACTGCAAAGAAATAGAGGAAAACGACAGAATGGGAAAGACTAGAGATCCCTTCAAGAAAATTAGAGATACCAAGGGAACATTTCATGCACAGATAGGCTCAGTAAAAGACAGAAATGGTATGGACCTAACAGAAGTAGAAAATATTAAGACGAGGTGGCAAGAATATACAGAAGAACTGTACAAAAAAGATTTTCATGACCCAGATAATCATGATAGTGTGATCACTCACCTAGAGCCAGACATCCTGCAGTGAGAAGTCAAGCAGGCCTTAGGAAGCATCACTACGAACAAAGTTAGTGGAGGTGATGGCATTCCAGTTAAGCTATTTCAAATCCTAAAAGATGATTCTGTGAAAGTGCTGCACTCAATATGCCAGAAAATTTGGAAAACTCAGCAGTGGCCACAGGACTGGAAAAGATCAATTTTCATTCTATTCGCAAAGAAAGACAATGCCAAAGAATGCTCAAAATACCACACAATTGCACTCATCTCACATGCCAGCAAAGTAATGCTCAATATTCTCCAAGCCAGGTTTCAGCAGTACGTGAAACAAAAACTTCCAGATGTTCAAGCTGGATTTTGAAAAGGCAGAGGAACAAGAGATTAAATTGCCGATATCCATTGGATCACAGAAAAAGTAAGAAAATTCCAGAAAAACATCTACTTCTGCTTCAATGACTATGCTAAAGACTGACTGTGTGGATCACAACAAACTGTGGAAAATTCTTCAAGAGATGGGAATACCAGACCACCTTACCTTCCTCTTGCAAAATCTGTATGCAGGTCAAGAAGCAACAGTTAGAACTGAACATGAAACAATGGGCTGGTTCAAAATTGGGAAAGAAGTACATCAAGGCTGTATATTGTCACCTTGCTTATTTAACTTATATGCAGAGTACATCATGAGAAACACTGGACTGGATGAAGCACAAGTTGGAATCAAGTTTGCCAGGAGAAATCTCAATAACCTCAGATATGCAGATGACACTATCCTTATGGCAGAAAGCAAAGAGGAACTAAAGAGCCTCTTGATGAAGATGAAAGAGGAGAGTGAAAAAAACTGGCTTAAAATTGAACATTCAAAAAACTAAGATCATGGCATCTGGTCCCATCATTTCATGGCAAATAGATGGGGAAACAACGGAAACAGTGAGAGACTTTATTTTCTTGGGCTCCAAAATCACTGCAGATGGTGACTGCAGACTAGGAAGTGTATTAAAAAGCAGAGACATTACTTTGCAGACAAAGATCCATACAGTCAAAGCTATGGTTTTTCCAGTGGTCAAGTTTGGATGTGAGAGTCGGACTATAAAGAAAGCTGAGTGCTGAAGAATTGATGCTTTTGAACCATGGTGTTGGAGAGAACACTTGAGAGTCCCTTAGACTGCAAGGAGATTAAACCAGTCCATCCTAAAGGAAATCAGTCCTGAATATTCATTGGAAGGACTGATGCTGAAGCTGAAATTCCAATACTTTAGCCACCTAATGCGAAGAACTGACTCATTGGAAAAGACCCTGATACTGGGCAAGATTGAAGGTGGGAGGAGAAGGGGACGACAGAGGATGAGATGGTTGGATGGCATCACCGACTCAGTGGACGTGAGTTTGAGCAAGCTCTGAGAGTTGGTGATGGACAGGGAAGCCTGGTGTGCTGCAGTCTACGGGGTCGCAAAGGGTCAGACATAACTGAGGGACTGAACTGAGCTCAACTGATCTTGACTTGTTCCTGGCTTTGCCTCTTCCCAGCTGCGAGATCTTATTCATTACATTTAGTTAAACACACGAGCCTTAGTTTCCGTCTCCACAAAACAGAGGTGGTAATTGTCCCTACCTCTGAGGGTGAGTGTGAGAATAAGATGGGATAGTGTCTGGAGCCTGGTGTGTGGTACACCCTCCATCAGCAGGAGCTGCAGTGGACACTTGTCATGCTCACAGCCACCCTGCATCTGTTGGATAATCTTTCTATACTGGAAGAAATCCCCACATTACAAGTTCTGCCTCCCGGAGCGAGCATCAGAACCCTTAATTCCCAGCCTCCCTGGTGCCTGCAGGCCAGCGGCCTCGGGGCCTTGGGCCTGACACTCATTCGAGGGAACAGGCTCCGCGAGGAGCTTCTGCATTTCACTGTTGTGACGGAGGTGCTGGGCTCCCAAGGGTCTGCAGTTCCTGGGGCAGAGAGGAATCAGGAGGAGGATGCGATGGGGACAGCTGTCTTATCAGGCCAGTGCTGCAGCATGGTTTGTGCTTCCCTGATGGCTGGGTGGGTAAAGAATTTGCCTGCAGTGCAGGAGACACAGGAAATGCGGGTTAGGTTCCTGGATTGGGAAGACCTCCTGGAGGGGCACATGGCAATCCGCTCCAGTAACTCTTACCTGAAAAAATATCCGTGGACAGAAGAGCCTGTCGGGCTATGGCCCCCAGGGTCACAAAGAGTCAGACACGGCTGAGCGACAAAGCACGCAGAAGCATGTAGTGTAGTTTGGGGCCTTATTCCTGAAAACTGAGCTTAAGCCTGGATCTCTGCTGCTGCTGCTGCTGCTGCTGCCAGTTGTGTCTGACTCTGTGCGACCCCATGGATGGCAGCCCATGAGGGTCCCCCGTCCCTGGGATTCTCCAGGCAAGAACACTGGAGTGGGTTGCCATTTCCCTCTCCAATGCATGGAAGTGAAAAGTGAAAGGGAAGACACTCAGTCGTATCCGACTCTTAGCGACCCCATGGACTGCAGCCTACCAGGCTCCTCCGTCCATGGGATTTTTCAGGCAAGAGTACTGGAGTGGGTTGCCTGAATCTCTAGCCAACCCCAAATCCACTCAACAATTCAGGGGGCTTTGCAAGTGCTGTTTAGTAAATTTTTCTGCATAAACAGCTAGACTCGACTTCCTGTGCTTTCAATGCCTCAGTCAGTCAGTTCAGTCGCTCAGTTGTGTCCAACTCCTTGCAACCCCATGGACTGTAGCACACCAGGCCTCCCTGTCCCTCACCAACTCTCAGAGCTTGCTCAAACTCACGTCCATTGAGTCAGTGATGCCATCCAACCATCTCGTCATCTGTCGTCCCCTTCTCCTCCTGCCCTCAATCTTTCCCAGCATCAGGGTCTTTTCAAATGAGTCAGCTCTTTGCATCAGGAGACCAAAGTATTGGAGTTTCAGCTTCAACATCAGACCTTCCAATGAACACCCAGGACTGATCTCCTTTAGGATCAACTGGCTGGATCTCTTTGCAGTCCAAGGGACTCTCAAGAGTATTCTCCGACACCACAGTTCAAAAGCATCAGTTCTTCAGCGCTCAGCTTTCTTTATAGTCCAACTCTCACATCCATACATTACCACTGGAAAAACCATAGCCTTGACTAGATGGACCTTTATTGGCAAAGTAATGTCTCTGCTTTTTAATATGCTGTCTAGGTTGGTCATAACTTTCCTTCCAAGGAGTAAGCGTCTTTTAATTTCATGGCTGCAGTCACCATCTGCAGTGATTTTGGAGCCATAAAAAATAAAGTCTCACTGTTTCCACTGTTTCCCCATCTATTTTCCATGAAGTGATGGGACCAGATGCCATGATCTCAGTTTTCTGAATGTTGAGCTTTAAGCCAACTTTTTCACTCTCCTCTTTCACTTTCATCAAGAGGCTCTTGAATTCTTCTTTGCTTTCTGCCATAAGAGTGGTGTCATCTACATATCTGAGGTTATTGATATTTCTCCCGGCAATCTTGATTCCAACTTGTGTTTCCTCCAGCCCAGCGTTCCTCATGATGTACTCTGCATATAAGTTAAATAAGCAGGGTGACAATATACAGCCTTGACGTACTCCTTTTCCTATTTGGAACCAGTCTGTGTTCCATGTCCAGTTCTAACTGTTGTTTCCTGACCTGCATACAGGTTTCTCAGGAGGCAGGTAAGGTGGTCTGGTATTCCCATCTCTTTCAGAATTTTCCTCCACAGGAGACACTCAAAGACAGTTCTGCCTCAGTCTCTGTGGGGTCCCTGGGTCCTGGTGTGCATAAGGTTTGTTTGAGCCCTCTGAGCCTCTCTGGCGGGTATGGGGTTTGATTCTAATGCGATTTCACCCCTCCTATTGTCTTGCTGGGGTTTCTCTGCCCTTGGACGTGGGGTATCTCCTCCATACAATGCCTACTGTAATATTATTTCATTGCCTACTTAATATCATCTCAATGCCTACTAAATATTTTTTCATCACCATTATTAAACAAGAGTCATCAATCTTCAAGGCCTTCAGACACCCAAAGGTACTGCAGGCCAACTAACACTGGCTCCCACATCCCATACCAAGTTTCTGTGTCCACGCTGGGTGAGGAGTCTGCAGCTGGAACCTCATAAGGAGACCTCATTCCACATCAACCCTTACCTGGCCCTCATGTTGGGCCCGTACTTTGCTCCTGGGAGCCTGAACTGACCCGAGGCCCAGGGTGGAGGCTGGGAACCCTTGCCTCTCCCCCCAGCCTTTCCTCTCCAAGCCTCTCTTGATTGGTTGCACTGACAGCTATAGACACCAGACGGCGCTCAATGCTCATTTCAGAGGGAAGCCTGTGAAAAGTTTTTTTAATGTTTTGTTTTCATTTTAGTTTCTACATGTCCGCTAATGAAAGCAATGACTTGGAGACGACTAACTAATCCATCTTAACACCCTACTGTCGCAAACGTTGCAGGTAGGTTGTCTGCAGCTCACAGACGAGGGAACAGACCCAGACAAGTGAAGGTGTAAGCTTAAGGTCATCTGGCCAGAAAGTTACCAGGGCAGGGACTTGAGCTTAAACCATCCCTCACAGAGGAGAACTGTGCTAACACTGCAGCTTTCTTAGGGAGGGTCGTGGAGAGAAGGGAAGGAAGTCTGTGGTGTCTTCTGGCAGAGGTCTGTGAGGCAGTGCTGCTACTCAGAGGGCTCTCAGTACAAAAGCCAGTTCAACCAGCCTGTGTTGAGCCCAGGACTTGCAAGCTCAGTTGCCCACTGCAACCCGGCAGGTCCCACAGAAATGAGGAGAACAAGTCAGTTAGGCAATAGGGAGAGGTGGGGACTGTGGTCAGCTGGGGGGTGTAGGTTACAATCAAAGCAGGCGTCATACTCAGGTCCACTAGCTATTGCCCTATCAGAAGGAACATCAGGGTGTTTTGGACTTTTCTGTTTCTTTCTCAGAAGGTGTACATCTAAATATTGTGAAATCCCCAATGATGAAATGCTCATGATAAAAGCAAAAAAATTTTTTTTTCAATTCAATTCTCTGAGCTTTGGCATCCTCAGCTTTACAATGGAGGACACTGTCTACACCCCTAGCTTTTGGGGTCACGGGAGTGTTCTTTTTGGCCTTGCACCTACTTTAGGGAAGGATCTCACACTGGTCTTGTGCAGCTTCACCCAATGGCGGGTGTGAGAGCTGCCATTTCTGGTCCCCTTTTGTTAGTAGTTCCCCATCCATCTCAGGGATATAGGTGTATTTAAAGACACTGAACTATGTTGCCCAGAGGAGCCTTCTCTGTTTTCTTCTCTTCTGCTCTTCCCTGTGGGCACCGAGGCCATAAGAGATGGTCTCCAATAGGGTTTACTGTGGTTCAAGGAGAAAATAATAGGGCTGCCTACTGATCTTTATGTTTGTGCATGTTTTATGTGTCTTGAATATTTTAAATGATTTTTTATCTTGTTTTTTAAAATTTTGAATTGCATACAGTGCAAACTATGCCAAATGGAAGCAAGGTGCTACCATTCATTTGCTTATTTATAATCGAGATGCCTACATCTCGATTTTTATTTATAAAGAAATGTTACCATTTATTTATAACACATGTAATCAAGAAGCATACATCTCCACATTTATTTATAATCAAGACGCATACATCTCAATTATAAATAAATAAACTAACATTCATTGGCATGTGGGCTCATGACTGTTTGGGGTGCCCAACCCCTGCCATGGGGTTGACGGGATGCCCAAAAGCAGAAAACAACAGATGTAACAGGGAACTGAGGATGGGGAGACATCTTTTAACAAACAGTTGCCCAACGCGTTTTTAAAAAAGCTTCATAATATGTAAAGCACTACACAAACGCTAGTTATCCAATTAGTTGAATATACTCATAGCCGTTTTTAAATCGTCTGGCGCACGATAAGAGCTGGCTTTAAGGATGGAGACTCTGCCGTTACTGTTGCCGTCGTGCTTGGTGCTGCCACGCTGCAGGGCGCCCCTGCCCAGGTTCTGGGTCAGCTTCCCAAATGTGCCGAAAGCCCCATGAGGCCAGGGCTGTATGGGATTAACCCTCAGACCTTCAGATGTAGTAGGGGGCAGGGTGGGATCCAAGCAGTGGTCTAAATGATCTTTGTTAAATGGCTGAGACAGAAAATTAAAAAAAGAAAAGAAAGCAACCAACGGCTCAGTCCCTTTGGTGGGAACTTGGGGCTTCCCTTGTGGCTCAGCTGGTAAAGAATCTGCCTGCAATGGGGGAGACCTGGGTTCGATACCTGGGTTGGGACGATCCCCCAAAGAAGGGAAAGGCTACCCACTCTAATATTCTGGCCTGGAGAATTCCATGGACTGTATAGGCTATGGGGTTGCAAAGAGTCAGACACGACTGAGTGACTTTCACTTTCACTTTGTGTCCTGTCCCAGCTCCAACCCAGCTATAAGGGGCTTAGAGTTTAGATCCTCATCCAGTCCTTCGGAGAAGAAAGTAAAGACCTTGGCTGTGCTGAGCCTATTCAAATGCAGGCATTACTGTGCTCAACCATAGACTCAGGCTTGAGAAATTGCTATTGACCATTTCCTGGCCCGAGGCTCAGAAAGAGGACACAGCAAGGAGCAGGTGTGTGCCCAGCAAGGGTGGAGCCCAGCTCCCCAGAGACCAGCATTTTTCCTGCGTCTCAGGCAGGAAGGCGGGTGTTTTCAAGGCCCCGGGGGAGCTTTGATTCAGTGTGAGCCTTCAGAGATAGACCTGGTGCCTTGGTGCTGGTGGTCAAACTCTAGGTGTCTGTATCCTGCCCAACTTGGGCCTTTCCCATTGGAGTCAGTTTCTTGCGACTGAAAACCGGGTTGGCTATAAACTCTCACTTCTCTTCCCTTTGTCAGTTACTAATTATATGACCCTGAGCTGGTCACTTGCCTCCTCAGGGCCTCCGTTCCCCTATCTTAGAAATGGGACTCATAATAGTGTGTGCCTCCCAGGATTGTTGTTACGAAGATCCAACGGTTGCTATTTGAGTTTAGAACTTTAAAGACACGGTACAGGTCGAAGTTCTGAGGACTCTGAAGAAGGACAATCCTAAACAACCCAAACTCTCAAGACTATGTGTCCGTTACCAGGGTTCTGATTTATTTGTGCACAAATGGTTGTGTGAGCAAATATTGGGCACCTTTTTCTTTAAATCAGCTTAATTTGGATTCTCAGTTCCCACCAGAGGACTTTCTACTACAGTCATTCTGAGGTCCTGCTCAAAACAGATTGTATTTTTCAGATTGATTCTCCTGCCAACAGGAATATCTGAAACAATATTTTCTGTCCTGCAAGCACTTTTAGGACACTGCAACCCCTCATAGAGAGAAGGGGACTATGCCCCCACCCTTGAACCAAGTGGAATTTTGTGATTGTCTCTACTGACAGGAGGGCTTCCCAGGTGGCGCTAGCGGTAAAGAACTCGCCTGCCAACGCAGGAGCCGCAAGAGACGTGAGTTCGATTCATGGATTGGGAAGATCTCCTGGAGGGGGCATGACAACCCACTCTAGTATTCTTGCCTGGAGAATCCCATGGACAGAGGAACCCAGTGGGCTACAGTCCATAGGGTCTCAAAGAGTTAGACATGACTGAAGCAACTTAGCATGCACACGCCACTAATAGAACACAAAGGAAGTGATGCAACATGATTTCTGAGTCTAGGTTGTTAAACATCATAAAATGTCACATAACAGTTTTAAACATGTTTTGTGACATGTTTTAAACATAACATAGCTTGAAGTTTCTATCTTGATCTCTGTTAGCTCTTGAAACCCAGCCATCTTGCTATGAGGGGGCCCCAGAAGCCTGCCGGGCCTCATGGGGAGGAACAGTTCCTCAGCTCTAGCTGAGCTCCCAGCCAACAGCTGGCGCCAACTTGCTAGCCAGCTGGGTGAGTGTGCCATCTTGAAAATGGATCCTTGACTTCCAGTTGAATAGGTTGATATCATGTAGAGCAGCGAGAAGCCTTCCCTATGGAACCAACCCCAAATGGCAGATTCGTGGGCTGAATAAATGATCAGTGGTTTGTTACACAACAATCAGAAGCAGATGCACCTCTTGCCCTCCATTCTTCCCCCCAGAGCTGTAAAATGTCTTGGCCACTTACCTTGGCCCAGGCATCAGTGAGAGCCTGACACCCATGCTCTTGCACCACACAAGGACCTTCAGGTCTCCTGCTCGGCAGCTCCTGAGCCGCCTCTGGAGTGGAGAATCTTTTAAGAGGCTGCAGCTGCTGCTGCTAAGTCGCTTCAGTCATGTCCGACTCTGTGCAACCCTGTAGTCGGCAGCCCACCAGGCTCCCCCGTCCCTGGGATTCTCCAGGCAAGAACACTGGAGTGGGTTGCCATTTCCTTCTCCACACAACCACACCCCTTGGAGGTCTTGCCATAATCACGGTCTCCCCTATCTCCAAGTTGGTCATCTGAAGGCTTGCCTCAAGTCTTTCTAGAGTAGTTCTTCTTGCTCCTTTTCCTGCCTCCAGAACTCCCAGATTCACCTCTGGAATGGATTGGAGGTTTCCCAAAAGATTTCTGTCTGTAATCTCTCACTAGAGGTGGCTCAGCTCTCTGCCAGGAAAAAGCCCGAGGCAAGTTATGACAAAGGCTGACTCCAGCTGGAAGGAAACGCTGGAAAACCAACCCAACTTGATATTTCATTAAATAACTGAGACACACATATACTCAATGACTGTACCCTGAAGGCAATGGCACCCCACTCCAGTGCTCTTGCCTGGCAAACCCCGTGGATGGGGGAGCCTGGAAGGCTGCAGTCCATGGGGTCGCTAAGAGTCGGACACGACTGAGCGACTTCACTTTCACTTTTCACTTTCATGCATTGGAGAAGGAAATGGCAACCCACTCCAGTGTTCTTGCCTGGAGAATCCCAGGGACCGGGGAGCCTGGTGGGCTGCCGCCTACGGGGTCGCACAGAGTCGGACACGACTGAAGCGACTTAGCAGCAGCAGCAGCAGCAGTACCTTAAGCTTCTAGTGTGTGCCTGGCATTATGCTAGGTGCTTGAAAGACCAGGCTGAACGGCAGGGCCACTCATCGCCCTGGACAGGAGGCCACCTGTGTCTACCCAGAGCCTACACCCCAACCCCTCCTCTATCATGCTTCAGGTATCTAAAAACCTAGATATTGCTGCCTAAATGGCCCAAGCATAGTTTTAGGATTTATCTAAGCAACTTCTCCAGGTCCATCCAGGGGGACAACATGCCCTCCTATGCACCCCTAGAGATGTGACTAGTGGTAGCTGCAGGCAAGTTGTGTAGACAGAGTTTGGGCCTGTGGGCTGGGGTGTTCACAGGCCAGCATCCTAGGCTACTTGTGACACAGGGCAGAGATGGAGCTAGGAAGAGAACTGGGGTGGGAGGCATGGAGGGCTGGGGTCAGGGCCAACTTACTCCACACCGCCACATTCCCGCACAGAATTCCAGAGTACAAGAATTCTAAATTTCAGCATGGCCTTCTTGGTCGTTGTAAAGAACATTTCTCAAGGCAGAAGAACATGTTTTATTTTCAGTTCAGTTTGAGGAAGGGGGTAGGGAGGGATGATGGAATCCAGCTGTTTAGCCACCTGCCAATCACCATCACCAACACTCTCGGCTTGAGGGAAGGGATCTGGAGCAGGGTAGGAAAGGAAGGTAGTTTATGCCCATTTTGCACGGATTGGCTAGGGTGGGGAGTGGGAATCCAGCCCAAGGCAGAATAGCACCATCATTCTCAAAGTGTGGTCCATGGACCAGCAGAATCAATATCACCCAGGGCTTTTTAGGCTCTTGGCCCCCTGCAGGAAAGACAGGGTCCTTCTAGGGAGGACAACACTATGGGGCATTTCTAGGCTTAGAGGACTCCCCAACCCCACTCCTCTAGCTTCATGTGGAGATTCTATGAAGGAGACTTTTTACTAGAAAGAGAACAGTTATTTATTGAGTAGGCAGGGTGTCTAAGAGTGGCCAAACACTTCATGGGCATTACCACATTTAATCCTCAACAGCCACCCTCAAGATTGTTCCCATGATTTTCCCTTTCAAGGGCTCGGTCTAGAGAGGTTAATTAAGTACCTTCCTTATTTGCCTTGGGTCACAAGGCTCCCGGGAGCCTCCCTGGTCTTTGTGATTCTCACATCACACTAACTTCACCTTTATGCTGAACAGTGTTTCTCGAGTGTGACTTAGAATCACTCTGAAGCCTTGTTAAAGCAAACTTGCTAGGCTCACACCTCAGAGTTTGTTAATCAGTAGATCTGAGATGGGGCCCCCAAACACATGTTCCTAACAAGTTCCCAGATGCTACCGCTGCTGCTGCTGCTGGTCTGAGGACTGTGCTTCGGGAACCACCTTGTTGGGCAGGGATCCAGCTCCCCAGCCTACTCCACCCATGCAACACCAGCATAATCAAGTTCTTGTGAGATGTCAGTGAGATAATGGGAGAGAAAGAGCTTTGTCAGCAAGACAGGTCAATGGCTCTAGTCATTACACAGGGACCCGAGGAGGGCGATGGGATGCAAGTGGGGGTACCACAGCCATCTGAAGATCTTTTGCCACCCATCTTAACTCTGAGCCACTTCTCAAGAGAGAAAGCCACCTTCACAGGGATGGACCAGCATCCCCTCCCTGCCACCCAGCTCATCACCCCACGCCTCCTCCCCTTACCTCCGGCAGCCTGCTAGAACTGTCTCAGCAGCTGGCTGGCCTGGGCTACTTCTCCAGGGGCCAGTCCAGACAAGCTGGTGCAGCATCAAGCCTTATGATTCACGGCCCTGGGGCTGGGTCCTGCTCACCACCCGTGTGAGACTCGGGAGGCCCCTGACTTCCCTTCTCTGAGCCTCAGGTTGCTCATCGGTAAAACGGATGCAACACTTGGCCAGAGTCTTGTGAATTCAACGGCCAGTCCTTGTAAAGTACTCTTCTTAAGCCAGAGTTTGGCATAGAGCCTGGCCCATGGCGAGAGTTCAATCCGTGGTGGCTGTTAGTATTTTCAAATCGTGTCTGGGTCCAAGCTACGTCTTGATAGAGGCCCGGACTTGGAACGCAAGCCGCTCCCACGCCGCCGTTCCCCGTTGCACCCGGATATACCCGCCCTGGAATGCCAAGTGTGGGCCCACCCCCACCCCCACCCCCCGCCGCCCGGAGGCGTGCCTGCCCGGGCTAGGGTTGCCAAAGCAGGGCAGGATTAGACAGGCGGTGAAGCGAGGGAAGGGGCGTTCCTAGGGAGTGGCCTCTTCCTAGGAGGGCTGGTGGCGGGGGGATATAGCCCCGGAGCGAGGGAGGCAGAGGCAGGGATGCTGGGAGGACCTTCCAGCGGCCTGGGAGGAGCCTGGGAATGTTGAGGAAGGCTGAGGAGGGGGCGGGACCGTTAGGTAGCGCTGAGACGGGGCGCTTCCCACCCAGCCTGGGCTGGAGCTCAGGGCCTGGGCCAGAGAGAGCTTTTTATCCAGGCAAGGCCCGGCGGCTGGAGGTGGAGTGGGGTAGGCCTAGGGAGGGCCCCATCCCCAGGGTGACCGTGGGGGCGGGGCCGACCGGGAGTGTTTTTGGGGGGAGCCGTAAGCGGGGCGGGGCAAGGGGCGCAGCTCCACTCGCCACAGGGCCCGAGGCGGGGGAAGGCCGAGGCGAGCAGAGCCGGGTCGGGCTGGGAGCCCAGCCACGTTCCAGCAGAGCCTGGCGGCTGAGCTGGAGGCGCGGCCTGGGCCCGGTCCGGAGGCCGAGGGGCGTGCTCGGGGGGGCGTGTCCTCTGGAGGGGGCGGGGCCAGGCCGAGGCCGTTGAGTTCCCCGAAGACCGCTGGGAGGGGAACGGACGATCGAGCGACTGCACCCGGCGCTGCGCAGTCGGACGCGGAGCACTGGGGCGCAAGCGGACGACTCTTGAGCTTGCAGCGCCGAGCTAAAAAAAAAGAGCAGAGGCGGCAGGTGAGAAGTGGGTGGGGGAGGCCCTCCGGCAAACCAGAAGCAAGGTTAGTCTTCGCCCCCAATTTCCAGAGCCCGCTCGGGGCAGCTTTCTCGGAACAAGTGACAGGTCGGGCCGCGCAGGCAAGCTGGTGGTTGATTGAGAAGGAGCTTAAGTTCCCAAGTCCTAACCGCCACCCGCCTCCCAGTTCTCTGCCTCCGCCGCGCACCAGCTGGGTGACCCCAGGCGCGTCCCCCTCGCCCCCGGATTAACCGGCTTTGGACCTCTCGGGTTCCAGTATAAGGAGGGGCTGGACCCAGGTGGACTCCGTGCTTCCACTGCCCTTTCTCGCTAGGAACCCTCGGAAGGTGAGGCCGGCAAGTGAAAGCGACAGCGGACTGCAACAGGTATTTCAGATCGCGTCACCCAGACTAGTCTGTTTCCCTGCAGAGTGGCACTGAGCAAAGCCGGCTCTCTGTGAGCTTGAAGCGCATTGCTTTAAGGGTCTCTCACTCGTTCCTCCGATGGGACTTGAACTCACAGGGCTGGGAAAGCTGGAGAGCGGAGGGGGCGTGGTGACCCAAGTCTGGGAGGTCTCAGCCTTCCCTTCCCCACACCTGTGAGAGCCCAGTAAGACGTGGGGTGGGAAACTCAGCGGGGACTTTGCCCACCGCGGCACCCCCCCCCCCCCCCCGCCCCGCGCGCCCCGCCCCGTCCCAGGGCTTTTCCAGGTGAGGAGGCTTGGGAGGCCCCTGGCGGAAGCTAGGGGACAAGTTCTTATCTGGGTGAGTGGGGAAGACAAGGGAAAACCCCACCAAACGTTGGGCCCAAAGTCAAGCTCAGGGCCTAGGGCGCTTGCTGCATGCCAAGTTCCTTCTTGGGCTGGAGGTTTCTGTCCCTGTGGCGGTGGGTGTTCTGTGTTGGGCCCTAGTAGCTAGTTCGGTGGTCAAGGAGTTGGGACCACATTGATTTGGGTTCCAGTCACTTTTCATGCTTCAGTTTCCTCATGTGTAAAATGGGCATAGTGATGATAATCAATGGTAGTGGTGGTGGTGGTTGTTTAGCTGCTAAGTTGTGTCCCTCTCTTTTGTGACCCTGTGGACTGTAGCCTACCAGGCTCCTCTGTCCATGGAATTTCCCAGGCAAGAATACTGGAATAGGTTGCCATTTCCTTCTCCAGGAGATCTTCCCGATGACCCAGGAATTGAACTTGCAACTCCTGCATTGGCAGGTGGATTGCTTACCACTGAGCCACCTGGTAGGGAGGACATAATACAATAATGTGTGTACAGTGCTTAGCAAGGCGCCAGGCACCCAGTGAGCCCTCCCTGTGTGACATCTGCTCTGATGTGGATGGGCAGGTGATAGACTGGCTTCCTGCCTGGGAATGAGACTGTTTTTGGAGGGCTGGCTGAAGCTCCTGACCTTGTGAGAGCCAAAACCCGCCACCTGCCACCAGCAACACTTTGTCCATTTTGGGGTTGGGGGGGGGCATGTCATCTAGACCAAAGACTAACTGAGTTTTGGGTAATACTCTTGCAGTCGTTAGGTATCTGGCTAAATAACCCCCCAGATGTTTACTTAACATCTATTATATATCAGATGGAGCTAGGTGATGTGATGTAGAAATGAACTAGCCTTCGGGTTCTGCACTCATTTTGAGTTGCTCCCAGTGGGGTCCCTATCCCCACCATGCCTCTGCTGGAGAAGATAACTCACACCCAGAGCTCAAGGCCAGATGAGATGTCATGGATATGGAACTGCTCTGGCGGCCAGAATCCAGCTCTTCCATTGCATGCTGGGTTCAGGGTGGTGGTGAGGGGCAGTGTGTGCACCTCTTATCTGTTTGATCAGGGTTGGGCACTGAAGGTGACTGACTCCTCGAATCTCCTGGCAAGATGAGCCCTATACTTTGGAACCAGCTGGAGAGCACTACAGGAGGAGGAGCTGGCAGCCCACTGCAGTATTGCAGCCCGGAGAATCTCATGGACAGAGGAGCCTTACAGGCTACAGTCCATGAGGCCACAAGAGTTGGGCACGACTTACGCCACCATAGGACGGAGTTTGACTGAGGGCCGTACTATTAATATGTGGAGGGACAGCATGTGTAGGTATGGGAGGGGTGGTGCCCAAGAGAGGTGAGACACTAGGGAAACCAGGGCAGGGGGTGAAGGGGCTTCCTGGAGTTGTTGAGACTTGAACAGGACTTTCTGCCCGCGATTCCAAGTCCTGCTTGGGCTTAGATCAACTTGGGGCCCCAGACTCCCTCTCTAAGCTTTTGAGTGGCATAAGATTAAGAGTTTGGTATGGTGGGGAGGGAGAGGGGTCAGTAGGTATTGCCTGTGTGGGGCACAGGGAAGAGATGTTCCTTTCCAACAGTGCTTAGTAAACATCTAGTGGAAAGTCCTCCCACCACCCCTCCACCCCATGTGATGACTGGCGGATGGTGACACACTGACCCCATCCTTAGTTGCTTACAATCTGGTAAGGAACTTGGACAAGGGGACTCTGATAGGAGATAGACGAAGAGTCAAAGGGATCTTCAGGAAAGTTTCTGGAGCAAGTGGAGTCTTGGGTGGGCCTTAAGCATTTCAAAGGTTTCAGCATCCACAGCCAAGGCAGTGTTTTGGGTAGATATGGATGCCTAGAGGAAGGTAAGGGGGTCAGCGTGTTCAGGGGAATTTTTTTTCAACCTTGTTTGAAAGTAGCCCATATGCTATACAGCAGATACTATAAGCACAGCCTCAGTACCACTGTGCCTCCTTTTATGACCACCAAGACCAGGGTTCAGATTTGATGGAAAAGGGGAGAGGGGTCAGGGAATTTTGAAGAAGCAGCTTGATTAACCAGTCTGGCTGAAGAGTTGACTCAACAGGAATGGGAAGGGAGAATGGTAGGTTGCATCAACTCATGGAGGACTTTGAATGCCAAGATGAAATGTTTGGATTTGCCTTATAGACCTTGAGGGCTGCTGAAGGTTTTCGAGCAGGGGAGTGACCTTGTCAGAGTGGCACTTTCGGATGGACGGTCTGCCAGATGTGCTGGGGTTCAAGACCCAACGGTCAAGGGAGAATGAGCCAATGGCACTAGTGATAGGGAAGGAGGGCCCACAGGGGCTTTGGGGAGGTCTGGGGCTGGGGTTGGGGGGAAGGCACTGTTGGAGGGGAGGGAAAAGCGAGTGTCCCAGAGTGTCTAATGTGCCCTGTGTGTCTTTCTATCCCCCACCCAGCCTAGACCGAGGAGCACGGCAGACATTCAGAAAGGTGGCTGGGCTGGGTGGGTACGGACGCTGGGGAGGGTGATGAGTGCTACAAAGTGATAGAGAGGGAGTCGCCCAAGAAGGCTCTGTGTTTGCCCATGCAGGACAGGCGGCTGGGCTGGGCGAGTGGAGGGAACATGAGCCAGTCGTCAGGGGGCGGGGGCTGGAGAGCTGGGTGTTTGGAAAGAAGTGCCTGCAGCCCCTCCCCTCCTCGTCCAGCCCAGGGAGGGCCGGGGTGAAAGGTTAGCCAGTGGGAGCACACATTTCTCACATGGTGGGGGGATTTTTTTTGGTTCCTCCAGGGCTCCTTTGAAGTTTCGGCAGTGTGGGGCAGTCCCCTCTCTCTTGAGGCCTCAGAGTTTTGAACCACTGTCTGGAAGCTCCTCCCCACCTTCGCACCCCCCAACCCTGGGGGCAGCCCCTGTCCCCCTCTGAGACCCAGACAGCCCCTCCCGGCGGCGCAGAGGGTAGCAACCCCAAGCCCCAAGCATTCCTTTTGAGTTGTAGCATCTGGGGCCCGCTGGCACCCCGTGGTTTTGGCTTGGCCTTGACCCCTCGCTCCAAATCTTTAAACCCACTTCCTCTACCCCACGGGGAACTCAGGGGGCGGTTACGATTTCACCGAGAGCATCAAACGGTCAGGAGTTGGCTGTGTGAGAGGCAGGCAGGAGGGAAAAGCCTCGGCCCCTCTCCGGGACAGACCAGGGCCAGGGGTGGAGGGGATGCCGGTTTAATCTCAGCAGGAATTGTCCTGCCCACCGGCTTCCCCTCCCATAAGCCTGGGTCTGAGGAGCCAGGAGGGAAGCCCAGAGGTAAACATGGGCTGAGTGTCCTGCTACGCCGGCTTCCCTCTTCCCCTCACCCCCTGATGCTGCCTGGGAGGAGGTGGACCACAGGCCCAGGGCCTCTGTGATGGGCCCACTGGGTGTCTGAGGGCTGCTTGGTTCTTGACTCATCCCCGGGGTTCCCCTGACACTGTGGGTTTCCTGTGAGCAACAGATTCACTCTGGGCTGACCTGGAGAGGCAGTTGAGGGGAGGGAAGAGGCCTGCAGTCTGTGTCTTAGACTTTGTCCTGGTTCCTCTGTGTGACTTTTCAGCAGTTCCTTCTCCTCTCTGGGCTGTCCTTCCCTGCTCTGCTAATGACTTATTCTTTACTTGGCTCTCAGGAAGTTCTGTAACACCGGACACTTGCAAAGGAGGGTACATGTGAGTGTGTGTGTGCACACACATACACACAAAACACAGGGTCCGCACAAAGTGGAACTGGGCAACTCCTCTCAAACACATGGTAATCGATCCCGCTTCCTAGCCTTGCCTACCTCTTACCTGAAGCACCCTTGCTTCTTTCTGCCTGTCCACACAGATGTGGTGATGGACAGGGAGGCCTGGCGTGCTGCGATTCATGGGGTCGCAAAGAGTCGGACACGATTGAGCGACTGAACTGAACTGAACTGAACTGACACAGATTAGGAATATAGACTAGCATGGTGGTGAAGAACTGGAGCTGCAGTTTTGGCCCTGCCCATCCCTAGCTAGGTGACCCTTTCTGAGCCTCAGTTTCTGAATCTGTACATTGGGGATAATCATGTTTAATACTTCATAGGGTGACGTGAGGATAAAACAAAAAAACTGCATGTGACTCGCTTAGCAGTTTTCTGCCTGCACGTGGTGAACCCTCCTTCAATGAGAGCTGCCATTGTCCTTGCTTTCTACATCTGGCTAGTCTTTCCAGGCTGTACCGGGCTGCTCCTCAGGCCCCCAGAAACATTCCCCAGAGCCGCAGCCTTCCGTACAGGCCCTCCGTGCCTTGCCAGCGTTTGTGTGCGTGTGTCCCAAGACACCAGTCATTTCCGCCTGCGTGGTGTCCTTCCTGGGGGTCACTGGGTTTCCCCAGCGTGACTCTAAGCTTCCTGAGGGGAAGTGGGTCTAAACGTCAGTGGCAGACTTCCTTCAAAACCCTTCCTTTCCCTTCCCTTCTTCCCTCTGTGCTTGTCCACACGGAGCCCTTGCCTCCCCGCTGCTGTCTTGCGGCACACGGATTGTGTCCCTGGGAACCCTCCCAGTCAGGGACTGCCCCGTCCATCTCTGTGTCCCCACTCCAGGCACAAAGTCTGGCCCACAGCGGGCACTTAGGAAATGGAGTTGGAACGAGTGAGTGATTCTCCTCAGGGTGGCCCAGTGGGACCCAGTTTGAGCCAGATCCTCGGTGACTCCTGGGCAAGGGTGGGGCCGGGACGCAGGGTCTCACGCCCCTGCCTTGCCCTTCAGGACTGCCCACCCTGGGCCTGGAACTGGGGTCCAGGGAGGTGGGAACAGGGCGCCTGGATTGCTTCAGCCTGGGTTTCGGCTTCCCATGTGAGGCCTGGCCTTTCCCCTCCTGAGAGGGGAAGAGCCCAACTTCCTCCAGTCCCAGCCTGGTGGGGGCATCTCCGGCCTTTAGCGAACCCTGACTCAGCCAGAAAAGCTACCTTCAAGTCAGCAGTTATTTGTGCCAGGTCCCCCTGTCCCGTGAGGCGCAGGCTCAGGGCTGGGAGATGGGAAGATGCCCTCCCAGACCCCCGCTTCCCCCAACGTTATCCCCGGAGACCACCTGGTGAGGAGCTCTGGAAGGCCTGTCCGCTCTCCCCTCTGGCTTCTTTCCTGGCTTATTTCTTTGCCTTTCTCTGGGCCCCACCCCTGACTTGCCCTGCTGTGTTGAGGGGTGATCCAGGATGGGAACTGCTGAGGATTCCAGACCTGGGCCCATAGGACCTGTGCAGGGAAGTGGATGAAGTGCTGTAAATGGGGCGCTAGGAAGCCTGGTTCGGTTGCGGGCTCTGCTGTGAAGTGGCAGCGTGAGCTGGGCCAGGGGGCTGGTCCCCTAGGCCAGTTCCCTTGCTTCTCAGGCAGTAACCGCTCCAGAAGCCCGCCAGAGGTCCAGCTGGCCTCGGCCCAGGACAGTGGAGAAGGAACCGCAGACCACATCGAGGGCTCTGGAATCGGACTATCATTTCTGCTTCTGCTATTTACCTGCTGGCTGTGACCTTAGGCACACCCTAAGGGTCTTAACCCCTCTGCCCATCCGTTTCAGCATCTAAACAGTAGACAGTTATAGTATGTCTCTCATAGGGTTGTTTGAGAATGATATGAATCAATGGATGTGAAGCCTGTGTGATATGTACCTGGCACACAGTGAGTGCTTTCTATTACTATGTGCCAGTTGTTTGGGGTAATGTTGCTATTATTAATGTGCTTGTGCTCAGTCACTGTAGCCCACTAGGCTCCTCTGTCCGTGGAATTTTCCAGGCAAGGATACTGGAATGAGTTGCCATGTCCTACTCTGGGGAATCTTCCTGACCCAGGGATTGAACCCACGTCTCTTGTGTCTCCTGCCTCGGCAAGTGGCTCTTTTACTACTCTGCCACCTGGTAAGCCCATAGGGAGCAGGAGTTAAGTCTTTGGGGGCAGTCTTTGGTGAATGGCTTGAGTCTGGGAATCTGGAGACCTGAGTTCTGACCCCAGCTCATCCTTTTCTTGCCATGTGACCTTGGGCAAGAGATAGCCCTTCTCTGGCTGCAAAACTCTTATTATCGTACATTTGGCTGCACTTGGCTTTTGTAAGAGAAGCCCATGCGATATCACATTGGGGAGCTGCAGGGTTTTATTTAGGGAAAGGGCTTGTGGGTGCCCACCCTGTTCTCCTGCCCCAAAATAGTCACTGGAGGTGGGCAGGTCCCCACAGTGTCGTAGAGACACCTCAGAAACAGAATGAGCGAGTGCTCCCCCGTGATTGCATTCAACAAGGCTAAAAACTAGATGAATACATTTATATACAACATAATAATGGGATTATCTAGATCAAATTACAGGCTTTTTTTTTTTAACTTTTCCCCATTTTCTGAATCTTCTGCAATAAACCCGCATTATTTTTATGCTCAAGAAAGAAAGAACAGACATGATAAAGCTATCAAAAAACGTACTATACATATTTAAACAGAAATGCATTATGTGAACTTGGGGATCACATTGAGGGTTTTGTTGTTGTCAATAAATCATATTTATTTCAAAAGGGGGTGGGGTGTTGGTTTGAAATGAATGTCAATTTGTCAAGCCTCAAAAGACTGAGGGAGTGTCTGTGGAGGAAGCCAAGAGTCAGACATGTATGGGAGCCCACTCCAGCCTGCATCGTGGTGGACACGCCCTGCGTGCTGCCTGGCGTTGAGAAAGCATTTCAAAAGTCTTTCACTCCAGAGGGCTGACTTTCCTCACTTGTCAAATAGGAATGATAATAATAACAAACAATTCAGAAGGATGCTGTGAAGGTTACAGGAGCTTCACACTTGAAGTTTAGAGGGAAGCCCTCTCCTGAATTTGGAACCAAGCGAAAAGCGCAGTTGCAAAGGAAGGCAGGATCTGGTGCCCGGAGGGCTGGCTCACTCTTCCCTGGAACTGGCAGAGTTACGTGTCCGGTCACAGGAGGCTCTGAACAGGAGCCAGCCTCTCCACAAGAGCTGGTAGCATGTAGGGGAGTAGACCAGATGGAATGCTTCCAGCAGACAGCCTGGTTCACTGAGAAGGGGAGACTCCCACTGAGAGTACTGAGTACATCTCCCAGATGAACCAATCAGACAAGCCGCTGCTGGGGGTCCTGGCAAGAAGCGAAGACGTGGGTGGAGCCAGGCCTCAGGTGTTCGGCCCGCATGAGTGTTCAGGGAAACAGGTGGAGAGAAGAATATGTGTTCCACCTCATACCTACAGGGCGCTTCTAATGATACCTGGTAGGCAAACACTGATTAATGTTCATTTGACGTTGCTGACGATAATGTTAGCAATGAGTAATTCTACTACTGAGGCTGGAAAATCACTCTCCCACACACTGTCTTAGGAGATGGAATATGAGAATGCTGTTGCAATGGGACACGGTGAGACGTCCTTATGTATAAAGGAGATAAAAACTCAGTGGGGGTGGATATGACTGGTTTGTCTGAGATCTCGCCGCAAGTGAGTGGGTAGCCAGGCTCTGGGTCACTGTCGGGCACCTAGGCAGAGAGGCCTCCGTGGCCTGACCCCTGGCCTCTCTGAACTCACAGCCGCAGGAGGCCGTGTCGGAGGCTCTCCAATGCCCCTCTGATCCCTTCTCTCACAACTTTCGGTGAGGATTAGATGAGATCATAGTTCTGGGTGAAACAGTGGTGGGCCCAGCAGAGTACACCCTCCATTCAAGCCAGAGGATGATGAGGGTGATAGTGATGAATGAAGGCTGCCCCTGCCTCCCCTTTGGGGAAATAACAGAGTCCTTCTTCCCCAGAGACCGAGGTCCCTGATCTGGAGTGAAGGACTTTTCTGGGGCTATTTGGAAATCTGGGGTCAGGAGGACCTTGGGCCTCTATGGGCTCAGTCCTCCATGAGACTGTCCGAGCTCAGCCTCCACCCACGTGTGCTTTTGGCCGAGAGCGAGGGCAAAGCTGGGGGCTTGTGACTAAATTCACAAGATCATATAATGCCGTCCTGTGAGCAGCATTATAGTTCCCTGAGTCAACCTATCTGCCCTGTCTGATCCCAACATTAAGCCTTTGCTCGCACACCTCAAGGCTTGGAGAACTCACTGCCTTTCATCTCCGGATGGATCGGACTCTTAAAAAATATCGTGTAGAATTTGAACGAATCTATCCTCCCTTCCATCTGTTGGTCCTGATCATGGTCGTGGGGACCTCTTGGAGACCATGCAGAGTATGATAACTCCCTCAGTGTGTGCGTCGGGGGGTGGCAACCAAGCCTCCCTTATAGCACCCTCCCCCTCTGCCCTCAGGTCAATGATTCTGATGTAGGAAAGATACATTTCTATCATCTTTTTTGTTTTTGTTTATTTTTACTAATTTTTATTGGAGTGTTGTTGATTTTCAATGTTAATTTCTGATGTACAGCAAAGTGAATCAGTTGTAGATATAATCAAATATCCATTCTTTTTAGATTCTTTTCCCATATAGGTCATTACAGAGTATTGAGTAGAGTTCCCCATGCTACACAGTAGGTTCTTATTAGTTATCTATTTTATATATAGTAGTGTGTGTATGTCAGTACCAATCCATCTATGCCAATTAAAAAAAAAACCTTCATCTCTGCCTGAACTAATGGGCCCTTTAAAAAAAAAAAGACTTTCTAATTACTGAAGAAATAGTTTTGTGGAAGAAGTTTGAGGGTGAAGAACAGATGCAGAGGAGGAAATAACTGCTCAGAGATAAGTCCTGAGAAGGGTTTGGTGTTCACACACACACACACACACACACGCACACACACGCCCGCGCGCGCGCGCGCGCGCGCGGTTGGAATCTCACATATGAACCACTTCCTTGCTGTTGCTTTTAGGTTAACACTCTGAGGAGGGTTTTTCCATGCTGTTCACTATTCTTCCACAGCGTGTTTCCCAGGTCCATAGCGTCACACCACATGGATCTGCTGTGACCCAGTTAAACACACCCCTGCCATTGCACATTTAGGCCGTTCTGAATTTTTCATTCATGCCCACGTTGCCATAGTGACCACCTTGTCCATATGTCTGTTTGGTTCTCAACTTGAGTGATCTCCACAGGCTGAATTCTTCAAAGTGGCTTTCCTGACAGATGATTTTTAAACTCAAGGTCTGAGGACCAGATTCTCAGGGAAACCCCTCTCTGTGATACATACCAGAGTGTATGTGCCCCCCTCCCCTACATTTAGCTCCAGGTCCCCTGAGGGGAGGCTTCCCTCGTAGCTCAGTCGATAAAGAATCTGCCTGCAATGCAGGAGACCCGGGTTCAATCCCTGCGTCGGGAAGATCCCCTGGAGAAGGAAATGGCAAGCCACTCCAGTATTCCTGCCTGGAGGATCCCATGGACAGAGGGGCCTGGCAGGCTTCAATCCATGGGGTCGCAGGAGTCGGACACAACTTAGCGACTAAACCGCCACCTCCTGAGGGGAGGAGGGGCACCAGTCTGTCCCTCGGTGCCGAGCAGGCTCACGGAGGGAAGCAGGCAGGCTCTTGGGTCATGCATGTGGAACAGTCAGTCAGAGACAAAGAGAAAGACAGATATGAAGGAGATTTTCCTCTACGACTTCAGTCTGACTTTTGACCCTCCTGTCAGGGAGCCTGGCATGTCATTAACTAATTATGGGATCTTTACTATTTAATGACCTCTCTCCATGGTGACGCCTTCCCAGCAGCCTGCTGGGAGCCAGGGAATGGGAGATGAGTCTGTGGGAGGGAGTTTCTCTGGAATAGGAGGCGGGTCATGGGGTGTTGCAATGGTTCTCAAACCCTGACACACATCAGAGTCTCCTGGAGGGTTTGTTAAAACGCAGATCGTACAGTTTCTGGTTCCGTCCGTCTGGGGTGCAGCCTAGGAATGTGTGTCGCTAATGTGTTCCCGGGACGTGCTGCTGGTCTTGGTGTGGGATCCCAGTCTGAGAACAATGGAGTAGTGGGTTAGGGCAGAGGCGGCTCTGCAGTGAATTTCAGCTCCTGGGGTTGCTGCCGGTAGGAACCTTGGCTTCTTTAACAAAGGCTGGTGTGAGATCTGAACTCAGCTTGCCCCTGCCCCCAGCTCATCACCCTTCTCCAGGATGCACTATTATATAACCGTGTGCAAGAGGAGAAGATAATCACCACCATTTCCACTTTATGGAAAGGAAAACTGAGGCTCTGACAGGTGACCTGATACATCCAAGGAGAGCCACCAGGAGCTCTAACATAGGACCCCTGACGTCACCTTTCCATGCTCCTCCCGAATACCCTCCCCCGACCAAATGTGCATGCTGTCTCGGGCTTCCCCCACGCCGGGGTCATGCAGGAGCAGAGATGCAGTCCCTGAGCCCTGCGCCTGCCCTGGGGGACTGACTCCACATGAGGGGACGGGAAGCCAGGTTCCCCCGCATCGCCTCTGAGCCAGTGTCTTGCTCTGCATCTCACCCCCACTGACCATCCAGTAATGTGATCTCCTGCCGAGATCTCATGTCCTCCAGCCAGTTTACGTTCCCAGTTATGGTTCTGGGCCGCTTTTCTGGGAGGCTGGCAACTTTTCTCTGGTTGAGCCCAGGCGCTGTCTGGCAGGCCGAGCAGTGGAAGGGGAGAGAGCCCCGTCTGATGTGTGCCAGGCCTGGCCCTGGACACTTTGCAGCTGTGATGTCTGGTCATCCTCCCACCAGCCCCCTTCCCCCAGTAGAGGTTATCATACACACACACACACACACACACACACACACACACCTATTTACAGATGAGAAAACTGAAGCTCCCAAGGCTGGAACCACTTGTCCAAGGTCACAGCTGAAGGCAGCAGAGCTGGGCTTTCATTTCTATACCCCAAGGTTGGACCCCTGGTCCAGAGTGGTAGCAAGTCGTGGAAGGAGCTGGGCTGTGGGGGACACAGCCTGTGCCCCACCCACCACCCTTGCAAAGAAGGTCAGCCCAAGCGACAGGGCTCCCCGGGAACTCGGGGTCTTGCAGTGGGAGGACTCTGGCCCGGCCACCAGGAGCCATACTTCAAATCACGCTCAGTTGCCCCCTGGCTGCGTGACAATGGCAAGTCAGCCTGTGCCTTGGGGTGCCCAAGTCTTCATTTCTCATAATGACACCTTATGCTTTATAGCTTTTAGCAGTTTTCTCATGTCCTTACTCCTGCAAGCCTCCCAGCCCCTTATGAAATAGGAGGGGGTGGTGATTACTGGGCCCACTTCACCGATCATGACAGAGGCTGTAAGCGAGATGTCCAGGATCCTACAGCTAAGGAGGGCCTCGAGCCAGGACTTGAACCCGTGTTGTCTTTGCTTCCCATCTTGAGCCTGGTCCAGCACCCCAGCTGCCTCCTAAGTAAGAAGGGAGAACTCTGGGCTCCTTTTGCTCTCAGCTCACGACTGGGGACCCCAGGGCTCTTAGTTGGGCTGTTGGCTCTTGGGTGCCAGGGGCCAGGACTCCAGGAAATGCTGGCCAGAGGCCCTCGCTCTGGGCTGGGAGCCACGGAGAAGGAAGATAGGGTGGTCCAGGCTGCCCCTGTTACCAGTTCCTCCCCAGGCCCAGGGATGTAAGGTCCCTGGTGGACAGGGTGTGGTCTGGCCAAGGTCCTCCTCACATTTCAGCCCCTGCTCCCCCTGAGGACTGTACCTGCCCTCCAGATATACCATGCAGAATTTTCCAGATCTCAGGACTCAGCTCCCCTGCCCTCTGGTTCTGCCTGAATGCCTTCAGCTCCTCCTCTCCTGATCTGGGTCTTCCTCCTTCCCTCCAGACCCAACTCCAACCACCTTTTTCCCTGTGGCCAAGCCAGCTTAGCTGTCTCAGGTTCTGTCCTGCGGGTGAGCTGTCTCATAGGATTAGTTAATGCTCCAAGGTGGCAAAGAGGGCAGCGACTGGCTGCTGTGGGCCCGAGCCCCCAGGGGGTCTGTGTGGGCTGCGGACAGCTGAGCTACCTACGGTCAGCCTCAGACCATGAGCAAGTCACTTCTCCTCTCTAACCACCAGCTTCTTTCTAAAAATTAGAACGCCATCTTCCTCACCAGTCACTGTGAGGCTGGCGTGAGATGCAATGGATAAAACACCAACTGCTGATGTCCAGTGGGTTTGAGGCTCTCAGGAAACGCTGGCCACTCCCCTTTCCCTGCACTCAGCTTGGGGTTCATTCCTCTTCCACCACCCAGTCCAGGGGCTGGGTGTCTGGTTGGGCCTTGGTGTCAGGCCTGAACTCTGTCTGCTCAGGTTGGGGGGTGTTCTAGGCAGATAACGGGAAGATAGGGCAAACAGACAGAATCAGCTCCCAACAGGCCCTGCCAGCCCCACATTGTGGCCCTGGGCACGGGCCTCCTGAGCCTCAGTTTCCAGGTCTGTGGAAGGGGCACATGCCTATGACCTGTGTTCCTAGGGTCACACGGGGCCTCCTGGGAGAGCTGGAGTACTAGGGGTGGGAATTCAGGTGGCCTGAAGCACTGTGTTTTCCCTCCCAGGAGCCTGGAGTCTGGCCAGTCACAGTTCATTTCCATGTCCACTTTCCTCCTGCGACACAAACAGTCCCCGTTCCCTCTGGCCCCCCGGAGGCTCATCAGGCTGCTGTGTTCCTGGCTCTGGGCCTGGTGTGCGGGGTTGCCAGCCCTCCGGGCTCCTTTCTTCCTGTGCAGCCCAGAGAGCCGGCCCAGGCCCGAAGCCCTACCTGATGGAAGGAGGGTCCCTGTGCTGAGAACTCTCGGAACCCCATGCCTGGTCCCTGGGGCTCACAGGGGGCACAGATCTTAGCAGCAAGCCCCTTTCCTTTCCACTTTATCTGTCTGTCTGTCTGTATACCCTCCTCCTCCCAACTGCATGTGGCCCGGAACCTTCTCACGGTGATAATAATCGCCATACTTCCCTTGATTGTGCGACAGCATTTTTATTCTCCAAGCCTGTCTCCTCCCTGTAAGGTAGGAGTGAACTGCGGTTATCTGAGACAGGGGAGGGGACTTTTCAAAGCCTGCAGTGGGGGCCTCATGACCTGTCTCCCCAGCCCCATTCCCCAGCCCTCAGTGGCCGTTCGTATCTTGGCTGCATTTTGCCGCAGGCGTGCCCCTGGAGTCAGGAGTGGGAAGTGGGTAGTGAGAAGGTAAGGGTGGCGGAGCTCTAGGTTTCCAGGGTCAGGTGGCAGGTTCCCTGCTTTAGGGGCCAGTAGAGGGCCTACCCCCACGGCTGAGGCAGGGCAGCTGAGGGTGATGGACGAGGAATGAGAGTGTGGGGCTGCCTGGGCTTTCGTCTCTCCTCCCCAGGGCCCGAGCTGGGGAGGTCCCAGGGGGCTGTTTGGGACCTGGGTGCTCGTTTTGGTGGCTTAGGTGCTGCTGCCTGAGGTCAAGTCCCTCATCCGGCTTCAGCTCCTTTAGGCCTGGGAGTGACTCTAGCACCTAGCTGGTGATAAAGACCCAGGCTCCTCAGGAATTAGCATGTGTGTGTGCGTGCGCCTGTGTCTCTGTGTGTGTGTGTCTGTGTGCATGTGTGTGCCTGTGTCTTTATGTGTATGTCTGTGTGTGTGCATTTGTTTCTGTGTGTGTCTCTGTGTTGTGTTTGTGTGTGTGCGTGCGCCTGTGTCTCTGTGTGTGTGTGTCTGTGTGCATGTGTGTGTCTGTGCCTCTGTGTGTGTGTGCGCACGTTTGTTTCTGTGTTGTGTTTGTGTGTGTGTGCATGTGTTTCTACGTGTGCGTATATTTCTGTGTGTGTGTGCCTCTGTGTATGTGTGTGGTGTGTCTGTGTGTGTGTAGGAAGAGGGGGTGCTTGTCCAGGCACTGCTTGGCACTCCCTGAATCTGGGGGAGGCTGAGGCTGAGAAGAATGGGCTGAGGAGGGAATGGGCCTTGGCTGAAGGCTGGTGGGAGAAGGGTGGTGCTGGCTGGTCCATCCAGGAGGCCACAGCGGGTGGCAGGGCTCTCGGCTACAGAGGCAGGTGAGGGCAGAGGGCTGGTCAGGGGGCAGAGCTGAGCTGGCTCCCAGGGTGCTGTCCTGCCTGGACCAGTAAGGCCTGCAGTCCTGGTCAGGGGTCGCTTCAGGGCCCCCTGGGCCCTTCGCATGGAGACCGCAGGGCCTGAGGTCTGGAGCCCGGAGCCCTGGCCGCCCTGGAGGCCCGCTTCACCGGGGGTCTGTCTGCCCTCCGCCTATCATTCTCTCTCTCTTTCCGTATCCCTGCCTGTCTCCCTCTCCCCGCCTCTCTTTTTACCTCCCCTGCCACCAGCGCCCCATCAGTCTCCTGTGCCTCTGAAGCCAGGGCATCTCTGGAGGGCCTAGCAGGGACTGAGGGGCCACCCTGGCCGAGCCCAGCGTAGGGGAGCTGTCCCGGCCCTGCCCCTCTGCAGTCCCGGGGGGCCCTGGGTAAGGGAGCCCCCACAGGCTGTGCTGGTCTCCCCTGTGACCCGCTTTCCCACCCCAACTGCCATGTGTCTGGGCCGGTTACAAGCCCAATGCTCTGCCTGGTAACCGGGGACCGGGTTCTGCCCGCCGTGTGGAGGTGCAGCCCTTCCCCCCAGCCTTGGGGGGCCTGGACCCCTGCAGCTGACCGTGGAAATGGGTCCCCTGGGCCATTCCTCCCTGGAGCCCATGCCCACCACAGGGAGGACTGTCTGTGCTGGAGTCTGGGGTGAGTGCCGTGGACACTCTGGGTGTTCAGAGGCTCTCAGGATGTGAGAAGAGAGACTTGAGATCTGGTCTCAGAAATGGGAAGAGGGGAAGGCTGGAGGAAGCCCCCGATAGACAGACGGACAGATACAGATGGGAAGAGACAGGTGAGGAGGAAGGGCTGCAGGACAGAGCAGGGAGGCCCCAGAGGCCCCTCCCTGGCCCCTCCTCTCCTGGCTGAATGGGGTGGAAGACCCCCGCTCCATCCCGCCCTCCTCCTCCAAAATCTTAGAGTCACTGACCTGCCCTTACCCTCCTTCCTCTTCCCCATCTTTTCTGCCTTTCCCCCAGGACTCATGAGAGACAGCACCCCTATACCTGTGTGTGCAGCTCTTTGCCATTACTGTGTCTCACTCACCTCTCTCTCTGTCTGTGTCTCTCTGTCCATCAGATATCCCCAAGGCCAGAATAGCTCTTAGGCCTAGGAAGGTGCTGAGAACTACAGCTTGGGAAGTAGGAAGTATTAGTTCACTTTTCAGATGAGGAAACTGAGGCTCAGAAAAGTTAGGTGACACTGAGGGGTGGGCAGAGCCAAGGTTTGAACCTCTGTCCACCCGATGCCCACCCCAGTGACTCAGGCTGAGATGATCAGGGCTGCCAGATAGTGCCCTGTGTGCGTCTGTGTAGGAGAATGTTCTGGGGAGGCTGCTCAGAGGAGGTGGCGTCACAGTGGCCCCATCTCTTCCTTACTGAGCCCAGGGCGGGAAGGGTGCTGTGTCTGCTGCCATGTGAGGTCCCTGATTAGCGTTTCCCCTCCTTCTCCCTAATCACCTTGCTGAGGGCCCACACCCAGCTCCCAGTCTCCATTTCTGCAGCCCTGACTCAGAGGTTAACCCCTCTTTAGGCACCCGCCCCCAGCTGCCCAGGCCCCTGGGTGGGTAGGGTATGCAAGCTGGGACCTGGTGCCTCTGTGGAGTATCTTCAATTGCCTGGGTTCAGAGGCTCAGCTGTGAAACCCAATGAACGTAGGTTGGGCCTTGGTGAGGTTAGTTTTGTATCATGAATCACTTCATTTCTGCAGGTAGTACGGTTATGCTCAGGGCCTCTGGTCAGGCTTCAGGGTTCAACTCCCAGCCGTGTGGTCTGTGTAAACCACGGGCAAGTCCCTTTGCCACCCCGAGTCTCAGTTTCCTCAACTGTAAAATGGGGTTCAAAGCAGTGCTTGCCCCATAGGGTCATTGCAAGGATACACTGAGCCATGTGAAGGACTGGGCACAATCTCTGGCAGTTAGTAACTGCAAGGGCGCTAGCTTTTGTGATTCTGGAATCCTGGGGGCTGTGTTCTAAAGAGCCCCATCGAGGGAGAGTGGGAGGCTGGGTGGAATCACGGGGCCCAGCTTTATGATGTTGCTAGTGTCTAATTGCTCACTTTCCTGTCTGTCCCCTCTCCAGACTGAGCACTCCCCAAGGGCAGGGTAGGTTTCATCCATTCATTTCCTGTGTCCAGTCTGGGGCCGGAGCTGGGGGTTCAATGAACTACATGGACTCAGGACGGAAACCTAACAGGCATGGCCACTTGGGGGGCCCTCTGGGAGGGCAGCCACTCAGGCTTTCTGACCCATGAGTCGTTCTTTCTCGTTTTTTTTTTTGGCTGTCCTGGGTCTTCGTTGCTGCACGTGGACTTTATCTAGTTGTGGTGGTCCTCATAGGGGTGGTTTCTCTTGCTGCAGGGCACAGCTTCTAAGACAAGCGGGCTCAGGAGTTGTGGTGCATGGACTTGGTTACCCCAGAGCCCGGGGAATCTTCCTGGACCAGGGATCGACCAATGTTCCCTGCATTGTCAGGCGGATTCTTAAACTCTGGACCGTCAGGGAAGTCCCCATGAGCCATTCTGGAAGTCCCCTCTCGTCCTGGGTTTGCTGCCCTCTTTGAGGTCACCTCTGAGGATTAGTCCTGGGTTTACTCATGTCCTGGAGGTTCTACCCGGCCCTCTGCGCCCACAGCTGCCACAGTTGCCGGGTGTAAGGTGAGAGTTCCACAGCGCCTGTGTGCTTGTCAGACCTGCAGACACCTGGCCCAGCTCCTGGATACTCTGACCCCATGGGCTTTGATGTTGGGCTGTTGTGACCCCATGTGAGAAGGCTTGGCATTGCGGGGGTGCGGGGAGCGGTGTTACAAAGCAGGTGGGGCACTGGACTCCAGAGTTGCAGGGTCTGGGACACGAAGTTCAGCTGGGCCGCTGTCCTCCACATGACTGGAGAAGGCGCCCCTGCCTTCCCGCGCCCCAGACACCCGCTCAGAGAACAGAAGCCGTGCTCTGCACATGGCAGGGGCTTGTGGGGCTAAAGGAGATAAGATCAGTGAAGCACTGCTCACGTGAGGATGCTTTCATAAATGTTCGTTTCATCAGCCATCCCTCTGCCTGGGATCTGTTTCAAGTTCTTGGGTGATGGTAACTTTCCAGGGGCAGTTTGTAGGAATCTCTTGGCGCCCCACATCTCAAGGGACAGTCCTTATGCATACCCCCCTCCTGCCATGTGAGGAGGGGACTCTGCCTAACACGACCTCTCCCCAGAGACTTCAGCCTCTGCCATGCTTGCTTCCTAGGGTTTGGTGAGTTGATTCCACCATCTTCCTGAACAAGCTCTGATATCCCCATTTTATAGACAAGGACACTGGGCTCAGGGTGGGTAGGCCGATTGCCAAAGGTTACATGTCGCTGTGAAATGGAATTGGAATTTAAGTCTCTCTCAATTCAGAGTTCATATTGTGGACTGATTTATTATTCTGCCTCCATACCTGGGGCTGGGTAAGGGTCCTCAGAAGCTGGTTGACTCCCTGAGAACCCACTTGGGAAGTTGGGTCTTCTTGTCAGGGCCCCTAGACTCTGGGGCTCCTGGGCATCCTCTCATATACTCCTAAAGATGGTTGGATGGCATCACCGACTCAATGGACATGAGTCTGAGCACATTCTGGGAGTTGGTGATGGACAGGGAAGCCTGGTGTGTTGCAGTCCATGGGGCTGCAAAGAATCAGACACGACTGAGCGACTGGACTGAACCGATCCCTTTAACTTAGCATTTCCCAAGTGTTGTTCCCAAATGGCTGATTATCTCCTTAGCCCCTGGGAGCAGAGCCCTGGCTCTGTCCTGTCTGTCTGCCTCAGGGTGCTGAGCAAACATGTGCACTGCTCCACACGTGTCATGATGGGAAACAGGTTGGGAAGTATCGACGGCTCTAACCAACCCCCCCATGCCCTGTACATATATACTCCCCAGAAGCGGGGGCGTCGTGGTCCTCTTTGTGTCTCGGTCACTTCATCGTAGAAATAAAGACTCAAGTAGGTGACGTCAAAGGCCTTCCTAGCACTGTGAATCTGAGTGTGTGAGCCTTAGCTCCCAGGGTTAGGAGGGAGCAGGGTTTGCATGGGGCCCAAGCAGCCTGCAAAAAACGTCAGAAAGGGAGTCACGGACAGAGAAAGATCAGAGGCTATGGTTCAGCCTCAGCTTGAGTCTTTGGCTGCATCAGGCCTGGTGGGGAGGTTGCAAGATTTGAGGGGGTCTGCTCTTCCCCAAGCTGCACCCTCTGTCAGAGCGGCCCCTTCTTCATGCTGAAGGCCCTCTGGTCTCACCGCTTGGGCTTCAGAGAAAAGCAAGGAAGGGCCACATCTGCTGGCCTCATCAGCCCCTGAAGGAACAGCATGGCCAGGATTGGTGGGGCTGATCTTTTCCTTCCTGACAGGAAGCCACGAGTCATGTTTTGGAGCTGGGGTGGGATGAGGGGTCAGGCAAACAGACCGAGGTTCGGAAGGGTGGGGTTGGCGGGCTCCACCATCGACCTCTTTCGCTTTGGCAGCAGGTGAAGAGAGAGGAGCTCCAGTCTCAAGGCAGACCTGGAGTTGCATCAGGGCTTAGCCATTGACTTGTGTGGCCCAAGGCAAGTCACTGAACCGGGTCTCAGTCTCTTTATCTGTTAAATGGGGGTGATGATATCTCAAGGATTGTTGCAGATGAAATGAGGGATGATGGGTATGGGCTGATGTGAAGACATGGTGCCGTCCCTCTGCTACTGCAGTCTGGCCGGGTAAGACAAGCAGAAGGCTTTGAGCACTGGTTTGGGCTCTAGGAAATCAAACCAGTGCATCCTAAAGGAAATCAGTCCTGAATGTTCATTGGAAGGACTGATGCTGAAGCTTCAATACTTTGGCCACCTGATGCAAAGAACTGACTCACTGGAAAAGACCTTGATGCTGGAAAAGATTGAAGGCAGTAGGAGAGGGGGACATCAGAGGATGAGATGGTTGGATGGCATCACTGACTCAATGGACATGAGTTTGAGCAAGCTCTGGGAGTTGGAGACAGGGAAGGGACAGGGAAGCCTGGCATGCTGCAGTTCATAGGGCTGCAAAGCGTATGGACAGGACTGAGTGACTGAACTGAACTTGGGCTCTAAAATCCTGGGATTCCTGGGAAGGTCTGATCTGGACGTGTTTCTTCCACCCCATGGTGGTGGTTGTGGGGTTTGCTCATTTGCATTGTGAGGAGCTGATAGCGTCCCCAGAGCTCTTTACATGCCTCATCTCGGTCCTTCTACAACCCTATAAGATGGGAGGTCCTGCTAGTATCCTCGTGTTAGAGCTGAGACGTTGGGCTCAGAGAGGTTGAGTAACTTCCTCGCTGGCGGTCACACAGTAGGAAGCAGAGCTGGGATTCACATCGAAGTCCTAAAGGAAGCCGAGATCCTAATCACGCTGCTGTTTAGTCGCTCAGCCATGTCCAGCTGTTCGGGACCCCATAGACTGTAGCCCACCAGGCTCCTGTATCCATGGAATTCCCAGGCCAGAACACTCGAAATGGCAACTTGGAATGAATACTGGGAAATGGCAACCCACTCTGAGGGCCTCCTAATTTTCCAGTTGCCCAGGGTAACAGCTTTCCATTTTTCTGTTCTAACAACGGGAAAGGTATGACCAGAGATTGAAAAGTAGGATATAGGGAGGCCAAAAAGCCAGCCCCCTCCAGGGAGTCAGCATGGGTTTCTGGAAACACATCACCTGTCACAGATGAAAATAAACACAGCAACCTGTGACCCGTCTCTTTTCTCGGGCGATCGGGACAAAGTCCAGAGAACTGCAGGGCTGAGTGGCCGAGAACCAGCTTGCAGGTGGCGTTATCTGTCGACAGGCAGGCTTCCAGAGCTGAGCAGCCAGCCAGGTGCGCTCTCTCCTCTTTCTGTCCAAGCTGCCTGGGCTCCCACGGGATCAGTTGTCCAAGTCACCCAACTGGCTGGACACCCAAGTCTCAGGCAGGCCGCTGAGAGACAGCCCAGAGGCTCAGAGACAGGGGCCCTGCCCCCACGGAGGGCAGAGGCCTCCTTCCTCAGGTGGCCCAGCCCCGCCCTGCTTCACCCTGCCCCCCTCGCCTGAGAGCAGGGGTAGTCACTCTCTGGCACTCCCCTGCACGTATCTAGAGGCTGGCTCGAGGCCCTGCAGAGGGCTTTGGACTGTTGGTCAGGAAATCAACAACTTCCGGATAATCCTCATCATCATCGTAATTGGTGGCATTTATTAGACACATACGGGGTGCCAGGCGCTTTACAGATACGAAATCACGTAAGCTTCACCAGGCCCATTATTAAGTCCACTTTACAGGTGGGAAAGTTGAGGCATGGGGCTGAAGTGATTGCCCAAGCCCGCACAGTTGGTAAGATACGGCAGATTTGGCATCTTTGGGCAGGGATAGGGGGAGGAGGGGGCCAGGGCACCTGCATGGATTGAGCCCTACTATGTGGAGCCTGAGTCCAGTTCATCTTCACACCTGTGAGTGGTGGTGGGTTTAGTCTCTCCATTCGGTGATAAGGAGGCAGCCCTGCAGATTGTGTGGCCCGGAGGCAGCAGATGCAGGGGTGAGAACCAAGAACGACTGTGTGATGCAGGGTCAGTTCTCCTTAAATCTCTATGAGGAAGGCCTGAGGAGCCGGGGCAGGGCAGCAGGTGGAAAGAGAAAAGCTCTGGACCGAGAATCTCCAAGTCCTCCATGGCGTGCTCAGCCCTGAGTTTGCTATGGGATCTGTAGTCTCCTGCGTTCTCCAGCCCCTCTGAGCAAAGCAATGATCTCAACAGTCTCCTCCTGCACCGTGGATACTGCTCTGGGATGAATCACCCCGGGAATGTGCCTCCAGGAAGTGGAGGACAGAGCAGAGGTGCAGGAAGCTTCACGTGAGATTCTCCCTGGCCAGGACCTGCTGCCCCGGGGTTCCCAGGCCCGAGACACCCCACTCAGAGCAGAGGGAGCAGGCCACGCTGGGTCTCGATGTATGATAATCCCCTGGGAAGCTTAAAAAATAAAACCCTAGTGTCCAGGAGAAGAGGAGGACAGAGGATGACATGGTTGGATGGCACTGCTGATTGATGGACTTGAGTTTGAGCAAGCTCCGGGAGTTGGTGATGGACAGGGAAGCCTGGCGTGCTGCAGTCCATGGGGTTGCAAAGAGCCGGACACGACTGAGTGACTGAACTGAACTGAGTGCCCAGGCTGTACCCCAGACCAATTAAATCAGGATTTCAGGGGTTTGGGGGCGGGGTTAGCAGGGTAGGCACCAGCAAGGTTTAGAGCTAATTCTAAGGTTCGGCCAAGATTGGGGGCCACTGCTTTAGCAATCGGGAGATGGGGGAAGTAAGGCCCTGGCTTTCTAGGGTTAGTGACCCCATGAAACCAGAAGAAAGCGCGTCTTCATGCATCTTTCTAGAGACAGGGTTCACGGCTTCTGTTAGCCTTTTCTGACCCAGCAGAGATTAAAATTCAATCTCTTGGGAAGGGAAGTAACCCCCTCCCCACAAGCCAATGATGTTATTTTTAAGCTCCAGAGACTTCCCTTTTCATACTGTTCATTCCAGTAGTCGCGTATGGATGTGGGAGTTGGACCAAGAAAAGGCTGACTGCCACAGAATTGACGTTTTTGAACTGTGTTGCTGGAGAAGACTCTTGAGAGTCCCTTGGACAGCAAGGAGATCCAACCAGTCCATCCTAAAGGAAACCAACCCTGAACTTTCATTGGAAAGACTGATGCTGAGGCTCTAATACTTTAGCCACCTGATAAGCTCAGTTGCTCAGTAGCGTCCCACTCTTTGCAACCCTAAGGACTGTAGCCCACCAGGCTCCTCTGTCCAGGGGGATTCTCCAGGCAAGAATACTGGAGTGGGTTGCCACCCCCTCCTCCAAGGGATCATCCCAACCCAGGGAAGAAACCCAGGTCTCCTGCACTGCAGGCGGATTCTTTACTGTCTGAGCCACCAGGGAAGCCCTAGCCATTTGATGCAAAGAGCCAACTCACTGGAAAAGGCCCTGATGCTGCGAAGACTGAGGGCAGGAGGAGAAGGGAGCGACAGAGAATGAGGTGGTTGGATGGCATCATCGACTGGATGGACATGCATTTGAGCAAGCTCCGGGAGTTGGTGGTGGACAGGGAGACCCGGCGTGCTGCAGGCCATGGGGTCGCAGAGTCAGACACGACTGAGGGGCGGAACAACAGCAAGAGGCCCGCAGCTGCAGGATCAAAGTTGGTTTGCCTCATCCCCTCTAAGGTGCTGGTCCTGACTTCTCCAGACCTTCCTTTCCTGTCCTTCTTCCTGCAGATACACACGGAAGGCTTACGGTGCTCCAGGCACTGTCCTGGACTGTGGGTTACTGGGTGAATGAGACGGATGCTGCCCCTCCCCTGAAGGAACCATATTCTATTAGAAGCATAGAACTAACAGGACCATATGCTATTCTAATGGGGGCTCCGGTCACGGTAGTGGAGCAGTAAGGTGACTGCGGCGAGCAGGGCCATGTGACGGGCCCAGGTGTCCAAGCTGCATCAGGGGACTCCCCGACCCCGCACCCAAGAGTCCGATGATTTGATTGGGGCAGGGGCCAAGGGCTGCGTATTAGCATATTTTGATTCCCACACGCAGCTGGAGTTGTGGCCAGCCAGCTGGCCGTGTAGATCAGGTGTTCAGAGAAGGCCTCTGGGGGGGAATACCTCTGCCTGCCTAGGGGAAGGGAGGGAGCCAGCCCGGGTCTTTGTGGGCAGAGTGCTCCTGGCAGAGGAACTGAGAGGGCAAAGGTGCTGCGGTGGGCAGGGGCCTGGTGTACAGAACAACAGGAAGGAGTGGTGTTAGGAACAAACGTGTGATCGAGAGGACGGAGGAGGGGGCAGGGCCAACCGGGCGTGGCCTCACTGGCCACATAGGAGTCTGGGTCTTACCGCAAACGCCTCGGCTCCGTCACCATTGAAGGGTTGCAGGCCAGGGAGCGACAAGATCTAGTTTGCATTTTCCCAGAGTCCTCCCTGCAGTGGGCATGATGGCCTGACGAGGGCAGGAGGGGATCCCGTGAGCAGCCAGGGAGCTGCACTGGTCCAGGTCGGAGGTGGGACGGGGAGCTGGGAGGGTCAAGGGTTGGAGACCCATTCCCGCTGTGGGATGAAGGAAGGAGGAGGAGACCCGAGCGTGGCTCTCGGGTGTCATGTCTGAGCCAGCTGGTGGGTCGAAGGGCCATTCATCGCCCCGTCTCTGAATCCTGCAGCACTTAGAGCTCAGGAGCCCCGGTCCCAGGGGACCTTCAGGAGCCTTGGGCTTGCCGTTTCCTAAGATGTATTCCGTGCGATGTTAGGCTGTTGAGTGATAGATGGTTTTCAGTCCCCGGTGTTTACTGCTGGGTGTCTTGGAGACGCTAATAGCCTAATGTGACCCTCGGGAAAAACTGGCGCTCCATAGACTTGGTGACAGGGGAGTCTCTAGTTCCGAACGGCGTGTCTTCTAGGACTTGTATTCCGAAGAACTACCTTGGAAACTGCCTCTGCTCTGGTCCCAGCCTGTCACTTGATGGTTGAAGAGGCAGGTCTGGGGTTAGGGTGGGAAGGACAGTGCTGGGTCTCAAGCAGGGAAGAGCAGGGCGTCCCTTCAGAGTAGGTGCCGAGCTTGAGGCCTGGAGGGACCACAGCACTCCCCCGCCCTGGCCACTTGGTCTCTGCAGGGCTGTTCAGGGACATCTGGGTTCCAGGGTCAGGCTGGGGGGTTCCTCCTTCATCAGGTGCAGGATAAACCTACCTTCCCCTCTACCAGGGTGAACTCACAGGGGCCTGGCATGGACAAGGGGTTCTCTTAAAGAAGGGGCTCTTCCCCACAGGCTTCCCCCCACCCCCGGGGAAGGTGAGAGAGCTGTGACTGTGGGTCCTGGAACGCAGAGCTGGCCTTGAGTGCCACCCCTACACATCCCTCACCCCACCCCTTGGCACGAGACAGAAGAAGTCTGAAAAGGGAGTCTCAGCTGACTTAGGGGCAACAGATCTCAGGCCCCCTTTGAGCGACTGCACATCTGAAATGTCCTGGTTTTCCGTGTGGAAGTTCCTTCCCCTCCCCTCCACCTCTCTATCCACCTCTCTATCCATCCACCTGCCCCCTCTCCACTCACCCCTCCCTCCATCCACTCATCTGTCCATCACCCACCTATACCTTCATCTGTACTCATCCCTCCCTCCCTCCCTGCATCCATCTAGTCTCTCATTCAGCAAATTTTGGATGAGCCCACTTTGGCCTCATAAAGAATACATCACCTTTCCCCTCAAGATATCACAGTCCATAGGGGAGATGGACAAATAAGTAGAAAATTACTGTACAGCTTCATGAGTTATAATGGTAATCTCCATTTATTGAAAGCCTCCTTCGTGCCAGGCATTTGACACGCATTATCTAGTTTAATCTCTGGGCAAATCTGCCAAGCAGGTTATATGTTTCTTCTTCTCACAGATGAGCAAGGTGAGGTTCAGAGAGGCTAAGGCACTTGTCCGAGGTCACACAGCCAGGAGGTGACAAAACAGCGTTCAAACCCAGGCAGTCTGATGCCAGGGCCTGTTGTGGGAACTGCTCTAGTGCCCAGTGCTGCTGGAAGGAAGCAGAGGGGGAGGGCTCCTAAAGCCTGTGTGTTAGTGGGGAGCGGGTGGACAAGGATGGCCAGAGTGGGTTTCCTGGAGGAGGTGGATGTCTGAAGTGAGTGTTGAAGGATGAGCCGGAGTTAGTAAAATACCAGTAGTATAATAATTTCATTGTACAAACTGATTTGGCATAGAATTTCTATATTTTGGTCAATTTAAATTGAAGTTGCTTAGAAACGGTACGTTTTCCTGCTCTAGAGTATTCCATGAAATCAGCAGCTCCTTGCTGCTGCTCACAGAGCCGTCAGTGACTGTTCCGGAATTTTCCAGAGGAGATGGGTTTGCATCTCCTTCCCTTTTTTTGTGGCTGTTAAGACATCCTCGCAGGAAAGCATGGGCAGACCTTCTCGTGTCTACAGAAAGTGTATACAGGAAAGGCTAACATCGGGAGCCTCTCTCTTTGTCTCATTTCATGTGCAAATGAAATGCTCACCCATCGCTTCCCCAGCCCCTGCTCATCCAGCCCTGACTGTGCCAGGCGCTGACCTCACTTTTCTTTATAACACGGGCTTCCACTGGGCAACAAGACCCCGGGAGTCCCTTCTATGGCCGTGCATTGGCAGAACAAGGATTTGAACCCTTATCTGGGGATCCTGCATCTTCTCCTTCCTGATTATTCACTTTCTGCCACCCAGCTCTCTCTCCGCCAAAATCCCAGGCTATCAGCAGTCCTGGTTCTTGCCATCTCTTCCAGACACATGTGCGTGTACTGTCTGCTCCCCTGCGCCAGGAGCCTGCAGCCTTCTTCCATAAAAGGCCAGGCAGGGGATGTTTCGGGCTCTGCAGGCCAGTGGTCTGAGTCACAGCCAGTCCACTTTGCCATTTCTTGAGATAGCCACCATGGGCAAATACATAAAATGGTGGGCATGGCTGGGTGCCAGGACAGCTTTATTTATTTGAATTTTGTGTGTTACAAGATATTTTATTTTTTCCCCCCTACTTAAAATGGTTCCTGGTCAGGGAAGGTATCATTTGGGGCTCCCCTTGTGGCTCAGCTGGTAAAGAATCCGCCTGCAATACGGGAGACCTGGGTTTGATCCCTGGGTTGGGAAGATCCCCTGGAGGAGGGAAGGGCTACCCACTCCAGTATTCTGGCTTGGAGAATTCCAGGGGTCACAAAGAGTCAGACATGACTGAGAGACTTTTCTACCTTTCTAACTATTTACAAATGTAAAATCTGTTCTTGTGAGCCGTACAGCATCTAGAGGGTGGGTTGGATTTGATCCGCAGGCCTAACTGGCCAGTCCCTGCCTGACACCAACCCTTACTCTTGCCTCGTGGATGGAGAGACTGAAGTTGAGACCACTAGAGTGTGACCCCAGACCCTCGGATTCCGACTTTGGGGTCTCCTTGGGGCTTGGTGGTCATTGTGATCTCACTGAGGTTGATGTCACTCTGCATCAGGGGCAACCTGTGCATGTCCCCAGCCTGAGCTGACTTCCTGCCCTTTATGGAGCCACCCATCTTCTGCCCAGTATGGAAGACGTGTTCATCTCCTGCTCCCTGTTTCTGTAAGGGGTAGTGTCAGCACTCACGGAGCAGAAACATTCTGTATCCCGGATCTCGGCCGACAGGTCCAGGAACCACCTATCACCCCAGGCTCAGCCCCTTCTCTTCCCTCAGATGAGTCTCAGGTAGTCTTTGGGCTTTCCCTGATTGGCCAACCTACCTGTCAATCATGGGGCTGCCTGTTTCAGCATCTGAATCCACCCAGTTGCCTCCTGGAGAGGAGGAGGTGGCCTCAGGGGCCAAGGAGGCCTGGGTTCTGTCCTTGCTGGTCCATGCACCCCTGACCTTGGGCAAGCTTCCTCACCCCTCTGAGCTCCAATTTGCTCATAGGGTGCTGAAGGGCTTACTTTGCAGAACTCCTAGTATAATTTGAGTGCATGAAAGAGACCAGTGAGGTTGCCTGTAGCATCAGGGAATCCCAGCCGAGCAGCCTCTGCCTCCTCCTTACCTGCAAACCAGAGCTCCTTTGAACAGTGGCCTTGGTGCTCACCACCTACTTAATGGAATCCCAGCCATTCCCAGAGGCCCCTTTCTGCAGTCAGGGCCACTCCTGGAAGGCAGCACTTCACAGTCCTTGGGTCTGGAGCTATCGTGTGTGCTAAGTCGCTTCAGTTGTGTCCGATTCTGCAGCCCCGTGGACCGTAGCCAACCAGGCTCCTCTGTCCATGGGATTCTCCAGGCAAGAATACTGGAGTGGCTTGCCATGCCCTCCTCCAGGGGATCTTCCTGACCCCAGGATCGAGCCTGCATCTCTTATGTCTCTGGTATTGGCAGGTGGATTCTTTACCACTAGTGTTAGTTGCTCAGTCGTGTCTGACTTTTTGCGACCTCATGGACTGTAGCCCACTGGTCTCCTCTGCCTATGGGATTCTCTAGGCAAAAATACTGGAGTGGGTTGCCATTTCCTTCTCCAGAGGATCTTCCCGACCCAGGGATTGAACCTGGGTCTTCTGAACTAGAGGCAAATTCTTTACCATCTGAGCTACAGGGAAGACCAAAAGTGAAAGTGAAAGTCACTCAGTCTGTCCGACTCTTTGTGACCCCATGGACTGTATAGTCCATGGAATTTTCCAGGCCAGAATACTGGAGTGGGTAGCCTTTCCCTTCTCCAGGGGATCTTCTCAACCCAGGGATCGAACCCAAGTCTCTCACATTGCAGCCGGGTTCTTTACCAGCTGAGCCCCCAGGGAAGCCCAAGAATACTGGAGTGGGTAGCCTAACCCTTCTTCAGTGGATCTTCCCAACCGAGGAATTGAACCGGGGTCTCCTGTATTGCAGGCAGATTCTTTACGAGCTGAGCCCCCAGGGAAGCCCTTCTTTACCACTAGTGCCACCTTATAAAAATCAATAAAAAGCAATACCACACCCATGAAATAGAGTGGAATGTGGTGGTTCTATGGCTCAAATACCACACCACTGCTTAAGGATCTCTGTGACTCGGGCAAGTTGCTTCACTTGCCTCGCCCTGCCCCTGACCCCCGCCAGAGAGGAAGACCCTCCATGCCTTTGGGCAGGTCGTGAGGACTAAAGGGATGACATGCACCGACAGCTGCCCGGAGTCGGTGCTGCTCATGGGGGAGGCCAGGTGGCTGTTTCTGTTTAGTCGCTCAGTCATGTCTGACTACTGGGCAACCCCATGGACTGTCCATGGAATTTCCGGGGCAAGAATACTGGAGTAGATTGCCCTTTCCTTCTCCAAAGGGATCTTCCCTACCCAGGGATCGAACCTGAGTCTCCTGCACTGGCAGGTGGGTTCTTTACTGCTGAGCCCCTGGGGAAGCGCCGGCCAGGTGGTTACTCTTGTCTAAAAACTGCCCCTTTCTGAACACCTGCAACCTTGCAAGGCTGCCTTGGAGACCCGGCCTGAATGGAGGACGTGAAGCCAGAAAGGGTAGAAACTCCTTTCTCTGTGCAACAGCCCCCGCTGGCATCGATTACCAAAGGAACGACCGTTCCACACTTCTCCAGTTTCACAAGAATGCAGCCAGCATCCCTGCTCCCTGAAGTGGTGGGGTTCTTCTCGGGAAGGGATGACTTAGCCACAGGCGGCTTGAGGCTGAGCCTGGGGCAGCCCCTCTGCCTTCATGGGGAGGAAACTCAAGCAGGGCTGTGGTCGGCAAGAAAAGCATGCCTCCTTCGGCGAGAGGCTCTTTCTTCTCTTGCTATTTTGTTCTGTGCCAGTTTACCAAGTGCCTGTGGTTGTCAGGCGCTGCACTGGGAGGGAGACAGAAGACAATAGCTCTCCTTCATGGGGACACCCCCAGCAGGCCTTCCTAGGGCCAGGCCTGGCTTCAGATCGCAGATCTCTGGATCTCTTGACAAGAGGGGAACCCGTGTTCTCTCCCCACTCTGGGCCTGGGGGAGGCCCCAGGTGGAGTTACCGAGGCTGGACTTCCCTGGCTCTGAGTCGCTGCTGTTCCCACATTTCTCAGACCCAGGCCTTGGACCCTGGTAGCCTGGAGGAGTGTTCAGTCTAATCTCCCCCTGTAGTGCTTGAATTCCCATAAGTCTTTATTCAGCTGTTGCTTGCACACCACTTGGGACCTCACTACCACCCAGGTCATCGTTTCCTTCCTTGGACGGCTTTGTTCCATGTTGTGCGAGAACATGGGCACATGTTCCCCCTTAACTCCCCTACCCCGGTCCCTGGAGGTGGAGGATATTGAAGCTGAGCTCCCATTTGGCAAAAATGATGGATTAGACCTGGGTGAGGGCACCTCCACGTGGACAGGGGGAGCCACAGGCTCAGGAGGAAGCAGGGATGAAGCCCGCGCCTTGGGCCCTCTGCTCCCTCTGCTCTGTAGCTGCTCCTCCCCACCCTCCACGGGGCGGTGGGAACAGCGTCTGGTGCCTACCCCACCCCCAGGCCAGCTCGGCCCCTGCAGCTGTCCCAGGCCAGCTGTCTCAGCCCCAGCTGCCTTTGCTGGCTCCCTTGGCCCCGTGGGGCCTGAAGGCTGGCCGTTAGGCATTCCTGGTTGTGTTTGACCTCAGGGAGCCTGAGGGTTATCGTTAGTAACTTTCCTGTAGGCCTAGCCCTGGTGGAGCAGCTAAGCCAGACCCTAGCTGCCACCCACACCCTTGCCCCTCTACAGTGTGGCTCTGGGTTGGTCATCTAACCTCTTGACCTCAGGGTCCCCTGTGATAGGACCTGACGTCGTTAGCACCTACCTCGTGAGGTTGTGGCGAGGGTGGGCTGGGGTGATCGAGGGTCAGTGGGTCCGGGGTGTCCGTCAGCATCAGCTCCCTCTCCCCCCCCCAGCCCAGGTCCTGCGCAGCACTGACCCACCTGCCTTCTCTCCTCTGCCCAGGGAGCTCCAGGGCCGACAGGATGGGGTCAGCCTGCATCAAAGTTACCAAGTACTTCCTCTTCCTCTTCAACTTGCTCTTCTTTGTAAGTATGACCGGCACCATCCAACCGCCTAGGAAAGAGACTCTCTTCCTGGGGGCATCCCAGTCCAAGACCTTCCAGCCTGGGGCTGGTGGTGGGGGTGTGGCGTGGCTGGGGCCTCAGGCAGACTGTTGGAAATGGAAGCAGGTGGGGGTGGAAGGAGATTCCCAGCGTTCCCAGCTGGTGCGGAGGCAGAACACTGGGCCCCTGCCCCAGCCTTTCCCTCTCCCGAGCTCCGAGCTCCGAGGCCATGGGGGCGGTCTGGGTGGGAGGTGGGCGTGGGGAGAACGGCATCTTCCTTGTCCGGTCCTGACTCCCCATCCTCCTCTGCCCGCCCCAGCTGCCCCACCGCACCCCCACCCACACGGTGAGGGGTGTCCCCCGCTGCTCCGAGCTCCCAGAGGGTGGGCAAGAGGAGGCGTGGCTCTGGGCAGAGTGAGGACACCGTTGCCCCTCCCCAGACCCACCCTGCAGGCCTCTTGGGCCTGGAGCCGCCCAGCTGTTTGCTCCGTGCACATCTGGAGCTGCTTTTCCCGGGGCCTTGATTTTCCTCTCTGGTCTGGCACAGGAGGACTCCTCCTGCCTCGGAGTTGCCAGGATGATGGAATGAGTGTGTGTGTGTGTGCATGCATGTACATGCTTATGGGTGAGTATATATGTGTGTGAGTGTGAGATTATGTGTGAATGTGTGTGTGCATATGTGCACACACTTATGGGTGAGTATATGTGTGTGTGTATGTGAGATGTGTGAGTGTGTGTGCGCGCATATGTGTACACACTTATGGGTGAGTATATATGTGTGTGAGTGTATGTGAGATTATGTGTGAGTGTGTGGTGGGGTATGTATGTTTGTGTGAGCATACATGGGTGTGCATGTGTGGGTGTGTGTGAGTAGTGTGTGAGAGTGTGAGTGTGTGATGGGGGTTGGAGTGGGTGGAGAGTGGACTAGAGAGACCATTAAAGGAGTGCTGCTGGGGGCTGTGGCCTCTCATGCTATTAGTTCACCCGATACTATTAAAAAAAATCAAAATGTTTATAGGATGTTTATTATGACTCAATTTTATTTTTTTAAAGGTATATAATATGCATGCATATTTTTAAGAGGAACAGAAAATACCTCTGAATATTCTTGTTGGGATTCCTGAGATTTTTGGTTTCATTCTTTTTGGTTCTCTGCATTTTTCAAATTTTCTACAATGAATTCCTTGTGGAAAAAAAGTTTTTTTACATTACAAGTTACACAGGAGTATAGAAAGTTTGGAAAACAAAGCATCATGCTAAACTCCCTCTCATAACTTTAACCCAACACATAGATGTTTACAGGTGTGTTGCTGGCACACATGCATGCACACACATGTACCCACATTCATGCATGCATGCACATACATGTACACATGTACCACATCCGCACACATGTGCACACATGTACACTCATGCACCCACATGTGCGCACACGCATGTACACACGCACACACATACATGTACCTACATGTGTGCCCGTGCATTGCACACATGTGCACACATGTACCCACACATGCATGCACACACTTGTGTGGACATGGACAGCTCTGGTGCTGCCTGCCCTGCAGCGAGTCCACCCTGGCTCTGGCCCACCTTCCCTACCTCAAGGATGCTGCTGAGGCCGCCCTGCCACTCCGGCCCTCCACTGACGGCCACAGGGCCTGGCCACCTGAGTTTCCCAGGTTGGCGGTCAGGGCCCTCCCGGCAGGGCCAGGCTTCTGGAAATCAGCTGTCCGTACAGCCTGAACCACGCCTTGCCTGGCAGGCACTGTGCTCCCGGCTGAGGCCCAGCTTTAAGGGCCAGCCAGCCAGGATGAGGGGTGGAATGTGGGAGCAGGTGGTTCTGTCCCTGGGGTACTCAGGGCCCGAGTGGGGAGTCTGGGCTTCAGCCTCAGAGGTGGCAGGGCCTGGGGATGCAGGGACACAGACATCCCCTCTCCCCCCACGCAGCGGGAGGGACGGAGATGGAGGCTTCATGGAGGAAGCGAGAGGGGTTGAGGGTTTGGGGCCAGGGTGTCCCTTCCACTCCCAGGCTCCCCACGGAACCAGAGCCTAGACGAGCTTCCCTCGGGCCGCACTCTGAGGGTTGGGCTCACTTCGTCTCCTCCCAGCTGCTCCAGGACACTGGCAGGGAGCAGGTGTTCCCTCCCCGGGTGCCGTGGCCCAGGAGGGCTCCTAAGGATATAGAGGGGGGGCTGTAGTGGGAGAGGGGGGGAGCTTTTTATCTCAGGAGGGTGAGAGAGAAATGAGAGAATGAAAGCAGACAGCGTGTGTGTGTTTGTCCATTTACCCATCACTGTCACTCATCCGCCAAGGGTATACTCGACAGCCCTGTGTATTCAGACCCCGTGCTGGGTGCCAGGTAGACATTCACTTGGTGGAAGAGCCATGGCTTCTGCGCTCCTGGGGCCTGTGGTCTGCGGGGTGATGGGCTTCCATCAAATACTGGCTCAAGTGGACAATAGTACTGCAGTTGTGGGAGGTGCTGGGAATGAAGGACATGGTCCCTAACAGAGCAGATAACAAGGCAGCTGACCTCATCAGGGCAGTCAGCAAGAGCGCCCTTCAGTTACATATGTGGCTGGGGTGCGCGGACCCACAGCAGGACCGGAAGTCCAGCACTGAGGGAGTGGGTCCCAGCGAGCCTCTCTCAGCTGGGCGAACAGCCCTTCCAGGAAGGATCTGGGTCTGTGTTTCCTGCACAGCGGGAAGCGGTTACGTGATTGAACTTGTGGTTCAAAATTGCTTTGGCTGCCGTATGCACATGGGTCCACGTGTACACTCTGGCCTACCCTCCCTCGTGACCCCAAACTCCCCAGAAAATTACCCCGTCATCAGCTTTTCTCAGATCAAAAGAAACTTTGAGGCCGCGGGTGCCGTGGCCTTTCTGCAGGTAGGATGCTGGCCTGTGAGGCGCCTGACCCCTGTCAGGAGGCTTGGGGGGGTCTGGGGAGAGGTGTTCATGTGGGATGTGCCCCGTAGCCCCAGTATGGGTTCACAGAGAAAGGGGGTGTCTTGGTGCTCGGCCCCCCGACCTGGCCTCGCTCCTGGCTGTCCCATGGCCTGGCACGGATCCAGCAGCACCTGGCAAGCGGTCAGGCCGTAGTCCCCAGACCTGCTGCTGCTGCTGCTGCTAAGTCGCTTTAGTCGTGTCCGACTCTATGCGACCCCATAGACGGAAGCCCACCAGGCTCCCGTCCCTGGGATTCTTCAGGCAAGAACACTGGAGTCGGTTGCCATTTCCTTCTCGAATGCATGAAAATGAAAAGTGAAAGTGAAGCCGCTCGGTCTTGTTCGACTCTTAGCGACCCCATGGACTGCAGTTCCTCAGTCCATGGGATTTTCCAGATAAGAGTACTGGAGTGGGGTGCCATTGCCTTCTCCCCTCAGACCTGCAGAGGAACCGAAAAGATCGTGCCAGGCGCTTCGCTTGCTGGGCTCCTAGAGGCGAGCTGAGGAGCCCAGCTGGGCAGTCTGGGATTTTACTCTACTGGGGGTAAAATATTTGCCCAGAGGGAATTTTCCGCCCTGTCTTGCATTCTCTATTTGGGAGGGCAGTTCTTCCTGCAGCCCTGCCCCATGAATGCAGGTGAGCAGACCGGGGCTCCTTCACATGGGTGTGAGTGCAGGGCAGACCCTGGGCCAGCCGTGCTGGGGTGCTTGGCTGGGGTGGGGAGGGGTTCAGGAGTCTTTGAAAACCTAACTGCCAGGCCCTGTCAAGCCCACCTTCCTCCCAGCGAGCTGTGTGGGCACGCCACTTACGGGTGGGCCCACCCTAAGGGTCCCAGGAGTTTTCCTGTTTTCAGGGACTGGCCTTCTAGGCCGAGGCCCAGGACAGACCCCCAGAATCCCTGACCCTGGTTTGCCACCACATGACCAAGCTGTACAATAAGACCTGCCGTTGAGCCCCTGATGGGTGAATTGGGTGACCTCAGGCAAGGTCAGGAGCCCAGTCTGCCCGTCTGTAAAGTGAGGACAATAACGGCCCATCTGACAGGGAGAGAGGAGGTGACAAGTGACCTGTTGGGGACAGATGTCGGGGGGTCATTGTTCTTTCCCTTCCTGGCCTCAGCTGCTGCTGTCTTTAAGGGGTGTTGTCTCTAAGGGTGAGGCGAGCAAGGTACTTGCTTCGGGGTTAGCAATAGCCCACCACACTGGGGCCCTGCGCCATTTCAAAAGGCAAAAGCAGTTAACACCAAGCCTGTCTTTATCTAAAAGATTGATATTTTGTTCATCATGAATTTTTTTTCCCCATGAGGCTTTGTTTCTTAAAAATGATCGCTATAAACTCATTTATCTTGGTTACTGAGTGGTTTTGGTGTCCCCTGAGTTTTTACATGTGAAGCAAATGCCCCATTCACCTTACCCAGGGCCCCAGCTCTGGTTTTTAATAACTGTAGAGCAAGACTGACGAAGCCCCTGGGGCCAAGGGGCTCATCCCAGGCTGAGGGCTCTATCAGCAGCTGCTGGCCTAGCCCCCGAGATTATGGGATGATGGCTAAGGCCGGAGCCTAGGGCTGGTGGTAAAGGGGCATGGTGGTGCACTGTATTATCCCCAAGCTGGATCCAGGCCAGGCCCCAGGGGAAGGCCAGTCTTGCAGGGTGATGCAGGCCTCCCCACCTCCATCCCCTTACGGGAATCTGTGCTTTGGCCAGACTGTGGGCCCCTCCCCACGCTTAGCTGGCTTGATGGGAAGGTGGATCTTGGTGGGGGTTCCACCTGGGGAGGTAGGCTCAGGTTGTGGGTCTGCCTACTGGTGCAGGGAAGGGAGGCAGGAAATCCCTGGGCCTGGGCCTACACAACCACGCCCCACTAGACACCCCATTCCTTTCCTTTTCTAATCTTGTATGTACACAGTCTGGTTCATGAACTTAGTCCCTCACTGAGTCCTCTGCCCCTGGTACAGTAGGTGCCCAGGTCCACAGGCTTCATGCAACCCACCCCTGCCCTCAGGGAGCTCACAGTCCAGCCAGAGAGACATGTGGCAGAGTTAAACCCAGTGGGTTTAGTGGGTTTAAGAAGGGTCCGATGGTGATTGCCCCACAGCTGAGGCCCCCTTAGTTGGCTGGGGGTCAGGAAGTCTCCCGTGAAAAGTGGTCTCGGAGCCGAGAGATCTGAGGACAGGTTGGGCTTCGATGATCAAGTCCGTGCAGGGCTCCAAGTGCCCCGGGGCCTAGCTTGTTTGGGAAGCTCCCAGCCCCCAAGCTGGGGAAGAGCCAGGAGATAAGTAGGAGGGTCCCCCTGGCAGGAGTCGGCACCCTCAGTTTGACCGCACACAGTGTAGGGTAGGGGAGAGCAGAGAGAGTAGGGACTTCCCACTCCTGGCCTGCTCTCTGGATTGCTGGAGTTGGTTGCAGTTGGGGTTCAGGGCCTGAGGCCACCCTGACATCCTGGGCTGGGCAAAGATGGATGTGGCCCCTCCACCCCAGGGCAGCTGGGAGGGGACCCCATTAACTGCCCCTTTCTTCTTCCAGGTCCTGGGCGCGGTGATCCTGGGCTTTGGGATATGGATCCTGGTCGACAAGAACAGTTTCATCTCCATCTTACGTAAGGAGCCCTCTGCTCCCCCTGGCCCAGCTGTCTCTGAACGAGGGGTGAGGCAGCAGGCGGGGCTGCTCCCACAAGTCCTGGACCCTCAAAGCCCGCCCCGCCCTTTTTCAGCTGCCCTCGGGGCCTGCCTTGCCCAGGTCCTGATGCTGACCACTCTGCCCCTGGGCCTCTCCGCAGGGGTTTTCAGAAGGAATTTTCTCTCCCTCTCCAAACAAAGCTGATTTGTCTGGAGAAGGCTGGGGGATGAGAGAGGCTTGTTCTCCATCCTGGCCCCTTCCCTCTGCCCTGACCTTGAGAAAGCCTCTTACCTCCTCCGTGCCTCCACTTGCCTGCTCAGCAACACGTGGGCAGTAGTGCCTCCCCTTCCCAGTTCAGAAGAAAAGCCAGGAGGGGCAGATCGCCAGGCATGCACGAAGCACCTACTATGTGCCTGGCCCCGGCCAGGTGGGCCAGGCAAGTGCAGTGATGAGGAGGCGTCAGGCCAGCGTCTACCGTTCGTGGTCACAGTAAGCCAAGCATGGAGCCAAGCGTTTGGCATAGATAAACTGCCTTAACCTCACAGCAGCCTCAGGCAATAGGAACTTCCTGCCTTTCAAATGAAGACGTGAGCCTCAAAGAAGTAATGTCCCTGGCTCAAGTTCACCCAACCTCGGAGTGACGGGTGTGGGACTCGAACCCCCAGAGCTTTGGTCCAGGTGGTAAGGGAAGCCCCTTGTCTCCCTCTTGAAGCTGGAGGGGAAGAAGCCCAAGGCTGCCCTGCCAGGACGATAGGAGGCCTTTCTGGTCTTCTCGCCGCCTCCTCCAGGAAGCCTGCCAGGCTTGCTGAGCTAGCCTCCAGTGGACGTCCTGAGGTGGGACGGAGGCAGAGAGCGGAGTCCAGCGATGCCACGCCCCTCAGCGAGCCGGTCCTTGGCTCACTTCCCCTCCCAGCAGCTGCCCGAGGCAGCAGGTTTGGACTCAGGCCCATGACAGCTGCTTGATTTGAATGAAACGGAACCAGGCTAGGATGGGTGATGGAGGGGGCCCCGGGGGGCTGTGCCTCCCCTTGGACGTGAAGGGAGGGAAGCAAGGGTGATCCCCCCTCCACCATATCCGCTGCTGTCTGGGACTGTCAGTCCTGACTTCTCCTGGGGGCAGGCCGTGGACTGCTCCCCATCCGGGGGCTAAGGTTTGGGTTTCCTGCCACAGTCGGGTGCCCACACCCCCCACGCCCTCCCTGCAAGGAGGGTGGGACACATTCTCCCCGGCCCTGCTCGCTCGGCCCAGGCTGCCCGCTTCCTGGGCTGTGGTGCACACTCAGTGGGCACTGTGCCTCGGAGCAAAGTCTCTGGGCCCAGCCGGCCCACCGCGTTTCTGCCCTCAGCGCCCCGCCCGCTCGGCGCTCCCAGGGTCCTCACTGTTCAGGGCTGAGAATCTCAAACTGGCCAGGCTTTGGAAGCCCCCTGGATGCACCCGAGTGATTTTGCAGATACCAAGGCCTGACCCCACCCCCAAGGGATCTGACTCCAGGGGTCTGGGTGGAGCTCCGGAGCACTGAGGCTTTTAAAAATCTTCCCGGGGGGTTCCCCACGCAGCCAACGTTCAGAAGCACTAATTTGTTAGCCCAGTCACTATACCCTTGAGTAAACTGAGGCTCAGAGAAAGGGAGGAAAATACTTGCTAAGAATCTCGCAGCAAGTGAGAGTCAGAACCGGGAGCCCAGGGCCTACTGTGTGCGTGAGCCCAGAGCCTGCGTGACACGGCTCTCCCCTTACCATACTGAATCCTCACTGGGAGTCCCTGGGGCTGGGCATTACCAGCCCCATCTTAAAATGGAGGAAATTGAGGGGAAAGGTAGTAACTTGTCCAAGGGCACAGCTAGAGGGTGGGGGAACAGGAATGGAAACCAGAGGGCATGGCTCCTGAACACCCCCCCCGCCCCCTACCACCGGGCCCCACAGAACACCCCGCATTCACACCGTCAGGAGCAGAAGCCAGCATGGCGGGTCAGGACGCAGAGCACCAAGCCCGATGCCAGGGTTCCGGTCCTGGCCCTGCTGTCTACCGGTTGTGCGATCCTGGGCAAGTTACTCCACCCTCTGTGCCTCCTTACCTGTAACATGAAGGTAATAACAGACCACGTCATAAAGTCCATCGTGAGAAATTAGGCAAGTTAATGTCTGAACGAGTTTAGAAGGGTTTCTAGTAAATCGTAAACCCTACATAAATGATTGTTAAATCAGTTTATAATACCATCTGATCCTTAGAACATCTTTAAGAAGCCGGAATTACTAGTTTTATTTCACAGAGAAAAAAACACACTAAAAAACCAGAAGCCCAGAAAATGGCCTGCCCACATCCCACAGGGGTAAGAGCCTATTGGCAGCAGTTCGGGTTAGGTAGCAGCCGACTTTGCGTGGTCCTTGGGTACTTTGGGAGGTTTGGGCTACTTCCTGCCCACTTCACTGGTACCTCTGAGACCCAACAAGGCCAAAGGATGCCAGTCTTGGTGCATAGGACCTGGGCTATATACGTGCCCCCTTCCTACATCAGGTTGCTCAGATCAGGAGCAGCCTGAGGCCCTGGAGGAGGACAGGGACTGACAGAACGTTCTGGGAAACAGAGCCCGCACCTTGGCTGGCCTCCCAGGAGAAGGCCCCGAGTGGCGGTGGTGGTGGCGGGCTCTCAGCCTCCAGCCTTGCCCCTTGGGCCCCGTCTGCAGCCTCCTAGCTGCTCCGGGCCCCGACAGAGGGATCAGGGTGTGGCGCCACCTTCACTGGGCCGTGGCAGAAATTCAGCAGGCTGGTTTGGATAAAGGGCCTTCTTCGGGGCTGGCACACCGTGGATTTCCAGGCAGTGCCAGTTGATGTTGGGAGGAGGAGGATTCACTGGGAGGGCTTGCTGAAACCCAAACCCAGGAAGTTTAAGAAAAAGCAAAATTTGACCGCCTTCCCCTGCTCTTGTTGGTGGGTGAGAGCCTGGGCAGTAAGGGCCTGGAGTAAGAGGGAAGTCTCCTCACTCACCCCCTTCGGGCCTCTGCTCAGCTTCTCCGGGTCTCCTTTAAGGAGCTGGGCGGGGTGGCCACCCTCCCCTGATGCCTGAGAGTGAGGTGGGCTGGCCAGGGCATTTCCTCAGCTCCAGAACCTTCTGTCTGTGCCCAGGAAGTGGGTCTGGATCACCCCCTCCTACCCACCAATGTGCCAGCTTTGTGGTAATTCCTTAAGGGCCCCATGCACCCTCCACGGCTGAGGTGGGGACCTCAGCCCCTCTGAGGGTTGCCCTCTCCACCGGGAGTCGCTGTCAGTCAGCCTGTTGGCAGCCCTCTCCACCGGGAGTTGCGGTCAGTCAGCCCGTTGGCAGCCCTGGCCATGTCTGTCACTGGGAAAGCACAACGAACAGGCGGATTCCGGGTCATCTCTTGCAAAGTCTGCCCAGCCGCGGTGGGCGCAGGAGTCTGCATCCCCAAGGGCAGCCCTCCTGATCCGCTCAGGCTCTCGGGGTCGTTCTGCTGCCGTCTGGAAGCTTTGCCCGTGCCCCCCACGCCCTGAGGGTGCTTCACCAGCTTCCCTGCAGCGCCCGGGGCTATCAGAGGACAGCGCCCGAAGCCCCCTGCCCACGGGAGGCGCGACCCCCCGGGCCCTCCTGGCACGTCACAGCCTCGGGGTTTGGAGTGGGCTCCACACACCCCACACCTGGGAGCTGGAGGAGGATGTGAGCTCTGCGTGATGATCTGTTGGGATTCTTGGGAAATGCTGGTCGAGATTTCTGACCTCCATCCGCCTGGCGGCGGGGGGCTCCATCATTGCTATTAGGCACCGGCCCCCCTTCCCCCACCCCGCGTATCCCCTGTCAGACTCCTCTCTCTCTCACCTTCTTTTCCATCTTGTCTTCCCGTGCCCCAAGCTTCCTCCCGCCTCAGGCGTCTGCCGTGCTCACTTGACCTTGGCCAGCCTCAGCGTCTTCATGGCCTTTCACACCCCTCACCCCACCACACGTCACCTTCGTGGGGTGGGGACCTCAGCAGGTTGACTGACTGCTGCATACCTAGCAGTTGGCATAGTGCCTGGCATGCAGTGGTTCCTGGTAAATCTCTGTGGGCCGAACAAATAAAGGAGAGAAACGCCTACGTCAGTGCGCACGGCCCGTGCAGAAGTGGAAAGAGCCTGGTGTTGGGAGTCTGTTGCTGAGTCGCTCAGTCGTGTCCGACTCTTTGCAACCCCATGGACTGCAGCACACCAGGCTTCCCTCTCCTTCACTCTCTCCTGGAGGTTGCTCAAACTCATGTCCATTGGGTCAGTGATGCCATCCAACCATCTCATCCTCTGTCGTCCTCTTCTCCTTTTGCCTTCAATCTTTCCCAGCATCAGAGTCTTTTCCAGTGAGTCTCTCTTTGCATCAGGTGGACAAAATATTGGGTCTGCCTCTTCGCAAATCCCAGCTCTGGCCCTTGCTGATGTGCCTTTCTGAGCCTCAGTTTCCTCATCTGTGAAATGGGCGTGCTAGTGCCTGCTGGGCAGAGTTCTGGCAGACGTGTGAAGCCCTGAGGCATAGTGAATGGGCAAGATGGGCCATGTTTGTTGTTTATGGACACGGAGGAAGGTGGGCCTCTGTGTCCGTAGCCACAGCGGAACCTGCCAGTCTGTTTCGTTAATTCAGCAAGTGACTCATACAGCACTTTGCTGTGCTGGACGCTGTCCCAGGGGCGGGGTTTCAGCACGGACTGGCCCCTGCCCTCATGCAGCTTACAGGCTCCTGCGAGTTGCCGACGATGAGCAAGAGAAGTCAGTAAAACTAGAGTCTTTTCAGTCCCTTAAGTGCTAAGGAGAAAAAGTAAAGCAGGGAAGGGGCGGGGCACACATCTAGGAGAGGCCACCTCCAAACCGGGGGAGGGAGCAGGTGCCTGGCTGGATGGCTGACCCCAGTATCCCGACCCCACGGCAGGGATGTGGCTGCAGCCCTGCCCCGACTTTGCACTCAGCAAGGGTGAGACAGGCAGGCTGAATCCAATGTCTTCTCCCCTGGCAGAGACCTCCTCCACCTCGTTCAAGGTGGCAGCCTACGTCTTCATCAGCGTGGGGGCCCTCACCATGCTCATGGGCTTCCTGGGCTGCCTGGGTGCCGTCAACGAGGTCCGCTGCCTGCTGGGGATGGTGAGTACAGTCCCCCCCCAGCACTGTCCACCCAGCGCCCCCACCTCATCCTGCCCAGGGGGCCCTGGCCCAGTCTGGGTGGGGGCATCCGTGGTGAGGAGGGCGTGGTGGGGACCCTGCTGACTGTGTGCTCTGCATCCCCAGTACTTTGCCTTCCTCCTGCTGATCCTCATCGCCCAGGTGACTGCAGGGGTCTTCTTCTACTTCAACATGGGCCAGGTGAGCACCCCCCGACCCTGTCCCCACCCCGACCTGGGCTGGACTAGCCATGTAGGTAGGGAGTGGGGGTGGGGGTGGCCTGGGGGTGGGGAACAGACAAGAGGCCTCGTGGTTGTCATGGAGAAACCCAAAGGTGGGGAATTCCCTGGCAGTTTGGTGGTTAGGACTGCATGCTTTCACGGCCAAGGGTGTGGGTTCAATCCCTGGTCGGGGAACTAGGATCCCCCAAGAAAAAAGGAATCTCGCAGGTGCCAGGTCAGCCTCCAGGGCCTCTGGTTCCCTGGGGTCACATGGCAGAATGCTAGAGGTGGCCGGAGGCAATACAGGGGGATGGAGTCGCTGCTGGGCCCAATATTGACTGGACCCCACCACTTCCTAGCTGTGTGGCCACTGGCAAGCTGCTTGCCTCTCTGTTCCTGTTTCACCTTCTGTAACCGGGGGTCATGAATAATTTAACTCTCAGGGTTGCTGCAGTGATTCAGTGAGATTATCTTAGCGAAACACTTAGCATAATTCTCAGCATCTTGTCCGCAGATGAGGCCCAGGGAGCAGACGGTCCATGAAAATGTTATTCCCACGTCAGAGGGAAGACCTTCAGTGTTAAGGAATAGAAAATCAGACATACTGGGGCTTAAACTCTAAGGACGTATGTTGTTGATTTAACCAGAAGTCAGGTTTGGAAGCTCAAGAGGCCCTGGTTCTGGCTGTCTGTTCAGCATCCTCATCCTGACATCTTTCCTCTATCATGCAACTCGCCTCATGGTCACAAGACGGCTGCCACAGCACCAGGCCCAACATCTGTGCTGCTCTGGCCAGGAGAAAGGGAGTGGGGCAGTGCCAGCCACAGCCATCCCTTTTATCTGAAAAGCAAGCCCCCGACCAAGCAAGCAAGTCTGGGGCAGTGCCAGTGACAGCCATCACTTTTATCCAAAAAGCAAGCCCCCGACCAGTCTCCTCCAGACTGAGTTTTAAAGGCACTCCTAGCTTCAAGGGAGGCTGAGAAAGTGAGTATCCAGCTTTCAGCCTCTAAAGACAGAGACGCAAGAGAGAAGGGGGCTGTCTGTTGGCCACTGGGTGTGCCAGTTGATCGTGACTGTCACAGTTAGCATTGTGGAGCACCTGCTCTGTGCACCTGGTATTCTCTAGAAGCTTTACTCACATTATCTCGTCTCATCCTCCCAGCAGCTCTGCTGTGTAAGTCTTATGTTGATGGGCCAGGAAGCAGATGCTCAGAGAGATGATTAACAACGACAGCATCAGTAGCAGTAACGCTAGCCCCTTATCCCTAATCCCTACTGAGCACACACCAGATACTGGGCTCAGTGTCAGCCACTTTCCCTGCCTTCTCTTCCTGAGCCTCACCTCCATTCATGCTCCAGGTGAGGGCTGAGGGCATACAGTGCCAGTAGCCAGGCCAGGTGAGGGCCCAGGTGCCACACGGCTAGTCGGAGTTCACCCTGGGCCCAGCTGAGGCTGGATCCTGCCTTCCCTCCAGGACCACAGTTCCCATCCACCCACAGGGCTGGCAGAGCCAGTGGCCATGTGGACTCCTACATTTTACCACTTTGAAAGTCAAGTTGCCACAGATCCTTCTTGGAAGGAAGTTGAGAAAACATTACAGCAACATCATCAAGTAATACTTCATAGAATCTAGAGCAAGCCTGACACTAAACGCTTTGTATATATTGCGTTTATTTGTTCCTCATAGCAAGCCTTTGAGGTCATGGGTATGAGTACCCTCAGTTTCAGATGTAGAACCCCAGGCACAGAGAGGCTAAGTCACTGGGCCAAAGGCCACACAGCTAGTAAGTGGCAGAGCCAGGGTTTGAACCCAGGCCACCTGGCTTCCTGGTTCACGCTGTGAAATTTTCATTACAGTGGTTCGTACTGTTTCCTAAGAACATTGGAGCTAGCTTCCAACGTAGGCATAGAGCAGCTAAAATCAATATGAGGACTATCAGAAGACACACCGAGAGAGAAGAAAAACATTATTCCTGAGCTGGGGGACAAGAGCTTAGAGCTCTTGTCATGGGAGCTTAGAGCTAACTTGAACACTGAGCTCCCTGGCAGCCAAGGTGAAAGGGAAAATAGCAGTTTAGTAGATGAAAGGAAGTTGGCTTGGTTACCAGACAGAAAGCCGATGTTGAGGGAAGGGAAGCTACCCTCCCAGTGCAAGGGTTGCAGGATTGGGTCTTCATTTCCACTGTGTGGCCCTTGGGGCTTCTCTGGGCCCCCATCAGTGGCACAGTACCAAGAGAGTGGGTGAGAACGGGGCCACAGTGAGTGGTTCCTGTGACTCAGAAGCTAGTCAAACGGCGTTAGGCAGACTGCCTCTTCACCCCCGTGTTGTCCCATCTCACAGTAATAAAGACAGTGTCCATCTGTGAGCACCAGTCACGTCCCAGGGGCTGAGCTGGTCGCTTGACACTCATTTTAGTTTTATTGGCATTTTCAAGTTTAAGAAACTGAGGCCCAGGAAGGCAGTGAATTTTGGCCCTGGTCATATGCAGTTCAGATGCGACAGGGTGGAGATTCCCATCCACTCCAACCCGATGCCTGTGCTTCCCTCTACTTCCACGCTGCCTCCCCTCTAGCTGGCATAATCTGCTTGGCTGCCAACCAGGAGCCATGCCCCAGAGGCGACGCCCAGCCCTGGAGCCAGGCTGGTTTGGAGAATCAGCTCTCCTGACTCTAGTCCAGGCTGTGTGTGTCACGGTACCCTACTGTCCCCTTCTCTGCCTCCCCCAAGCTCCCAGACTCCACACTTCATGCCCCCCAGCCCCCAGCCCCAGCCCACCTCCCCTTGGCCCACTTCCTTCTCTGGAAAGCAGGGGGAAATTTCCTGGCTTCGCTGGGGAAGTTCTGGCGCCACCCGCTCGCCCGAGTTGGAATGAATGATTTATTTTTTCTTTCCCAGCACATTGTAAATCCCAGTGGAAGACTAAACATGCCCTTGGTGGTGTTTATTCCTGCAGATGAGGCCCAGCTGGGGAGGTGGGACCTGGGTGAGCCTGAAGGAAAAAGGCTGTTTTGGAAGGCGACGGGCCCCGTCTCCCCCTTCTCCAGGCCTCCTGAGCAGGTGGGAGGGACTGAGACCCTGGGGCCCCCCTGAAGTGGTCTCCAGTGTCCCTCCTCCCAGCAGCCACTGTTTCCAGGGCGGCAGCAGGGGAGGCTGGGAGCCTTGGGCAAAGCACGGGCCTTCCAAGCTGTGCCGTCTGCTTCTGTCAACGGGGGAGAATACACCTGGCTGGCTTCCCCCCAGCCCCAGGCTTGCTGGGAGCCCAGACTTCAAGGCTTGTAGAAAACACAGATGTATTGGCCCAGGGCCTGGACCCCAGAACCTAGCTGCCCATGCCTGAGCCCCGCTCTGAGACCCTCGGCAAGTTACTCAGCCCCTCTGTGCCTCAGTTTCCTCCTTTGTCAAACGGCAGCAATCCTACAGGTCCATTCTCCCTTAGCCATAATTCCAAAGTCCAAAAAACACTTCAGAAACCCAACATACCACTCACAACTCATTTGGTGGCAAAATCGAACCCGGATGGAAATGAGCTTGTTGATGGCCTGGGCTTACCCCCTTCAGGTGCCCCCTGGGAAGTACAGAATGGGAGAGATTGTGGGGGTGACACGCAGCCCTCCAGCCCTGCCTAAAATCCCACCGTTTCTCAGTGCCGGGGCGCACTGGCCCCGAAGGCCACCTTATAAGTAGCGCACCAAGGGTGGAGGCGTTGACAGGTGGGAAGGGCCTAGTGTCCGCCTGGCCCAGAGCAGAGGCGTGCTGGCATTACTGCAAGAGTTTGCTATTATCGTCACCGTTGCTGACTTCACTAATGCCTCGTACGGGCTCAGTGAATGGGCAGCTGTTCCTATTGTCACCAGTATCAATGCTAATATTAGCAAGGGCTGTGGGAACCGGGGTTTAGGTATGGAGTTAAGATTCCTCTGGCTGTTTCCTTGTCTGATCATTACCCAGCCCCCATTTAGTGGGAAGAACTCAGGTCTGGGTTCTGCCGTTGCCTGCTATGTGGCCTTGGACATGTTACTCAGCCTCCCCGAGCCCCCGGTGACCTCTCAGGCCATTCCCAGCTCTGTCACTCTGGGATGCTGGTTTGTTCTTCCTGGGTGGTGGAGGGTGGGCAGGGGTCAGTGCAGGAGAGGGTGAACTAGTCACCGGTTCCCAGAACGTGCTGGGTGCTGGGCTGGGTGCACTCACACAGGCCGTCCCACTGACCTGCCCGTGTGAGGCCACTGAGGCTCTGAGAGTTTGTATCAGGGGGGCTTCCCTGGGTGGCTCTGATGGTAAAGAATCTGCCTGCAATGCAGGTGACCCGGGTTCAGTCTCTAGGTCGGGAAGGTCCTCTGGGGAAGGGTATGGCAACCCCCGCCGGTATTCCTGCCTGGAGAATTCCACGGACAGGGAAGCCTGGCAGGCGACTGTCCATACGATCGCAAAGAGTCAGACACGACTGAGCGACTAACACTTTCACTTTCAGCTTGAGCAGAAGGCCTGAGGGCTGAGAGCCCGAGGGGAGGGGCTCGCGTGATCTGGGTGGTCGCCGGCGCCGAGGCAGGGGGCTGCTGGTGGTGGCGGGGGCTCAGCTGGACTGCTGTGTGCTCTGCAGAGAGGATGGCCGGCCAGGAAAGCCATTCTTCCCTTTCTCCTCCTTCCCTCTCCCACGCCAGGGGCCCACGGTAGCCAACCAGCCAGCGCCTATAGGAGGGAACACACAGGTGATTAAACGAGTTCCTTGAGGACAGCGTGTTCTGTGAGACAGCTCTCCCTGCCATGGAAACTTCCTGATTCACTAGCTTGGGTTTCCACGGCCACAGGGAGGTGGCTGGAGTCGGGACGGGGGTGGAGGTGGGGGTGGTGGGGACCTTTCTCTTCCCTTTCGGGAAAGGGGAAGAAGGCACCCAGACTGTCCTTCTGGAAAGGGATTGCGGAGACCAGTGGGCAGAGAGTCAAGCACCTGCGTGTCTGGCTCCAGCGCCTGACTCGGGCCCGCCGTCAGGGAGCCTATCGTGGCGGGGGACAGATGTATATGACGCGGCCGCTGCTGAGTTCTTCGGTAGCTGTTTATGTAGATTGCAGCCAGACTTTCAGGAAAGACCTAGGTGGCCACTAAGAGTGAAAATGCTACCCCCTCCACATCTTCCAGGGCAAAGGGTCCTCATTTCTTACCAGGTTTGAGGATGAAGCCTCAAAGCGCTTGGCAACCTCTTCTTTGGGTACACGGGGAGGGGGCGAGAAGGTGTGGGTCCCTCTCATTGCATGGGGACCCCTCATTGTGAGAGGCAGTTTGGCACATAAGAGCATGGAGAGAGGGCTGAACACCATCCCAAAGAGGCTGCAGAGGAGCCTGGAGGTTTACCCTGGGGAGGAGGGGTAAAGGGAGGTGCGGTTGGGTCTCAAACATCTGAATGATGTTTGTCCTGGGAGAGAACGATTCGATTTGTTCTGTGTGGTCCCAGCTGGGACTTGGGAGGCAGAGGGAGGATGGAAACTAATGGATAGACGCCGTTTGGGTGCAACTTAAAATGAACTGATTGTACCAAGAGCCTCCCTGCAATGTGCTATTTTGTATGGCGCTGAGTTCCCCATCACAGGGAGCATTTAAGCAGAGCCTGGAAAAGTACGAAAAGGATTCTTAGTTTTGGGTGATATGCTGTCTTCTGATTGTACCTCTCTCAGAAAAGTCACACCACAAAGCGACGTAGAAGCGTAGCATGGGGTGGGGGTCGGGGGAGAGGTGTCCCAGAGGGCGGCAGGGTCGGGGTCGGGTGGGGATGCTGGGCGGCTTACTGCGACAGGATCTCAGGGTCCTGGAGGTGCATGTAGCTGGTGATGGGTGTACCTCCCCAGCCTGCCAGCTGCCTGGTCTTGTGCAGTTCTTCTCACTGTCTGCGCCTTGGTTTTCTCTTTGGGGAAGCGGGGAGGATGGTATTGGGCAAGAGCAGGACCGGCTTCCTAGGTGTGTACACTGAGCAGCCAGCCACACAGTATCCCACACTTCGAAGCTTTCTGTGCTGGGGCTGGTGTCTTGAAATTCCTAATCATTTTGAAGTAAGGAGCCCTGCATTTTCACTTTACACTGGGCTGTAAATTATGCAGCCATTCCTAGGCAAGCCTCTTTATTACATGTAACAGTAACCCAACTGAAACTGGCCCGCCCTGGCTGCAGGCTCAGCTGGATCCAGGCTTCTGACAGCTGCCACCAGCACTGACTGTCTTCATCCTCAGCCCTGCTCACCTTCGCTGGCTTCCTCCTGGGGGGTTTGGAGTGGCCACTCAGGCCCTCATCTCACCAAATTAGCCGAAAGCAAGGGCCCTCGGGTGTGACCTTGGGTCACTTGCCCATGCCTGAACCACTCACTCACTGTACCAGGGTGTAGAAGGCGCTAAGTGGCAGCCTGGGTTTTTGCTTGCCCCTGGCAGCGAGGGGGCAGGACTCCTCGGCCACATGGAGGGTTTGAGGGGTGCTTACTGCTAAGGAAGAGAGTTGCTGTTTAAAGGAGGGAGAGTGGGCATGGGGCAGGCAGAACCCACAGAGTGGCCCCTGCAGGGGTGAAGTGAGATGGTGAGCTGCTTCTCCCTGCCCCTCCCTGTCTCAGGAACAGCCTGGTTGCCAGGGTAACTTCCCCGGGCTCCCGACACTGCCTCCCGGGCATTGGGGTCCCAAGGCATCAACGCCGAGCTGAATCAGCCCCTGCTGCCGTGGCCCCCCTGGCCCAGTTGTGTCCCTCGGCCCCATTCTGGGCTGGAGGATGGATGTGGTGTTTCCATGGAAACCACCCAGCCTCAGTGGAAACCACCCAGCTTCCATTGCCTTCTCATTTCTGGGGGCTGAAACAGGGAAGTCTGGGCTGTTGTGGCAACCATGCCGGGTATAAATAGAGCCCAGGTCGGTGGGGGGAGGTGCGGTGGGAGGATGTCGGGGGAGACCGCTCTCTCTGCAAATGCCCCTGGGGACCGCCTTCTTTCGGTGCCTCAGGGGTCACCTGCTCACTGCGGAGCAGAGGTGGAGCAGAGAGGGTCGGGGCAGAGAGGCTCAGATTCTGCAGCAGACAGCCCTCACTGTGCGACTTGGGCAAACCACCAAGCGGCTCTGGTTTAAAACTGCTCGTTGCAGTGACCTCAAGGGGTTTCATTCCAAACAAGAGAACTAGGGGAGCTTAAAATGATACCTCAGTTCAGTTCAGTTCACTACTCTTTGCGACCCCATGAACCGCAGCACACCAGGCCTCCCTGTCCATCACTTACTCCCGCAGTTCACCCAAACTCATGTCCATTGAGTCAGTGATGCCATCCAGCCCTCTTATCCTCTGTCGTCCCCTTCTCCTCCTGCCCCCAATCCCTCCCAGCATCAGGGTCTTTTCCAAAGAGTCTACTCTTTGCATGAGGTGGCCAAAGTATTGGAGTTTTAGCTTTAGTATCAGCCCTTCCAATGAAGACCCAGGACTGATCTCCTTTAGGATGGACTGGTTGGATCTCCTTGCAGTCCAAGGGACTCTCAAAAGTCTTCTCCAACACCACAGTTCAAAATGATACCTAGGCAGCTTTTAATTATTTGTTAAGAGAATTTTAAAGTAAGTGGTCCTTGTCAGCACTGGAGAAAAGACTATATTCACATCTGTGAGTTAACCTAATGTCTAACTTTACAGTTTACATTCTACATATGGTACTGTTATAATACATCGTGCATTGCGTTACACAGCCATATGGTCTGTAGATTTTTGTAGACTTCCATAGATTTTGACCAAATTAAACATATTAAAGATTAAGTGCTAAAGAAAAAAAAAGAAAGAAAGAAACTTGTCTGACCTATTGCAAGCGATGGCCATGTGGTTTAAATGCTGATAGAGCTCAACAGATAAAAACCTGGGTTCTGGAATCAGTCAGACATGGGTCCAAACCCCAGGGCTTCACATCTTGGCTGTGAGACCTTGGGCAAGTTAATTAACCTCTTTGGGCCTTGTTTTCTGCCTCTCCATAATACCTAGGCCTTCGATCTGCCTGGAGGGATAGTCAAATAATGCATTAAAAGGCCTTTGCGTGGTGCTGGGAGTAACGAGCTTGATCAAAGTTGGCCGCTACTGTTGTGATTAGTTATTGACAGGCTAGCTTTTGCCAGTTGTAGATGTCTGCCAGTAAAACCAGAGAAATATTTGACTAAGAAATTTATGGTAAGAGAGGGACAGAAAGCGATTCTGGGGCAGGTGAACGGAGGGGGCCGGGCCTGCAGGGCGGTCTGCAGGATGTGGGTTCTTTGAGCGCTGCGTTCATGGGGAGCTGGAGGAAGCCCCCGCTCATGGAGTTCTGAGCCGGCTCACTCTGAAAGCCCCCATCTGGAGGTCCCTGTCCCACCTCCCCGATTCCTCTTCCTCAGGAACTGAGGGGCAGGCATGGGACCGTCCCCTCGGTGTTCCCGCTCCTCTCAGGCCCCTTGCCCTGAGGTTTTGTGGGGACAAGAGGTGACCGTGAGCAGCCTGTTCCAGCTGGGGCGCCCGGGGAGGCCCTTGAGCAAGGTCTGCAGGTGGGGCCGGTTTGGGTCTCACCTCCCGCTGCACAGTGGGCTGGTTCCTGAAAAGCTGCCATAGTGAGATCCTCTGTTCAAACCCCAGAAAGAGGCCTCGGGGGCCGGAGCCTTTTGATCCCGGCACCTCACACCCACCTTCTTTATAAACGAGTGTTTCCTCTGCAGGGTTAGTGAAAAGCAGGTGCTTCCCTCTACTCCCACAGGGACCCTACATTCCAGCCAGCCGAGGCAGATGTGAGCTCTGGGGGGGGCCCTGGAGCCGGGCAGGTGGCAGGGTTCCTCGTGTGTTCATTCTCCATGCTCGCCGCACACTTCCCCTGCCAGGCTGTCTCAGACTCAGTCGCTGCCCCCCACACGGAGCTCCTGTTCTAGTGGGCGAGAGAGACCGTAAATCCTGGAAGCAGATGAGCGTGCTATGACGAGGCTACGGGAAAAACCTGCAGCGGCCTCCCCTTGTAGGATAAGGGGGGCCTGGCAGGGGATAGGGCAGGGCTGAGATTTTCCTGGGTGGTTCAGGAAGGCCGTTCTGAGGAGGAGCCATTTGAGGAGAGCTCGAAAGAGAGTGGGAGAATGGAGCCACATTCATATTTGGGGGAAGAAGATTTTAGGCTGAGGGGACAGCAAGCGCAAAGGCCCCAGGCAGGAGTGCGCCTTGCCCAAAGACCCCGTAACTAAAAAGGAAGGCAGAAAAGCGGGGAAATGAGGTCTGGAAGCAGCAGGGCCAATTCTGTAAAGAATTATCCTTCAATTTAAAAAGTAAATTAATTAAAAACAAAGAAACAAAAAGAGCTGGCCAAAAGGTGTAGGGCCTTGTGGGCTGTTGAGAAGACGGCAGCGTTTCTCCCGAGCTTGGTGAGACGCCCCGCCGCTGGACGTGGACAGATTCTCGTCTACAGGCTCACACACTGTTGAGTGCTGAGGAGACGGTTGGGCGGGGGTGGCTGACTCTGACTGCACTAGGGTTGGGGGGGGCTGGCGCCCAGGGAGGACCAGGAAAGTGGTTGGAATGGGTGACAACATGCTTCTGAGCAGTGAGCGTAGCCCCGGCGTTTTGGGGGCATGGCGGAGAGGCAGCTTAAGCACGTGTGACCAGGGATGGGGTCGCGGGTTTCGAGCATGCTGACCGTGGTCCGTGCTCTCTCCTCTGCAGCTGAAGCAGGAGATGGGCAGCATCGTGACCAAGCTCATTCACAACTACACGGACGGCTCCGGGACGGCCTGCATGAGGCCTGGGACTACGTGCAGGCTCAGGTGAGGGGCCCGCGGACAGGCCTCTGGGTGCCTGTGGGCCTGCGCGCCCGATAGACGAAGCTGGTGGTGTGAGTGTGAGTGTGTCTGCTGGGTCAGGAGCTCCTGAGCAGCCCCTCTTCCTGCCCAACCCTCAGTGACCCCCACAAGTCTTTGCCCAGGGGCCCCAGGCCCAGAGGCTGATCCAGGATTCACAGCGCTCTCCCCACCCCTGGCCAGAGAGGTGGGGGCAGTCCTCCACCCGCTCCTCTCCAGCCAGGCTGGGTGCTCCCCTTGGAGGTTACAAGACCGCGTGTCCAAGCTGAGAGGCTACACAGGCCCACGTGAAGTCCACCTCTGGGGAGATGGCATGGGAACCTTCCAGGGTGAAAGGAATGTTCTATTCAAATTTTGATCCAGGTGGCGGTTATGTCAACATGGGTAGAAAAGTTCATCAAGACACATTTGAAGTGAAGTGTGAAGTGAAGTTGCTCAGTCGTTTCCGACTCTTTGCGATCCCATGAACTATAGCCCACCAGGTTCCTCTGTCCATGGGGATTATCCAGGAAGAACACTGGAGTGGGTTACCATTCCCTTCTCCAGGGGATCTTCCCGACCCAGGGATCGAACCCAGGTCTCCCACATTGCAGGCAGACGCTTTCCCATCTGAGCCACCGGGGAAGCCCAATACACTTTAGCGTATTTCACCTCAATTAAAGTGGAAGACAGAGACGGGCTGACTGACTGACTGGGTTCCCAGCCTGCCTTGATGTCCGTGTTCCTGCCTTGTGGTCAAACCAGTCACCACACACAGCAAACACCCTCGGGGATAAGGCCCCAGACGCCCCCCCTTGGGTGGTCCCAGACGTTGTGCGCTGTTGGCCCGGACCTGCCCTCCCCGGGCCGTAGCCACCCCCTCTGTCACAAGAGGACCTGCTGGCCCTGCCCGCCCGCTGCCTTCAGGGAGGCCTGTGGGTGTGAGGGGCAGGGAAGGGGCAGCACAGGAAAGCCTGACAGCAGGAGTCCCCGGAGACTAGAGGCAGATCTCTGCCCTGGCCACGTGGGCACATCTGTTCTCCGAGCAGTGAAGGAAGGGAGGGAGACATTTCCTGGCCTACATGCGTCACTGAGGTTTGGTGACATGGGGGGCCTGTGTCACCTGCGAGGCTCCAGGCGCACAGGAAGACATTGTCATCCCACCTTTGGTTTGATCCACATTTGCTGAGACCCTTTGCTGAGATCGGGGTTAGGGGGTCCCAGGGTAAACAAGTGTCAGGGGAGGAGGTGGACTGACTGGGGGAACTCCTGCAGCAGGCAGGACCTCTCGGTGACTTGATGTCTATCAGAGCTGCTTGGGATGGTGCTAAGAAAACAGGCAGTGAGTCAGGCTCCCAGGGGCTGAAATACAAAACTCAGCTACTTCCTGGCCAGGCCTTCTCTGACTCAGTCTCCTCATCTCTGAAATGGGACTATTGATCCACGCTCACGTGCAATGAGTTTGTAAAGCCCGAGGCACTTATCATGTGGCCTGTGAGTGGTGATATTTTGTTACGATGCAGGGGCACTGAGACATGGGGGGTGTCCTTGCAGGGGGCCCTGGTGAGCAGGGCTCTGCCTGGTGCAGTTGAACGACCAAGAGAAGCTGCTTCACTTTGCTTGGGTGTGTGAGGGGCTGTGGGTGCCCCTCAGAGGTGCCAGCCTTTCTTGATGGAGAGGAGGCAACCAGCAAGAAAGGAGCAAGGTAGAAGATAAGCCCTCAACTAGAAACTGACCAGAGCGAGTGAACGCCTGCGTGTGCCTGGCACGCCCCCTGCTGGCCACCGGGCTGCTGTGCAGGAACGCGTCACTTCAGATGGGATGGAGGCCAGCGGGGAAGTGACCACGTGCTGGGCATGGTGGCACGCAGCTCACCCGTACTAGCCCTTCAGCCCTAGCAGAGTGGCTGTCATCACCCCATTCTCCAGATGAGGAAACTGGGGCTCAGAGAAGTGCAGCAAGTTGCCTGTGCACAGGGGAGGGCGAACATTGGACAGGCCCACCCCCGACTCTGCTCTGCCTTCAGGGGCATTTTCTGGACACAGGCCTCGCCCCTGAGATCCCGGTCCCGACGGCAATTCAAGCCGCCTGTGATTTGAAGCCTCGTGGGGTCCTCTTCACGAGCTTTCTTCGGGTCAGGATCATCTTGAGTATTTTCTCCTCTAAAAAGGCAGAGGCGCCACGTCTCCCTCCTCACTCTGGCAGCCAGGAAGCTCAGAGCCAAACCTCAGCTCCAGCACGTGCTCAGAGCCTGCAGGTGGAACCGGCCTCTCCTGGGCGACCGCTGCGCCCTCCTGACCTGGGCTGGACACCTTGGCTGCCTCGTCCCATTTCATCCTCGTAACAGATCGAGTTAGGGAGTGAGTGAGCTTCCCCCCTTTTCCAGGTGGGAAAGTTGAGGTCAGTGCTTTGACCAGAGTTGAGTAGCTGGTAGGTGAAAGAACTGGATTGGAGCGCGGTGGCCTGACTCCAGCCCCACACCCCCATCGGACGCCACTGCCCTCCTCATGTCCTGCACGCCCATGTCCTTCCAGCGTGGCCGTCCCTTCTGTTTTTTCTATTTTTGCTGCTTCTGATTTTGTCCCCTGCTGTTTTCAGAGTTTGTGGTGTTTCCTGAGAGCCTCTTTCAACTCCTTCTGGCTCACAAAGCCCAAAGTGAAACCTAAACTCTAATCCTGGGGGTTTGGCTGAGACCGGGGTGGGGGGTGGGAGTCGGGGGGCAGACCTGGATGGGGCAGATGTGAGCTCCTGTCCAGGAAGCCCCCAGCTGAGCAGGCGGTGGGCTCGAGCACCCTGTCCCTTCCCCCCGCTAGGTGAAGTGCTGCGGCTGGGTCAGCTTCCTCAACTGGACGGAAAACACCGAGCTCATGAATCGTGCCAACATCACCTTCCCCTGTTCCTGCAAGAAGAGTGATAAGGATGACACCCTCATGATGCCGCAGAAGGGCTTCTGCGAGGCCCCCTTTGGCAACGGAACCCAGAGCGGCAACAACCCCGAGGACTGGCCGGTGTACCAGGAGGTGCGTGGATGGTTGTCGGGGGGCGGGGGCTGGGCTCGGGGCACAGTGGGTTCAGACCCTCTGGCCCCCAGCCTCACCTGGGCTATTGCTCCGTCGACCTTTCTTCATGGAGCTGTTCCTGCCTTCCTTTGATTCGTCTGTTTGCTCGTTATTTGCACCTTCATCTTTGTGTTCATCAGTGGATCCATTCGAGGACCACCCAGACCCCGCTCCGCTGGACCTCCGGGCTGGGGCGGCCCCGCCCCCGGTGATCCTGCGTGTCAGGGTGATGCGGCCCATCGTGGGGTCACGTGGCTGTGTTCTCTGCTCATAGGGCTGCATGGAGAAGGTGCAGGGCTGGCTGCAGGAGAACCTGGGCGTCATCCTCGGCGTGTGTGTGGGCGTCGCTGTCATCGAGGTCTGGGTCCCCTCCCCTCCAACCACCCTCCCCCTGCTGCCCCCCACCAGATTCAACCTGCTCTGCAGATGTTCGGGGTGGAGGGAGGGGTTAGTTGAGGCCCATCGGCTTCTAGAGGGCCCGTGGCAAGCCTGGCCTGACCCCCGCCCCTCACAGGGCCCTCTGCCACCTGAGCCACAGGTTGGTCCTGAGGCTGTAGCTGAGGATCGGCTTCATCCAGGTCAGGCCCTGTGTGCTGACCTGGACTGCAGGATGCTCCTCTGGGGTCCTGCCTCTGACTGTCACTCTCTCCCTCACCAGCTCCTGGGGATGTTCCTGTCCATGTTCCTATGCCGGCGCGTCCATTCTGAAGACTACAGCAAGGTGCCCAAGTACTGAGGCAGCTGCTGTCCCCACCTCCCTACCTGACCCCCAACCTCAGGGCTCCTAGGGATCTCTCCTAGGCTCCCCCACTCCAGGCCCGCCTCCCACCTCACTGCCAAGACCCCTTGTCCGTCCCGTGCTGGCTGGAAGTGGGGGGTGCTTCCTGGGGACTTGAACCCCTCTCCTTGCCTTTCTGCCGTCAGCCTTAAGCCCCAGCTATTCTGTGGCTCCTCCACGCGCTCCCTGTCTGCCAGGGTTGTCTTAGCAACCCAAAGAAAATGCTCCCTGCACAGGTGGGCTGGGTTTCTACCTGCCTTGGGGGCTGTATATATTGTATGGGAGAAAGTGTGTTAAAAACTGGGTGGGGGGTTGGGAGGGGGGTTGGATAAGGCGCCCTGGGTTCTCACTGCCCACTGCGTGGGTCAGGTTTGTTTCCACTCTGATGCTTCTGTCTTTGGTTTTTCCATTTTCCTTGAGGTAGTGGGAGAGGGTGGGCTTGACCTGACCTAAGAAGCGGCACCCCTTCTTCAGCCTGACCCAGCCCCACCCAGCAGCTCAGGCCAGTCTGGGCCATGCTGTGGGGGCAGGGCCTGAGTGAGCTGGGCTGAAGTAGGGGGTGGCCTGGGCATGAAGGTCTGGACTGGCCCTGGGCCGCTTAGGGAAGCAGGGGGTGAACGCTCCCAGTGTGTCACAGAGCTGGCCCTGCATTCACCAGGACCCTGAGCGGTCCAGGGAAGTGAGGATGCTTTCTCCTGTGCTCTGTTCCCCAGGGAATGGGTGGGTAAGGTTGTGCCTTGAACGCAAGTGGGGAGGGGCCCAGGGCACAGCTCTGTAAAACACACATGACAGATTATTAAAGAGGATTTGTAACAATCCAGCCTGCCGTGGTGGAGATGCTGCTTCCGAGGCCAGGGGGGAAGGACCAAAGGGGCGAGCTGATGTGGACGGGGTAGCCGGGCCTGTGGGAAAGAGTGGTGAGCGCCTCCCTGCTGTCCCCAGGACAGGGGCTCCTTTAGGGGCACCTCTGGCCCCCCGTTCAAGCTGGCACACGAGCGCTGTGATGCCTGGCTCTGATCCATTTGCCTGGCTCCCGGCGTGGCTGGGGTTTGATGTGTGTATTCAAACAGGTGTCAATTGTACCCCTAGGGTACAGGTGCCCCCAGAAAGTAACCCAAAGTGGGCTAACTGCAGAGGTGGGTCAGTGAAGCCACAGAATAAAGTCTGCCTCTTTCTAGAGCATCTTTTTTTTTTTTTTTTTTTTTTACAAAAGAAGGAAATATTTTCATATTGAAGAAATGTGATGGAGTACGATGTGCAGAATTCAGGTTTTGAAAGACGCAAGAAGCATCTTTAAAGGAAGCTCTCAGTTGTACTTACTCAAGTAAGGAAGTTGAACCCCAGCACACACCCACGAAGCTCAGGGGGGCTGTGCAGACGCTCTGCCCTGGCGGCTGCTTTAGCAATATGAGCACGGGGAGTCCCCTGGGTGGGTCTGGAAGTGTGGTGGGTCTGGAAGTGTGGTGGGTCTGGAAGGCTGGGGGAAAGGCCCATCTAGGAGGTCACTCGCTCCACCATCTCCTCTCTGCCTTCTCTGAGGCCCTGGAGGCAGAGGAGGGGGTGGGTGGGGGGACTCACCTCCCTAAAGGGGGGCAGGAAGAGCAGTGGGTAGGGTGTTTCAGCAGGAGCCACCAGGTGGCATTGCTGCCCCATCCCAGGAGCCTGGCGAGACCCAGAGTGGTTCCCGGGCCCGTAGGTCTCTCCCTGGGGTGCAGCTGGCGAAAGTGCAGATTCTAGGGCTCAGCAGATCGGAGGCAGCAGATCTGGGCCGGGGAGAATGAACCAGCATCTTGGACAGCCCTCCAAGGTGATTCCTGAATCAAATTGCTTTCATTTCTCAGGCCCTGACAAGATGTAGCTTAGAGATCTTCCCTCCCCAAAGAGAGCCAGGCTGGAGGGTGGGCCTGGGGCAGACTGTGCTTGTCTATCCAGGAAGGAGGGCGGAGACACACCTTAGGAGCAGTCTAACACTTGATCTGAAGCTAATTAAATTCTTGCCAGAGGCTTTCTGTGGCTAAAACCCTAGGCAAACCCAAGTTGGGGCCTGTCAGGGGTATCAAACACAGCCCTGGGCTGAAGAAACCTTTAACTCCAAGGTGCTGTTTACCATAATCAAGGATTCCCCTGGAGCTCTTAATCAGCTCAGAGGGCTGAGGGCTCCCAGTGAAGCCGTTACAGCTGATTTTATTTTGTTTTTTTATAATCTGCCTCATTCCACAAAGGAAGTACATATAATAAAATATAAAACAATAGAGAAAATAATTTATGAAGAAGCTCCAATGCCTTGGCCAACTGATGCAAAGAGCCAACTCATTAGAAAAGACCCTGATGCTGGGAAAGGTTGAGGGGAGGAGAAGGGAGAGACAGAGGATGGCATCGTTGCACGGCATCGACTCAATGGACATGAGTTTGAGCAAATCCTGGGAGACAGTGAAGGACAGGAAGCCTGGTGTGCTGCAGTCCATGGGGCCGCAGAGGCAGACGCGACTGAGTGACTGAGCAACAAGCACCGCAGTGAAGAAGCATAGACTTGAATGAAATGAACACGAGTGTGAGTTGCCCAGCCTGGTGATGGCAAATGCATGGTGTGCCCAGAGTGTGTTCCCCATGGCTGCGCTCACAGCAGACGCCACTAACTGATCACGGGTCTCATTCTCTGAGCCCAGATGTGCTCGGGCTATGCTTCCAGCTGATCTCCCTCAGTGCAGCCTCTGAATCCTTCTCAGCTCAGCACATTTGATCAGTCTGGCTGGAATGCAGAGAGAGCAGTTGCCAACCTTGAGCTCTAGTTGTTCAGTTGAGCCCTATATAATTTTACCTTGAGCTTCCTGGTGGTCAAAGCAATACAGGGAAAATTTTCAGATATATAGCTTTAATTTCTCAAGGTTTCCTTAGCTTAGCCACTAGGAAGACTGCAACTGGCCAGAATCTAGAATTCAAGACGGCTCAATTCAGTCAGTTCAGTCTCTCAGTTGTGTCTGACTCTTCCCGACCCCATGGACTGCAGCACGCCAGGCCTTCCTGTCCATCGCCAGCTCCTGGAGTTTACTCAAACTCACGTCCATTGAGTCGGTGATGCCATCCAACCATCTCATCCTCTGTCATCCCCATCTTCTCCTGCCTTCAATATTTCCCAGCATCAGGGTCTTTCAAATGAGTCAGTTCTTTGCATCAGGTGGCCAAAGTATTGGAGCTTCAGCTTCAACATCAGTCCTTCCAATGAATATTAAGAACCAATTTCCTTTAGGATGGACTGGTTGGATCTGCTTACAGTCCAAGAGACTGTCAAGAGTCTTCTCCAACACCACAGTTCAAAAGCATCTGGAGTTGCAGAGGAGTCAGACACGACTTAGCGACTACACCACCATCACTCTGCCCTGCAAAGGGACCCATGAGCTACCCCTCTCCCATGGTGGGCTTACAGGAGGAGAGAGGCTAAGAAAAGAGACAGGGCTTGGTGTTTGGCTGAGGGCTGCGGTTCCTGGCCAGATAAGGAAAATCTGGTACTTCAGCTGGACTCAGAGCCGTAAGGGGGCAGGGATGGGGTCTGGTTCAACTTAGCGGTCCCTCGGCACCCAGACAGCAATTCCACCGCACAAGGTTGGGGGTTGGGGACACCCATCCCCTGGCCTGAGAAGGGCTCAGTCCATGAGTCAGGCAGATCTGGGCTCAAACAGGACGCTCAGGCGCTCAGGAGCCTTCGAGCCCCAGCAGACCTCCTCACCGCTTGGTGCCTCTCTCATCTCATCTGAATGTCGGGAGGATGACAGGGTCACGCCAGGCGCAGATCACAGGAAGGATGCGGAACCTGTAGGCACCTGGGCCCCCAGGAACACTGAACCAGAGCGGACAACTGTCTCCCTGGGCTTTGCCCATCTCCTAAGGCACCCAGCTGAGCAGACATCCGTCCTGTCTGTCTGAGACCGGGGCGGCAGAGGGTATGGGGCCCATATGGAGGCTGAGGGGCTGCAGGAGGTGGGGCCAGAGGAGCCCGGGGCCCTGTGAGGCGGTGGGGGGAGAGTCTAGGTGGTCATAGGGCAGAACTTCCCTGCCCTTCAGTAATGCCAGTGGGGCTGGGGGAAGGGCCCAGCGGGATGCCTGGGACAAGTAGGCAGGAGGGTGTCAGACCCCGGGGATCTCTGCCTGGGGTCTGTCTCAGGACCCTCAGGCCCCTGGAGTTGGGGATGACACCAGTGTGAGGCCAGCAGTCAGGGGAGCACCAGGAAGCCTCCAAGTCCTTTCTTCCGCAGGCGCCTCTCTCCTCCTCAATCCCCTGGGCCTGGGTGGCAGAAGAGGAGAGCCAGAACGGCCCAGAAAGCCCAGAGCGCCATCCCCACAGAACGGCAGCCGAGCAGCATTCTCTGGCTGAGAACACGATGTGAAATCTGGGTGGGCCGGGGTCTGGGGCTGAGACTGGGAGTCTCGAGAGGCTGGTGTGGGGGTGCAAGGGAGCCCTGAGGCAGCTCCTGATCAGCGACTTCAACGGGGCCTCGGCCTCCTCCCAAGGCGGGTGAAGGGGATGGGAGGTGGGGTGTTGAAGGTTCTACCAGGCCTGTCCTCATGGGTCTTGTGCCACAGGGAGTCGAGGTGGGCTCAAAACGGTATCTGTGAATACCGTAGAGAGGACAGAGATGACAGCAGAGAGATGCAGGCCGGGCCACTTCCTGGGGCGTGCCCACCTCATGAGGCATGTGCGAGCCTGGCAGCTGGAGGGCCCCAGAGCCAGGCCTGGACCGGCCTGGAGCTGGACTCTGAGGACATCCCCCTGCCTCCACAGCCGCTCTCCACCCCCGCCCCCACCCCCCGATTTCCCGGGACGACCCCAGGGTGGTGTTGCAAAACCCCGTCACCATAGCACTGAGCCTCACTCCTGCCTCCTGGCGGGACCCAGTTTCTTCACCTCCTTCTCCACCCTGCTGCCCCCAGGCCCATGAAGTTCCATGAAGAGGGACTATAAACCGGCTTCTCTAATGCCCAGCTGGCCCCGAGAGCCAGTCATTTGTGTGCAGGGACCCTGGGCTCTGGCCTCCTGCCTCCCTCCCCAGAAGCTGGGCCAGCTGAGGGGCTGCCAGACCTTCTGCGGGGGGCAGGGCCACCCCCAGGCTGCCATCACCCCCACTGATGCCCGGGCTAGGGGGCATGCTATGCGGGGGACTGGCCACAAAGGGCCCCCACAGTGCCTGGGTGCTGAGCCCCTGGGCAGTGCCTGCTCACAGCTCCCGGGGGCCAGGTAGGAGGCCTAGGTGGGCACCAGTTTGCTCTCTGGGTTTGGGGGAGCCAACGGTGGTGTCCAGGAAGTGTCCAGGAGGCTGGATGCTGTGTGACATGTCCATCACCGGGGTCAGAATAGGGCCCTTCTGTGTGGACTGGCAGGCAGTGCAGGGTCTTCTGGGAGCAGGCCTGGGGGCCTGACTGCCTCCACCGGAAGAGAAATACTTCAGTGTTCTAGTAACTAGCGTGGCTGTATATGTGAGTTCCTCTGAATGTCAGCCCTGTGCGCGCACACGCACACACACACACACACACACACACACACACATACATGCGCGCACACACGGGCCCTGAACCTCCTGAGCTGAGTCCATTCCCGGATGGCAGGACTTCCAGCTCTCCTCTCAGCTGCAGGTGGCCGATGGTAGCAGGAAAGGCCGAGTGCTGCCAGCCTGGAATGTTCCAGGCCTGTGTAGCGGAGCCTCCCTCCACCGACCCCAATCGTGCCTGTTCCAGGGCAGAGACTCCTCCAGCCCCTGCTCTGGGGTCTTCCAGGTGAGCAAGTTCCCCAGGCCAAGGAGCCACCAGCAAAGGGGGGTCATCATGATGCTGGCGTGGCCATCCCCAGCTCATCTCCTGGGCCAGGACTGCCACCACCTCCGCCCCTTGCAGAGGGACGGAGACCTAAGTTGTCACCCTGCCTCTGGGTGAAGACCCGCTGCTCCCTGGGAACCTGTGGGCTCATTCATTCATTCAGTCATCCCATGAACATTTAATGGGCACCTGTTATGAGCCAAGCCCGGTTCTAGACCCTTGAGAACACAGCTGCAAAGACACCTTCATGGCACTTGTATTCTGGTGAATGCAAGGGAGTCTTGCACACTCACCTGTACACAACTACACGCGCACACACACAACCGCCAGCTGCCGACAGCACGGTCTGTGCTGAGTGTTGCTGGGGACCCCTGGGGCCCATCCAAGGCCTCTGGCATCCTGCGGAAGGAAGTAGCATGATGAACAGCCAGTGGAACAAACAGGAAAGGGGGTGGGAGGCTCATCACTCAGCCCCCGCCCCTCCAGCCACACTCTGCAGGACTCAATCCTCCCCCCACCCCGGCACCCCCTTTCCTGGCCAAACCAAATAAATTCAGAACACCTGCTGGTCCTGGGGGGCGGGTAGCAACAGGCCCAATGACTTCACCTCTGTTAGTCTCATCTGTGAAATGGGGACTACAGTTCCTGACTCCCAGGGTTATTGTGGGAATCAAATGACCTAAAGCACTTCCTGAGCTACTTCCTGTCAGTGAATTCCCAGGGTGGTCCTAGGCCTCAGGGTGATTCCCCATCCCCTTGGGGTGGGCCTCCCTGGAGCTGAACGTGGAGGTTGGAGAACTCTGGTGCCTCCAGACCAGGCACTGCTGGTTGGTCTATGAGGCTTCAGCCGGGCAGGAAGGAATCTGTGTCCAGCCCCCTGCCCGATGGGTAGGAGGGGCCGTTAGAAGCCAGCAAGATGTGCACGCCCCCCCCATCCCCCCAGCAGCCCCCTCTGAAGTCACTTCCCCAGCACCTGCCTTCTGGGCTGGGGGAATGTCAGGCCCAGAGCCAAGCTCCCCCCTCACACCCTAATGTTACCCCAGATGCCTCCAGCAGCGCCTCTGGGAACAGGAATGGGCTTCCTGAAGGATGCTGGGGGTATGGGACACCGGCAGAAGAGCCGGAAGTACAAGGGGGGCTGGGGGGAGGGGAGGATGGAAGGTGGGAGCCGGAGAGGCCCAGCACCCTCGGGGTGGGGGTGCAGTGCGGGCCGGATGGAGGTTGACCAGCGTGGAGGGGTCTGCCCCCTGCCCTGCATCACGCACCTGGGAGAGCCCACTTTGGGGCTTTCAGGGTGACCCCCTCTTCCTGCCGGTTCACAGAAGACTCGGGGTCTCGGGGGACTGGAAGGGGTCCCAGGCCTGGGTCTGATAAGATGAAGGGAGAGGCTCAGGCTCACCTGCCTAGCTGCAGAGAGGAGAGGGAGGGCAAGTGTGGGAAGGAGGCTCTGAACAGGACCACGGCTGGAGGAGGAGCTGGGAACAGGGCTGGGCCAGCTCTGCAGCGCAAGGCACGACTCCCCCGTGCCGGGAGTAAGAACAGCGAGGGCGGGCAGCCAGCAGTCACGCAGGCTGGGCGCGTCTCCCTGGCACCTGCCTCCTTCCCTGTCATCACCCCCATTGTCATCACCATCGCAGCGGCCGCCGTGCACTGAGCGTCAGCCTTTGCCCCTCATACCCCAGCACCTTGGATGCCACCTGTGGTTGTGGAACCTGAGACTTGGAAAAGCTAAGGCACTTGCTGTGACTGCCCCACTACACTAACCCAGGAGTCATTCACACTGTGGTCTAAAGAAACGACTCCCCCTGGAGGCGGCAGTGGGCAACCTGTACCGCTGCACGTGCCTGCCTCCTGTGACAGTCACACTGGCCCGCAGGCCAGGGGCTCTGTGCTCAGGCCCTTTCTGCTAGACCTCAAAGCCAAGGGGCTCCCCTGACGGCTCTGTTGGTAAAGAATCAGCCTGCAATGCAGGAGACCCAGTTTGATTCCTGGATCAGGAAGATCCACCTGGAGAAGGGATAGGCAACCCACTCCAGTATTCTTGGGCTTCCCTTGTGGCTCAGCTGGTAAAGAATCTGCCTGCAGTGTGGGAGGCCTGGGATCGATCCCTGGGTTGGGAAGATCCCCTGGAGAAGGGAAAGACTACCCACTCCAGGATTCTGGCCTGGAGAATTCCATGGACCCCATATAATCCATGGGGTCGCAAAGAGTTGAACACGCCTGAGCCATTTTCACTTTCAAGGCCAATAAGAATAAAGACTCCTGGTTCAGAAAAGGAGAGAGGAAGTAAGCCCTTTGTGGGGAAGCTCAACACAGTCAAATCCGACTTTTCATCTGTCCATCTGTGCAGTAGCTATTGGGCACCCACCATGTGCCAGGCTCTGTGCCAGGCTCTGTAGAAGGCACTGGGGTTTGCCACGGTCCCTGACATCATGGAGCTCACAATCTATGGTGGGGTTCGGGCCATAAACAGAAACATAAACTGGAAAATGTGCCCCTTGTTGGGGACACGTGACCAAGACCCTGTCTCTCCCGGCCAGTAAAGGCACAGCGGACGGAATAAGCCTGTCCCTAGACTGGTCATTGTCAGCTGACGTCCTCATTGCCTGGAGCACTGCAGGGGTTGACACCCCCCCCCCCCAACCCCGCCACCAAGAGGCTGGTGACCCAAGAAGAGGCACAGGAACCAGTCAAAATGTGAATACAAATGAGAACCAGGCGCCCCCACCAAGGGGAACTGACACGGCCTCCTGTTCACTGGACGTGGGGAGCAGAGGCTAGCGCTAGCTCGTGATGGTCCAAAGCAGCTCCTCAGGGACACTCAGTGGGCTCATCTGGCAGACAGCTGGGGCGATCCTATGGGGAGGGGCAGAGGACCCCCACGTGTCCAGGGGTGCTGTGTGCATTTCCTTCCTCTGAGGACTGAGGGGGCGGGGACTCCATGGGCTTTCCTTGGTGGATGCAGGTCACTGGGTTCCTATGGTTCTATGAGTGGGATGCATGCAGCTGGCCTGTGTGGGGTCTGGTCTCCATCTCCTAATGGTACAGGGATTTGAAGAGGGCAACCCGGCTCTGACTGCAGTTGGAGCATGGCGCTGTGAAGCCATCTGAGAAAGCCACAGGCTTTGCTGATGCTGTCACAGGGCAGAGCAGGCAGCTGAGGGGGGGGTCACTGCACTGCGAATCAAGAGGCCGGGTTCCTGTCCTCTTGACTGTGGCCAACCTCAGACACAAGAGGAGAGCCAAAGGACCACCTAGCTGAGCCCAGCCTGAACTGTCAACTTGCTAAACAGAATCGTGAGCTAACTAAATGGTGATTGTTTTAGGCCCGTAAATTTAGGGATAGGGGTTACACAGCAACAGCTAACTGATACAGTGATGAACTTAGGTAATAACAATGATGGTTACCGTTTGCTGAGCCTACTGGACCAAACCCTCAGCATGAAAGTAGTGAAAGTGAAGTTGCTCAGTCGTAACCGACTCTGTAACCCCATGGACTGTATCCTACCAGTCTCCTCTGTCCAAAGAATACTGGAGTGGGTTGCCATTTCCCTTCTCCAGGGGATCTTCCTGACCCAGGGATCGAACCCAGGTCTCCCGCATTGTAGGTAGACGCTTTACCTTCTGAACCACCAGGAAAGCCCATTTAATTCTCCTGGCAGCTCTGAACATTGGTGTCTGGATCTTAACTTTACAGACAAGAAAACTGAGGCCAGGGGGAAGGCACAGGCCTTGTCCAAACTTCCCTGAATGGCTGGAGGCAGAAGCAAGATGGGAACCTAAAATCTATCTCTGGACTCGGTTCTGAATCTCCTTCCCAGATAAGCTTCAATGTCAGAGCAAGCCATCAGCACTTGAGATCATAATATATTCTGCACACGGGAGCTGACGTCATTAAGAATGTTCTCAGCCTCCTGTTCCCCAAGAATTATGCCGTATCTCACCCTGCTCCTCTCTCACCCTGTCCAATGCCTCTAAGTCCCGTGTGCTTTTAAGATGACAAAAGCACAGATGTCGGGATTATTTATTTCCTTTTTATTCAGTCTCCTGTTTAATCAGAAAATATTTGTCGAGGGTCTGCCATGTGCCTATTCCCACAGCATTCTTTCTTTGCTGACGTCTCCTGGACCCCCGACGGAGCGGCAGGCCCTCAGTCTGCATGTGTAGCCCTGACAGCAACACTGGGGGAGCGAAGGCCACCCCCACTTTACAGATGGGAAGACTGAGGTTCCAGAGACGTGGCGTGGCCGCCCTGAGGCCACCTCACGAGTGAGTGGCCGGGACATGAGTTTATTCCAGGTTTGATTGAATTCAGGTCGAGCCTCTTCTTACTCTATCACCATAGCTTTCTGAAATTTCCCCTGGGCTTTCAGTATGGCAGATAGGAGACTGGGAGGTTGAGAAGAGAAAGAAAGTGTAGTGGGGTGTTAGAAATGTTCCCCAACTCCAAGAACCGTTGGGTTCTCTGGCATGGTGCTCAGGTAATGCTGCAAGCAGCGGCAGGTAAGGGAGGAGGGAGTATGTGCCCCCAGAGCCAACAAGTCCTGCCCATCCTTCATCCCCACCCGCCGGCCCCGCCCCTCCACTTAGCTGCTGGACCACAGCCATCTTCCAGCACCAGGCACCAGGCACAGTGCCCTGCCCCTCCTGGCTGAACTGTTTACAAATGGGGAACTCAGGGATGGTCTCAGCTGTCTCCTTCTCCCAGGGGGATTATACTTCTGGGCTGGGGGCTGAGCCGCAGGCCTTCGAATGTTCCCAGAGTCCCGTTCCCTCCAAGGCTGCCTCCTCTGGGCTGGCATCAGGCCCCACCCAGGTGTCCTGGCCGATCAGAGTCTGACTGCAAGGAGCCCCCCTGTGGTCCAGGAGTGCCAGGGGTTGTGAGCGGGGCAGCAGGAGAGTAAGGAGGTGCTAGGTTAGGAGGCCTGAGAGTCTTCTTGGCAATGCGGGAATTCCATATCCCACAGCCACGCACGGCTCTCTGCCCCTGGCTGGACTGGGAAGACCCCTGCACTGGGCGCCCTCACTGACCTTTGACAAGTTGCTCTGAGTCTCTGGACCTCTGTCTCTTCATCTTTAAACTGGATGGAAAATGCTCAGAGACGCGCATGCACAGACGCCAACAAACAGCGCTTAATAAGTGCTCAGAACTTCATACACATTCTCTCTGTTATTTTTCCAACCAACCAGAAGACCTAAGAACTTTTAGCATCACCCCATTTACAGGTGGGAAAATTGAGGGGGCTTGGCGAGGTTAAGTGGCTCACCCAGACTAACACAGCTGGCAAGTGGGTGGTGGCCACAGGTCATTTGAACCGAGCCGCCCCGACTCCCAGCCCAGGGGCTCGGCCTCCCTTCTGGGGGAGGTACCGTTTGCACACGCGTGGACACGCTGCCAGACTCACCAGCTGCGGGGCCTCCCATACTCGCCTGCCTCGTGTTCTGGGCTAAGCTGCCAGCCCTGCACTCCAGGACGGCCCTGAGCACTTCTGTTGTGCTAGCGCGCTCAGAAACGTCCTCCGCTCGGGTCTGGAACCATCTCCCTCTGGTCCCCTGTCTAACCCCACTCCTCCTTCAGATCAGCCATCAGGGAGATCCCTGACCACACCCCCAAGTGACGCTGGTGGCCTTGCTGTGCTCTCCCGTGGCCTTCTCCCCCCAAGGCAAGATAGCACTGACGCCTGCCTGCCCACACACAGGCCACGGGTTCAAATCCAGACTCTGCCCTCCCAAGCTGTATGGCCCTCAGCAAATGGGTTAACCTTCTAGTGCTTCCTCTGAGGAAAGGGCGTAATCGTCGTCCCACCGGGTAGGGCTGATGGAAGGACTGAATGAGTGAGCGCTTGTGTAAAACTGCCCGCAGACGCAGAGCAGGCTCTCAGTGCCTGATACCAGGCACTGTTTTCCCACTGGGGCTCTGGAGACAGTAACTGTAATTGTTGGTTAAGGTTTGTATCTTCTGTTGAACTCCAGGTTCCCTGAGGGCAGGGAGGGCTTCTAACTTATTCTTTGTCACACCTCCTTCTTGGAACACAATGCCTGGCACGCACTGGCATTTGATACATACTTATCGAATGAATGGGCTTCCCAGGTGGTGCTAATGGTAAAGAACTTGCTTGCCAGTACAGGAGACAGACACGTAAGAGATGTGAGTTCAGTCCCTGGGTTGGAAAGATCCCCTGGAGCCCATGGCTCCAGATCCCATGGCTACCCATGCCATCATTCTTGGGCTTCCCTGGTGGCTCAGACAGTAAAGAATCCGCCTATAATGCAGAAGACCCCGTTTTGATCCCTGGGTCAGCAAGATCCCCTGGAGAAGGGAAGGGCTACCCACTTCCATACTCTTGTCTGGAAAATGCCATGGACAGAGGAGCCTGGCAGGTTACAGTCCTTGGGTTGCAAAGAGTCGGAGACGACTGAGTGACTAACACTTTCACTTTCTTTCTTTGTTAAATGAATGAATGTGATTTCCGTGCCAGAAAGAAATAAGGTGATGCAGAGAAGTCAGGCAACAGTCCTTGGAGCATTGCCCCATGCTTGCCTGATTTAACAATCGCTTGAGCCTCTCCTTAGCAGTGGAAATTCCCAGGTTCCATGGCCTGGGGCAGAAGGTACAGAGCTGGTGAGAGAGGAGAGAGGAGGGAGGAGAGGTGAGTGAAGAGCAAGTGAGTGAGGATTTGGGTGGGGGGTGTTAGAGGAGAGGGACATAATCACGTTGGCCTCTTGAAGAATAACTCTGGTTGCTGTGTGGAGAGCGGTTTGGAAGGGCTTGAACTGGGGCAGGGAGACTAGTCGTCTGAACAAGAGGTGCCGGCAGCCTGGATCACTTGGAGCAGGGGAGCTGGACGAGGGTGACCAGCCATCTTGGTCTGCCTGGGGCTGAGGGAATCTCTGGGATGTGGGGTTGTCAAGGCTAAAGACTGGGAAGTTCCAGGCAAATGGGATGGGTTGGTCACTCACTCCAGGATGGGTGAGGCCTCAGAGCAAGGGGGCTGACTTGGGTAAGAGAGGAAAGGTCAAAGAAAGTTCCCAGATTCCAACATGAATGACTGACTATGATGAAGGGCCATTTACAAGCTTGGGAGCCTGGAGGGGGAACGTGACCAGGAACAGACAAGGGGCTGTAGTGGGGCAGGAGCTTGGGCAGAAAACAGGTTCACAGTATGCCGTGTTGAGGGTGTAAATGGGTCAGGTGCCTAAAGAGGAGAGAGATGTTGTCAGAAGGACTTCTCTGGAGGGACACCTAGGGGTGCTTGGATTTTGGCCCCTTTGAAGCGGGGGAGGTGGGGCTACCCGCCCCCTCCCTCGGGCTTGGTGAGAAGCTTCGCTTGGTCACACGTGTGTCCAGTGGGTCAGGCACACAGTGGCCCAGATGCAGCTGGCTCCCACCAGGGAAGTCTAAAAGGGCCAGAAAAGGGATGAGCCGAAAGAGGGGTGTCTGGGGTGGAACAGGCCAGGACCCCAGAGCATGCACAGGATACATGTGTGTTTGCTGTGGTCCAGACATGGGCCTGGTCTGCCGAGGTGTTTTACAAGACACAGGACATCAACACCATCATTGCCATCATCATTACCATCTTGTGGTCTAGTAAATTCGAGAAATGATAAACGGAGTCGGTGTGGCCCTGGAGAGCCTGAGGTTGACTGGGGACCGCCCCATGGAGAAGGCACATGCCCACACGTGGGAGGTGGGAAGCGGTCCTGAGGACTCCTAGAGTCAGTGTTATCCTCTGCAGGGTCCCAGGAGCAGAAGCCAGCTCAGGAAGGAACAAGCAAAATAGAACCTTTCCTTTCCTCGACTTTGGCTTCTTCCTCTCTCGGCTCTGGCAGCCTCTGAAACTCAAATATTCAACACAAGGGAAGAGGGCGGCGCAGCAAGGGCACGTACAGGGTGAAGGAAGGTCTGGCCTTCTCCAGCTCACAGGCTGTGGGGGGCAGCAAGGGCAGAAGTAACTCTAAACCAAGTTCAAAGGTGTGACTCTTACCGGGGACCAGACGCTTTGAGTTATTAGCTTGACTTCATGTTTGCCACTTAAAGTGACCTAAGAATTTTTGTCCCCTCGCTGAAGACAGAAAATTAGTGGAACTGCCTGAGTTTTCATCCAGAAACAGGGGATGAACTGTCTCCCCCAAATGGCTCGTAAAGAGACATGAGAAGACCAGAGTAAAGAGGCTCTCCACTCCACTCCATGAGTGGGGCTTGTCCAAAGCGCTGGCTGGGGTCTGTCTTCATGCATATGAATTGCTCTCCCCTCCCAGAATGCAAGCCCTCGTGGGCAGGTCCTTGTCGGATTCAGCTCTGGCACCTGGCCACCCTTGGATGTTAATTTCCTCCCTTCCTTCCACCTGACCCTGGATGCTCAGAGAGGGTGACACGTGGCCCCTGCAAGAGGCCAGCCCCAGGCTTCATAGAAGTGGATGGAGGTTCAGCCCATCCTTTCTGCCGTCGCCAAGGGCCAGTCACGAAAGTCAGGCAGGCTATCCCGCACCGCGGAGGATGAACGCTCAGGCCGTCAGATAGCAGAGCATCGATCAGCGGACGTCTGGCTGCCAGCCGTGTCAGACAGACAGACCAACGCTCCACACTCCCGCTGACATGCATACTCCTTCTGGAGTCCCCTCCCAGGACTCTGGGGATGCATCTCCTTTCCCAGAGACCCCCTGCCCAGGAGGCCTGGTCCCGGCTGCTCCTGGCAGGGGGCCCATTCCTGATCTCCGACTTGGCAGCCTCCTTGCCACGGGCTCCAGGGCCGCCCCTCCTCCCCCCTCTCCCTCCCAAGGTGGGAGCTTCGGGCTCTGCCAAAGCATTACTAAGAGGGAGGTGACGTCACCCTCCCGAGTCCCACCCTGCCCCCGGCCAGTTTACCCTTTACCCTTGGCTGCCCCTGAGAATATGACACATCCTGGGTGGAGGAAGGAGTCATCCTCTGGGGTCCTCAGCCCCAACCAAGCTCAGGGGGCTCAGGCTGCCCTGTTCCCCGCCACTGCCCCCCACCCCAGGCTGGAGGCTGCTCTGTCTTGTTGGAGCAATATCGTCCTAGAGGCTGTGTCAAGGGATCCAAATACACCCCAGGTTTCTCCATTCACCAGCTGGGTGGCCCCGGATGAATAACTTTAGCCCCTTAAGCCTCATCTCTAAAACAAGGATAGTAACCAGATTTGCTTCACAGGGTGAGTGTGAGGCTTACATGAGATCATGTTCCTCGGGGCCCTGCCCTGGGGAAAGGGAATGTCAGGCCATCTTGCTGGCCAGTGGGATGCTCATGACTAAGTCCTCAAGGTCTGTTTCAAAGTTAGATGTCTGGTCCTTTGCCATTGTGGCCAGCTGGGGGCAAGGACCTCCCACCCGCGCTCTCAGCACCCACCTCCTGGCACCACGGCAGCCGTCCTGAGCGCGAGGCCCTGCCATTGTGTGTGCACACTCCCAGCTCAGATCCTTCTCTCTCTGCACGAACTCCTGCCCCTCCGTCAGAGCCAAGGCTGCAGCCCCAGGGCCCGGCACTAGCTCATCAGCCTTCCTGCCAAGGGCCTCGTGCCACCCAAGCAAATACCCAGATGGAGGTTTTATTCAGGAACAACCTCACACCATGAGGCCGTTAATCCCCACCTCCTGCCACCTGGGACCCACAATCTGAAATATAGAGGGCAGCTGTCTTGGTGTTGGGAGATAGGAAAGCCTCCCAGACCCTCCACCTGGGAGACTGCTCTCCCCATATCCTCTGTCTGGAGAAGACTCTTGAGGGTCCCTTGGACTGGAAGGAGATCAAACCAGTCCATCCTAAAGGAAATCAACTCTGAATGTTCATTGGAAGGAGTGATGCTGCAGCTGAAGTTCCAATCCTTTGGCCACTTGATGTGAAGAGCTGACTCATTGGAAAAGACTCTGATGCTGAGAAAGACTGAAGGCAAGAGGAGAAGAGGGCGACAGAGGATGAGATGGTTGGATGGCATCGTCAACTCGATGGACATGAGTTTGAGCAAGCTCCAGGAGATAGTGAAGGACGGGGAAGACTAGCGTGCCGCAGCCCATGGGGTCACAGAGTTGGACACGGCTGAGCCACTGAACAACAGCATCAACAGCATCACCTGCCTGCCCCTGAGGTCCACAGGGAGGAGGTCCCCGAGGCTGCCCCAGGAGGCACCTCCCAGCTGTGTCCCCCAGGCTGCCAGTCCTGCACGGGGCTTCATCAGAGACCACCTACACCCGCCGCCGCCACCTCCACCGGTAAAATAACAGTAGTGTGGCTGAGTCAGTTTAGGAAGAGGTTTCATCCAGAAACCTCACCTACCTCCCACCTACCCAATCTCATCTTAGCTTCTCGTGAACCCTTCCTGTTTCTATTATAAAAATAACACGCGGTGACAGTTAAAAGGTCACACCGTGGAGACAAATAGAAACTGAAGATAAAGTTCCTCTGCTCATTCGGGGCTCAGCTCACGTTCCCTCTTCTGACGCCCTCCCTGGCTGCCCTAATTAGATCTCCCCCATTCCCACGCGATGCTCCGCTCGCCTCGCCCAGCCCCCTGTCCCTTCCCAGCACACAGCACCTTCCGACACTGTGCTGCGGGCTCTGTAGCATAACGGCCATCCTCTGTGCTTCGCTAGACTGGCAGCTCCAGGAGGGCAAGGGTTTCCATCTGCTTTGCCCTTCTTCACTGTGTCCCCAGCGCCTAAAATGGTATTAAAAATGGCACATCATTCTAAATCAACTGTACTTGGATTTTTATTTTAAAAATGGGCTTACCTTTTTTTCATTCTACTCTGGTATTTGTCAGACTTCTCTGACATCCATAATACTAATCTTGTAGAAGGGGTGAGTTTCCGAGTATACTCTGGGAACCGGTGCACACTCAAATCCCTCATCCACTCCCCTCTCCCCATGCAAACATCCGGAGCCTTGGCTTTCCTAGTGAGGAGGTGGTACGCAGGCAGTGGCGTGTATGTACGTTATCAGCTGGCGCTCTGGTTTATGCGGCATCCTTTGGGAATGATGTGAATCATTCACACTAAGTGTGAATCAGCTTCCATGAACCTGATCAACTGTGGGTCACTGAGAAGTTGGATTGCGGCTTGTGGATATTAGCAAAGAAAATGTCACCCGGTGGCAGCCAGTGTGGGTGACCTTCACTATGACTCAAATCATTTCCATTGGATCCTTTTCCAATGGATCCTTCCATTTCCCTTAGAGGCAGCTGGCCCATAGTGGCTGAGTACATGGTTCTGGAGTCAGAGTCCCTGGGCTAGAATCTCCACTTCAGCACCACTGGCCGTGTAGAGCCGAAATGACTCAGTTTCCCTCCACCTCAGTTCCCTCTTCTGTAAATGGGGGAAATAATAGTACCTACATACAGGGCTGATTAGAATATTAAGCGAGTCTGTAGACATAAAATGCTCAGACTCTTGAAGTCATATGATGACTGAGCTGCTCTGACTTTCTCTCCTAAATACATCAACTAAAACAAGCCAGATAAAATATTAAAAGACAAAATTCAGAGGCTAAAAATGATTTTCAATTCAGGATATCTGGGATGTAAATCAATACAATGCCAGCTTTCACCTGCTGGACCCAAGTGAAATAAATCAAGAAGACCTAAGTAAATGGGAAGAGATATCCTGTTCATGGATTTGGAAATTTAATATTGTTGAGATGGCTGCAAATTGATTTATAAACTCAATGCAAGCTCTTTCAAAATCTCAGCTGGCTATTTCCCTCCCCACCCCCACCAAAATGACAAGCAGATCCTAAAATTCATATGCAAATTCAAAAGACCAAGAATAGCTAAAACTTGGAAAGGAACAAAGGTGGAAGACTCATACTTACTAATTTTAAAACTTATAAAACGGTAGTAATCAAGACAGTGTGGTACTGGCATGAGGATAGACTTAAAGATCAATGGAACCACACTGAGAATACAGAAATAAGCTAGTGCATTTATGGAAATGGGTGCCAAGACAATTCAATGGGGGAAAGAATAGTCTTTTCAACAAACGTGCTAGGACAACTAGATATCCAGGAAGTTGGAGCCTTCCTTACATCACACATGAAAATTAACTTAAAATGCATCATAAACCAAAATGCAAACGCTTAAACTGTAAAATTCTTAGAAGGAAATATTTGTGTAAATATTAGTGACTTTGGTGTAAATCTTAGATCCTTTTTGGATACAACACCAAAAACACAAGCAAGAAGAGAAAAAATAGATACATTAGGCTTCATCAAAATGGAAAACTTTCATGCTTCAAAGAATACCACCGAGGAAATGAAAAGACAAACGAAAAGTGGGAGAATATATTTGCAAATCATATATTTGGTAAAGAACTATCTGTAATATATAAAGAACACTTACAACTCAATAGTAAGAAGACAAATTACTCAGTTGAAAATAGGCACAAGATTTAATAATAGACATCTCTCCAAAGAATACTTGCAAATGGACAATAAGTGCATTGAAACAGAAGTACAGGCTGAACATTATTAGTCATCCCAGAAATGCAAATCAGAGCTACAATGAATATCACTTTATACTCACAAAATAAAATATCAAGTGTATTGGTGAGGACGTGGGGAAATTAGAACCCTCATATGTTGCCGATGAAAATGTAAAATAGTGCAGTCATTTTGAAAAACAGTTTGGCAGTTCCTCAAAATATTAAGCATAGAGTTACCATATGAATCAGAAATTTCACTCCTAGATATATACCCAATGGAAATGAAAACATACATCCATACAAAAAAAAATCATACACAAATGTTCAAAGCAGCATTATTGGAAACAACTCAATAAAAAGCAGAAGCAGCCCCAATATCCTTTGGCTGATGACTGGATAAAGAAAGTGTGATATAGTCATGCAGTGGAACATTATTTGGCAATAAAGAGGAATGAAGTACTGATGCAAGCTACAGCTTGATACATTTTGAAAGCGCTATGCTAAGCGCAAGAAGCCAATCACAAAAAAACACATATTGCACGGCTCCATTCATGGAATGTCCAGAATAAGCAAATCTACAACTGGCTGGTTCAAAATGGGGAAAGGAGTGCAACCAGGCTGTATACTGTCACCGTGGTTGTTTAACTTATTTAACAGAATACATCTTGTGAAATGTCAGGTTGGATGAATCACAAGCTGGAATCAAGACTGCTGGGAGAAATATCAACAGCCTCAGATACGCAGATGATACCAGTCTAATGGCAGAAAGTGAAGAACTAGAGAGCCTCTTGATGAAGCTGAAAGAAGAGAGTGAAAAAGCTGGCTTGAAACTCAACATTCAAAAAACTAAGAGCATGGCATCTGGTCCCCTCACTTCGTGGCAAATAGATAAGGGAAAAGTGGAAACAGTGACAGACTTTATTTTTATGGGCTCCAGAATCACTGTGGATGGTGACTGTAGCCATGAAATTAAAAGTCGCTTGCTCCTTGGAAGGAAAGCTATGACAAACCTAGACAGCACTTTAGAAAGCAGAGACGAGATGTCACTTCACTTTCACTATATGGAAAGCTATAGTCAAAGCTACGTTTTTTCCACTAGTCATGTACGGATGTGAGAGTTGAACCATAATGAAGGCTGAAAGCTGAAGAATTTATACTTTTGAATTACGGTGCTGGAGAAAAAGACTCTTGAGAGTCCCTTGGACTGGAAGGAGATCAAACCAGTCAATTCTAAAGGAAATCAACCTTGAATATTCATTGGAAGGACTGATGCTGAAGCTAAAGCTCCAATACTTTGGTCATGTGATGCGAAGAGCTGACTCACTGGAAAAGACCCTGATGCTGGGAAAGATTGAAGGCAAAAAGAGAAGGGGGTGGCAGAGGATGAGATGGCTAGATAGCATCACCATTCAGTGGACATGAATTTTAGCAAACACCAAGAGACAGCGGAGGAAGGAGGAGCCTGGCATGCTACAGTCCATGGGGTTGCAGAGAGTCAGACATGACTTAGTGGTGAACAGCAACACCAGGGACAGAAAATAGTTCAGTGGTTTCCTAGGGCCGCAGGATTTGTGAGGAAAGTGTGGAATGACTGTAACTGTTACGGTTATGGAGAGCCATACTGGGTGATGAAAATGTTCCAAAGTTGACTGTGGTGGTGGTTGAACAATTGTGAATATATTAAAAATCATTGAATTGTACTAAATGGATAAATTATATGGTATGTGAATTGTAGCTCGATGAAACAGGTTTTTTTTTTTTTTTAATGTACACTCTAGGCAGAAAAGGAAATATCTCAGCGTTGATAGGACTAACGGTGCAAGAAAGAATGGTGAGCAGATGATGGTAAACATGTGGTTAAATTCACAACACAATGTCTGTATCATACAAAGCAAATAATGTCTAACTGGGGGAGTCCACCATAACAAAGTAGAACTGAGCTTTTGTTTTGCTAAGTAAGAATGTGAAACTACTAAAGGTAACAACTCAAAGAATAGATAAAAAATAAAACTGCCGAACTAGCTGGGGGAATGGAATTCAATATGCATGAAAATCTGGACCTTGTCTTATTACTGGGTATATAAGCAGATCACAGAGCAGCTGGCCCTATGGGCAGAATGCCACAGGGAAGCTAAAGCTCACCTCAAAATAGACTGACCTTTCTGGGGGTGGATCTGGGGGCACTGGCAGATATCATTACTTTCTGTCCCTCCTGTTAGTTTTTCTCCAGTTAATGAGTTCTTCAGTGAGACTACATCTGTTTAATTCAAAGTGAGGCATAAAAGAAAAGAAACAGAAAAAGCTGTACAAATAAAAAGCACAAAATAAGACGGTGGGAATAAGCCCAATATTCCAGTAATCACAATCAATACAAGTGAACTAAATGTTCTCATTAAAAGACAAACTTTTCAGACTCAATTAAAAGTTAAATTCTAGCTCTAAGCTAGTTATTTTTCAATCTGAGCCAATGTTTGCTTGTATGCTTCTGTCTTTCTGCTTTTAAATAGCAGCTTTATTAAGATATAATTCATATGCCACACAATTCACCAGTTTAAAATGTGAAATTTAATGGTTTTTAGTATGTTCACAGGGTTGTGCAACCATCCATCTTAGAATATTTTCATCACACTAAAAAGATTCGCCATGCCCATTAGCAGTCATTCCCCACTTCTCTCTAATCCCCGGCCCTAAGTTGCCACTGTGTTCTACTTCTGGGCTCTTCTGGTCTCTATAGATCTGTCTGTTCTGGACTTTTCAGATGTCAGGAGTGTGCTGGATGGAACCACACACTATGTGGTATTTTGTGACTGAGTTCTTCCACTTAGCATAACCCTTCTAAGGTTTACCCATGTTGTAGCGTGTCTCAGTATTGGACTGGCCAAAAAGTTCCTTTGGATTTTTGTAACCTCTTACAGAAAACCCAAACAAACTTTTTGGTCAACCCAATACTTTATGCCTTTTTTTTTTGCCAAATAATATCCCATTGTCTGATAGCCATTTTATCCATCCATTCATTAGCCAAAGGACTTTTGAGTTGTTTCTACTTTTTGTCTAGTATGAATGAAGCTACTATGAACATTTGTGTACCAGTTTTTGTGTGGACATTTGTTTACTAGGACTGGGATTGCTGGGTCGTATAGTAACTCTCCTCTTTCTCAAGGTGGCGGAGTAGAAGGACATGTGCTCATCTTCTGTGAGAACTCCAAAATTACAACTCACTCCTGAACAACCACTGACAGGAGAATGTTGGATCCCACCAAAAAAAGGTACCCCACGTCCAAGGGCATAGGAGAAACCCCTACAAGACGGTAGAAGGGGTGAAATCACATTTAGAAACAAACCCCGTATCTGCCAGAGATGCTCAGAGGGCTCGAACAAAACCTTGTGTGCACCAGGATGCAGAGACCCCACAGAGACTGAGCCAGACCTGCCTTTGAGTGTTTGCCTCCTGCAAAGGCTGGGTCAGCAGTGGTCTGCCACGGGGACAGGGGCTGTGGCCGCAGCAGACCTGGGAGGCTCAGCGTGTGGCATAAACCCACAGAGCCACCAATCAGATGACCCACAAACTGGACAACAATTATATCAAAGACATTCTCACACTGTTGCAAAAGTTCTAAGACCCACAATAGATTCCCCAGCCTGGGAATCTGGCAAAGGGTCTGACTTAGAAAAGACAGAGGAATCAGAGATCAAATTGCCTTCATCCGGTGGACCATAGAAAAAGCAAGAGAGTTCCAGAAAAACATCTACCTCTGCTTCATGGTCTCTGCTAAAGTCTTTGACTGTGTGGATTACAATGAACTGTGGGAAATTCTTCAAGAGATGGGAATACCAGACCACCTGACCTGCCTCCCGAGAAATCTGTATGCAGGTCAAGACGCAGCAGAACTGGACATGGAACAAAGAAGTGGTTCCAAATTGGGAAAGCAGTACATCAAGGCTGTATACTGTCACCATGATTATTTAACTTATATGCAGAGTACATCATGTGAAATGCCAGGCTGGATGAAGCACATGCTGGAATCAAGATTGCTGGAAGAAATATCAATAACTTCAGATACGCAGATGACACCACCCTTACGGCAAAAAGCAAAGAGGAACTAAAGAGCTTCTTGACGAAAGTGAAAAAGAACAGTGAAAAAGTTGGGTTAAAACTCAATATTCAAAAAACTAAGATCATGGTATCCGGTTGTATCACTTAATGGCATATAGATGGGGAAACAATGGAAACAGTGACATTTTATTTTCTTGGGCTCCAAAATCACTGCAGATGGTGACTATAGCCATGAAATTAAAAGATGCTTGTTCCTTAGAAGGAAAGCTATGACCAACCTCAGTTCAGTTCAGTTGCTCAGTCATGTCCGACTCTTTGCGACCCCATGAATTGCAGTACGCCAGGCCTCCCTGAGTTCATCTCCCGGAGTTCATTCAAACTCATGTCCATCGAGTCGGTGATGCCATCCAGCCATCTCATCCTCGGTCTTCCCCTTCTCCTCCTGTCCCCAATCCTTCCCAGCATCAGAGTCTTTTCCAATGAGTCAACTCTTCCCGTGAGGTGGCCAAAGTACTAGAGTTTCAGCTTTAGCATCAGTCCTTCCGAAGAACGCCCAGGTTTGATCTCCTTTAGAATGGACTGGTTGGATCTCCTTGAAGTCCAAGGGACTCTCAAGAGTCTTCTCCAACACCACAGCTCAAAAGCATCAGTTCTTCAGCACTCAGCTTTCTTCATAGTCCAACTCTCACATCTGTTCATGACCACTGGAAAAACCATAGCCTTGACTAGACGGACCTTTGTTGGCAAAGTAATCTCTCTGCTTTTCAATATGCTATCTAGATTGGTCATAATTTTCCTTCCAAGGAGTGAATGTAAAGTCACTCAGTCGTGTCTGACTCTTTGTGACCCATGGTCTGTAGCCTACCAGGCTCCTCCGCATGGGATTTTCAAGCCAAGAATACTAGAGTGGGTTGCCATTTTTTTCTCCAGGAGATCCTACCAACCCAGGGGTTGAACCCGGGTTTCCCGCATTGTAGTCAGACGATTTACCAGCTGAGCCACCAGGGAAGTCTATTTCTGCTTTTTGACTATGCCAAAGCCTTTGACTGTGTGGATCACAATAAACTGTGGAAAATTCTGAAAGAGATGGGAATGCCAGACCACCTGACCTGCCTCTTGAGAAACCTATATGCAGGTCAGGAAGCAACAGTTCGAACTGTTGCTTCCAAGGAGTAAGCATTTGTTAATTTCATGGCTGCAATCACCATCTGCAGTGATTTTGGAGCCCCCCAAAATAAAGTCTGACACTGTTTCCACTGTTTCTTCATCTATTTCCCATGAAATGATGGGACCAGATGCCATGATCTTCGTTTTCTGAATGTTGAGTTTTAAGCCAACTTTTTCACTCTGCTCTTTCACTTTCATCAAGAGGCTCTTTAGTTCCTCTTCACTTTCTGCATAAGGGTGGTGTCATCTGCATATCTGAGGTTACTGATATTTCTCCCGGCAATCTTGATTCCAGCTGCTTGTGCTTCTTCCAGTCCAGCGTTTCTCATGATGTACTCTGCATATAAGTTAAATAAGCAGGGTGACAATATACAGCCTTGACGTACCCCTTTTCCTATTTAGAACCAGTCTCTTGTTCCATGTCCAGCTCTAACTGTTGCTTCCTGACCTGCATATAGGTTTTGCAAGAGGCAGGTCAGGTGGTCTGGTATTCCCACCTCTTTCAGAATTTTCCACAGTTTATTGTGATCCACACAGTCAAAGGCTTTGGCATAGTCAATAAAGCAGAAATAGATGTTTTTCTGGAACTCTCTTGCTTTTTCCATGATCCAGTGGATATTGGCAATTTGATCTCTGGTTCCTCTGCCTTTCCTAAAACCAGCTTGAACATCAGGGAGTTCACAGTTCACATACTGCTGAAGCCTGGCTTGGAGAATTTTGAGCATTACTTTGCTGGCATGTGAGATGAGTGCAACTGTGTGGTTGTTTGAGTATTCTTTGGCATTGCCTTTCTTTGGGATTGGAATGAAAACTGACCTTTTCCAGTCCTGTGGCCACTGCTGAGTTTTCCAAGTTTGCTAGCATATTGCGTGCAGCACTTCCACAGCATCATCTTTCAGGATTTGAAATAGCTGAACTGGAATTCCATCACCTCCACTAGCTTTGTTCATAGTGATGCTTTCTAAGGCCCACTTGACTTCACATTCCAGGATGTCTGGCTCTAGGTGAGTGATCACACCATCATGATTATCTTGGTCGTGAAGCTCTTTTTTGTACAGTTCTTCTGTGTATTCTTGCCACCTCTTCTTAATATCTTCTGCTTCTGTTAGGTCCATACCATTTCTGTCCTTTATTGTGCCCATCTTTGCATGAAATGTTCCCTTGGTATCTCTAATTTTCTTGAAGAGATCTCTAGTCTTTCCCATTCTGTTCTTTTCCTCTATTTTTTTGCATTGATTGCTGAGGAAGGCTTTCTTATCTCTTCTTGCTATTCTTTGGAACTCTGCATTCAGATGCTTATATCTTTCCTTTTCCCCTTTGCTTTTTGCTTCTCTTCTTTTCACAGCTATTTGTAAGGCCTCCCCAGACAGCCATTTTGCTTTTTTGCATTTCTTTTCCATGGGGATGGTCTTGATCCCTGTCTCCTGTACAATGTCACGAACCTCATTCCATAGTTCATTAGGCACTCTATCTATCAGATCTAGTCCCTTAAATCTATTTCTCACTTCCACTGTATAATCATAAGGAATTTGATTTTGGTCATACCTGAATGATCTAGTGGTTTTCCCTACTTTCTTCAATTTAAGTCTGAGTTTGGCAATAAGGAGTTCCTGATCTGAGCCACAGTCAGCTCCTGGTGTTGGTTTTGCTGACTGTATAGAGCTTCTCCATCTTTGGCTGCAAAGAATATAATCAATCTGATTTCTGTGTTGACCATCTGGTGATGTCCATGTGTAGAGTCTTCTCTTGTTTTGTTGGAAGAGGGTGTTTGCTATGACCAGTGCATTCTCTTGGCAAAACTCTATTAGCCCTTGCCCTGCTTCATTCTGTATCCAAGGCCAAATTTGCCTGTTACTCCAGGTGTTTCTTGACTTCTTACTTTTGCATTCCAGTCCCCTATAATGAAAAGGACATCTTTTTGGGGTGTTAGTTATAAAAGGTCTTGTAGGTCTCCATAGAACCATTCAACTTCAGCTTCTTCAGCATTACTTGTTGGGGCATAGACTTGGATTACTGTGATATTGAATGGTTTGCCTTGGAAACGAACAGAGATCATTCTGTCGTTTTTGAGATTGCATCCAAGTACTGCATTTTGGATTCTTTTGTTGACCATGATGGCTACTCCATTTCTTCTAAGGGATTCCTGCCCACAGTAGTAGATATAATGGTCATCTGAGTTAAATTCACCCATTCCAGTCCATTTTAGTTCGCTGATTCCTAGAATGTTGATATTCACTCTTGCCATCTCCTGTTTGACCACTTCCAATCTAGACAACATTTATTAAAAAGTAGAGACATTACTTTATTGACAAAGGTCCATATAGTCAAAGCTATGGTTTTTCCAGTAGTCATGTATGGATGTGAGAGTTGGACCATAAAGAAAGCTGAGCACTGAAGAATTGATGGTTTTGAACTGTGGTGTTGGAGAAGACTCTTGAGAGTTCCTTGGACTGCATGGCTATCAAACCAGTCCATCCTAAAGGAAATCAGTCCTGAATATTCATTGGAAGGACTGATGCTGAAGCTGAAACTACAATACTTTGACCACCTAATGTGAGAAACTGACTCATTAGAAAAGACTCTGGTGCTGGGAAAGATTGAAGGCAGGAGGAGAAGGGGATGACAGAGGATGAGATGGCTGGATGGCATCACTGACTCAATGGACATGAGTTTGAGTGAACTCTGGGAGTTGGTGATGGACAGGGAGGCCAGGCATGCTGCAGTCCATGGGGTTGCAGAATCAGACACGACTGAGACTGAACTGATAGTAACTCTATATTTGGGCTTTCCTGTTGGTTCAGATGGTAAAGAATCCCCTTGCAGTGTGGCAGACCTAGGAATTACCAAGGGGCGTGAGCAAATGTGGGGGGACAAGAGATATATTCAACATTTTGAAAGCAGTGATGGTTTCACAAATATATATCTCTGTAAAAACTCATCCAATTGTATGCTTTGGTATGTGTAAAAGTTAATGGAGGTTATACCTCAATTAAGTTGCCCAAATAATCAGAAGATATTATGAACTTTCTTCAAATACACTTTTAAAATTATGAGACATGAATGAATTCTTAGAAAAATAAAACTTAAAAAATTGGAACCGGCAGAAATGTAAGGTACAATGATATCTCAAAAATTGTAAACACAGGATCCCCACCCCCTCATCCTATCTGAATAGTTTTAGAACCACAGAAGACATGGAATCTGAAGTTTCAGACTTTCCAAATGGGAAACACCAGGCTAAGGCAACTTTATAGGCAAGTTCTACCAAACAATCAAGTTTCAGATAATTCTAATTCCACACAAAATATTCCAGAAAACAGGAAAAAATAAGATAATCTCCAACTTGTGTTTATAAGGCAAGTTAAAGCATGATACCCAGGCCAGACACAGCACAGTGGAAAAGGCAGCTACTTCATTTGTGAACACAGAGGTAAAATCCTGGACCAAACGTTAGCAAACTGAGTCTTCTAAAGAATAAAAATGGCAACACATCATGCCTTGTCAATTTATCCCAGGAATGCAAAGTTGGCTTGACTTTGGAAAATAGGTTAATGTAATTTGCTGCATCAGACAAGTCAAAGGACAGATGCTATAGAATAATCTCAACAGATGCAGAAAAACTGAAGTAAACATCTCTTCATGACAAAAACTCTTAGAAACCTGGAAAGAGAAGAAATATTTCTTTAGCCTAATAAGTAGTATCTCAGAAACTCTAGTGCAGATTTCATAAAACATGAGAAGTGATGGAAAACATCCCCTTTAAAATGGGGTATAAGACAAACATACCTGCTAATGCCACTTCTAGCGCTTCCCTGAGGGCTCAGCAGGTAAAGAATCTGCCTGCAACGCAGGAGACAGAGGAGATGTGGGTTCCAGCCCTGGGTCGGGAAGATCCCCTGGAGGAGGAAATGGCAACCCATTCCGGTATTCATGCCTGAAAAATCCCATGGACATAGGAGCCTGGCGGGCTATAGCCCAAAGGGCTGCGAAGAATTGGATACAACTGAACAACTCAGCACACAATGCCACTTCTAGTTAGTATTGTATTGGAAGTTCCACTCAGCCCAGTAAGACAGACAATAAGATAAAGTTAAGGTTCTCAAAGATTAAAGGATATAAATATTAGAAAGAAAAAATAATAACTCCTTGCAAACAATGTGATTATTTCATGGACAACCCAAAAGAATGCGTGGATATAGTATTAGGTTTGGTAAAGTGTCTGCCTGCAGTGCGGGAGAGCCGGGTTTGATCCCTGGGTTGGGAAGATACCCTGGAGAACGAAATGGCAACCCACTCCAGTACTCTTGCCTGGAAAATTCCACGGACTGAGAAGCCTGTTAGGCTACAGTCCATCGGGTCGCAAAGAGTCGGATACAACTGAGCAACTTCACTTAACAAGAGAACTTAGCAAGGTTGCCAGATACAAAATCAACACAGAAAAGAATCTATCCTGCTTGTGTGTCTCAGTACATTGGAAAATATAAATAATAAAAAAATATTTTTTACAATAGTTGCCACACCTGTAAAATGTGGATGGTAGTATCCACCTCACCATGTTTGTGTGGGGATTATTGAGAAAAGTAAGAAGTACCAGCAAGTGAAAAGTTGCTAGGTTAATAAATGTCAGCTCCTCCTGTTCATCTCCAAGGCAGTGGATTAGGCACCCTTTGGGGACTCCATGGCAGGACTCAGCTCACATTTGGTCTCAAGAATTGCAGGAAGACAGGGATGACCTTCACCCAAATATCTATCAGGTATGACAGAAAATGACCAGAGCCACAGAGGCAAGGTACCGTGGGGTCAGAGCAAGAGAGGTGTTTTCTACCTGGGAAGCACTTTATTAGGGGACTTGAAAGTGGACAGAATTTAGATACTCAGAGAGGAACCCGAAGGAGAGGACAGTGTGGTCAATAGCTAGAGGTGGGAACACGGAAAGAGACATAGGGGTCAGTGTGGGCTGCAGCAAAGGATGGGTGGAGAGGAATTCTGTGCACTGAGATGGATCCATCACCAATGGTGGAAACTGTGGTGTCATGTGAATGTCTGTGGGAGAACGGGCAAAAGGCAAGAAGACCTGGATGCAGCCAACCCTTGGGGTCACTCACCTCCTCCCCTGCCCTTTCCTGCACCCACTGCCGAGCTCAGCATGGCCCTCTATCCCATTCCCAGGGCAGCTTACCAGAGCTGGTGGCCTTCTGGCCCCAGGAGGAAATCTCTGCCAGGTGTTTACTGCAGGGACCCAGGGTGACTGCAAGTCAGGTGGAGTGCTGACCAGTGACACTGGAAGGAAGAGGGAAAGGGGCTTGGATGTTTGAACAGCTGGGGCAGATCAAGGGCTGCCACCTCTGGCCCCCTCTTCCCCGCTACCAGTTTCCCAGGCTCAGGTCCCTTCCTAGCTGGGGTCTGGCTGGCACAGTCCACTAATGAGGCTTTGTGGCTGGAAGGTGCTCTCTGCCCTCAAAGAGACAGGCTACTGGGGGAAAGGAGTTTGTGCTTGGGTAGTGGGTAGGTAGTGAAAGAAAAAAAAGTGAAGTCGCTCAGTCATGTCCAACTCTTCGTGACCCCAGGACTCACCAGCACACAGGTGGAATTGTTTGTGGGGTTCCACGGAGCTTGGGTTGGAGACCCAATCCAAAGCAATCACACAGATATGTAAATTCGTCAGGGGTTACAGCAAACCTGGGCTACATGGATGAGACCTCTCAGGAAAGTACACGGGAGCTATCAGGCCCCCTATCTTGCCAGTTCCTCATGGAGATGGCCCTGAAAGTGTGGTGATGGGGCTGGAGCTTGTGGGGCGCCCTGGAGAGAGTTTCCCCAGCCCTCTCTGATCTCCTTTCATACTTCCCCCCAAAGCCAGCATGAATCCCTTGTACAGCTGCAAGGACAGACTTCTACCAGGTAGATCTCTGGACTCTGACATCTACCGCCTGGCACTTTTCACCTTGCACATCCTTCGCAGGGTGTATCATCAGGACTGGGCATCCCTATGGAGGGTCACTCTGCAGCCACGGTCAGTGACCACAGGCCCTGAGTTCTCTCCCATGTGACCAAGCCTGGGAGGGCTGACCTGTGAAGTTCTGTGTTCAGCCCATGGACACGGAATCCCCTGCGGTGACCAGTCACTCAAGCTGAGAGCCCTCCAGGAGCTGAGAGCCCTCCAGGAGCTGAGATGGAATTCTCCAGGAAACCTCAGAGGGGGTCCAGCAGACCCACTCAGGCCTCCCCTGGGGGCAAAGAGCTTGCCTCCAAAGTGGCCCAGAGCAAAGCAGCAGGATCACTTAGAAGGTTGTGACAGGGGCTTCCCTGGTGGCTCAGTGGTGAAGAATCCGCCTGCCGATGCAGGAGACCCAGGGTCGATCCCTGGCCCGGGAAGATCCCACGTGCTGCGGAGCAAGTAAGCCCTAAGCCCACACACCACAACTAATGAGCCCGTGCTCTGCAACGAGAGAAGCCACTGCAACGGGAAGTCTGCACACCGCAACAAGAGCGTAGCACTGGCCTGCTGCCGCTAGAGAGAGAAAGCCCATGAGCAGCAACGAAGACCCAGCGCAGCCACAGATTAATTTTTAAAAAACTACTTAAAAGATGAGTCATTCAAAAAGGAAGCAGTGACAGAGAAAACCTTGCAGTCACCCCTGGCTGGGTGGGCAGACTCGGAAGGAATACGAGTTTAAGCTCAGATCCCAACCACGGTTCTCCCCAGCTGCAAGCTCTCAGAACCTCTGTGCTTCCATCTGCAAAGCAGGGGGTAGCGACTCCCACCCACGAGGTTGCTGTGACAATCGCAGGAGACGAAAGGGTCCCACTGAATGACCAGTTCCCTTTCGCCCCTGTCCCCCCACCCCCACCCCCCACACAGCTTTCAGTGGAGAAACAGCTTTGGGGGTTCCAAAGCTTGGTCCTGGCCCAGGAGCTGGGTTTTACTGCCTCCCAGTCAACGGCATCCTTGCCACTATTTTTCCAGGGCTTTCCAGCTTGGTAACTGCCCTGGGGCATGGGGAGGGGAAGCGTGGCTGGGGGCCCAGGCGGGTGGGTGGGGGGGTGGATTTCGCTGACTTTGCCTTTCTCCTCCAGCCAGCCGGGAAGGGATCACAGTGGGAGGAGGCTCCAGAGGAAGGAAAAGGGCCTCGTTCCCAGCCAGTCTAGCTTCCTCTCTCTTCACCTGCCAGAGGCCGTGGGATCCCAGGGACAGAAAACGGCTCAGAGGTGGAGGCCGTGAAACCGGAGATACAGGAGCAGGCGGGTGGCACCCCTCCCACCCAGATCAAGTTTCTGGGCCCCCAAAGAAGAAGCTTAAAAAAGCTGGGCTCCAAATTGTTTTTCTCTGTGGCTGCTTCCCGTCCCATCACCCGACTGTCCCCCTTCGCTCCCCTCTTCCCCATTCACTCTGCAGAGGGGCACCACCACGGGGAGGGGGGCCTACTTTCCCGCACCCACTCTGCACAAGCCCTGGGCACATGATGCTGGTGAGGCTGGGGGGTTCCCGACTCCCTTATGCCCTCCCGCTGAAGGCGCCACTGAAGTAGGTGTCACTCTCATCAGGCAAATTGGGATCCAAAGCTGGGGAGGGACTCCCACTTGGAAGCCTGGGTAAGAAGGTCCCAGGGCAGGGGCTCCTGTGAAGCCAGGGTCTCTCCTGGGGGCCTTTAAGGCCAAAGAGGTGGTGGTCCTCATCTCTACGGAAGCCCTCTGTTTCTCCCCTACTCTGCCTGACCCACATGGCCCTCCTGGCCAGCGCCCTGGGGCCCAGACCTTGTCCCGTGATGGTTGAACTGTGCCTGTGGATGCTGGGCACTGCCACTCATGCAAGAACCTGAGCGGGACAGTGAGGGGAGCCGCACGGCTGGGGCTGGTCTCGGCCTGACCACTGCCCCGGGTGTGCCATCTGGGACAAAGTGGTTAGCCTGTCTGGGCCTCAGCTGTCCCATCTGTCAAACGGCCCTGAAAATAGCTTGTGAAGTGACAGCGCAGGTATTTAGGCAGTGGGCCTCACAGCCTGGCACCGAAGAAGCGGCCCTATTGTCACGGCCTCAGCCCTCATCCTGGGTGTCCCAGGCACTGGGGAGGGGCATCTGAGAAAGCACTGCCATCCCCCAGGGAGAGCGCCCCAGGCTGGCCGGGCTGTGGTTGGTCCCGGCTGCTGCTTATACATGGCCCGTCTTTTGGCCAATGAGGGACCTGCAGTATGCTTGGCCAAGACAGCTGCACTGACGGGCCATGTGAGCCAAAGAGGGGACCTCGGCTGTGGCAGAAGCCCTCCCACACTCTCACCCCCATCCGTGCCCAGCCTGGATACCCAGGTACAGGCCAGGGGCCAGAGGAACGAGGGGACGAAGGTGATTGCCTGCAACAGACCAGGCAAGTGCGTGTCACGTCCTCCCAATCAGCCTGCGATGTAAATATTATGGCACCTATTTTATGGATAAAAGCTAAGAGTTCAATGACACCTCCTCGGTCCCGCAGATTGCCTTGCCATGCTGGTGGCAAAGCCGGGCTTGCATCAGAGCTGGCTCAGGAGGCCCTGCCAGCACACAGCAGCCTCTTTTCCAGATGGTCCTTGCAGGCTCAGCTCCCACAAATGAGACAACCGGGGGTGAATGGCACAGACCTGGTAACCCAGCTCCAACCGTCTTCTTGTCCAAAAGGGCCCCACCTGCCACCTACGCCCAGGCTCCCTCTTGGCTCACTCCACACCAGGGTAGGGGAGCAGGTCATTTGGATGGCTCTGAACCCTGGGTGTCCCACTACTTGAATTCCTCCCCTGGCCATGTGCTTACTAGCTGGGAAGTCTTGGGGGAAATCATCTCATCTTCTTGATGTTAGTTTGTTTGGCTGCATCGGGTCTTAGTTGCAGCACCTGAGAGCTTCATGGCATCACGAAGGGTCTTTTGTTGGGGTGCATGGACCCTCTAGTTGGACTGACTAGTTGTGGCTTGCAGCTTCAGCAGTTGGCAGCAGGCAGGCTTAGTTGCTCTGCAACTTGTGGCATCTTAGTTCCCCAACCAGGGATTGAACCCATGTCCTCTGCTTTGCAAGGAAGGTTTTTAACCACTGGACCATCAGGGAAGTCTCTCATCTCATCTTCTTGAGCTTCACTTTTCTGTCTGCAAAATGAGGATAAGCAAGGTGTGCCCCTGAGAGAGTGGTTGGGATTAAACGAGATGGGGCATGTCAAGTTTCAGCCCCCAGAGCATGTTACATGTTCGCTCTGATTATCTGATTCCCAGATTCTCCTCCTCCCTTCCCAGATGCTCTGTGACCTGGACAGGGCTGGTCTAGAGCTGGGAAGGCAAAAGAAGGAGGCATCCAGTGTGGCCTCCTTGGGCCTGGGCTTCCCAAGCTCACAGCTGGGGTCCTCCAGCCTTCCCAGAGGCTGACCACCTCTCGGCCTCTCTTCTGTTCTGAAGTAGAGGTCAGGCCAGGAGGGGCTGAGTGAAAGCCTGAAGCTCTTTGGAAACGATAGACAAGGACGATGCCCTGTTGGTTCTCAGCTTTCTGATGGGTTGGCGTCCACATGCCAGTGGCTGGCAAATATTCTTTGTATCAGCCCTGGTAATAAATCTGGTCCAGCTACGTATATTGCTTTCCCATTGTGTGTGTTCCGGTGTTACGTTATGTGTGGGGATAAGAGGTGGGGGGAACAACCAAGGTAACTGAGAGAGCAGGCCCCTCACCCCACTTGAGGAGCCTAGAGGAAGACGATGGACAGACAGACTTGCAACCCTCTCCCTCAACACATCTTCAGACAAGGCAGAGTATGTGATATGTAAATGGGAATCAAACACAGTTTTGTGGGAACAAAGGAAATGATTTCCTCTTGCAGAAGGTGGTGGAGGTGGAGGCAATCTCAGAAGACCTCCAGAGGGAGGCATTCATGGAGATTGGTGTTGGCAAGTAGGTAGGATTTCTTCTGGTGGAGAAGAAGACAGGGGTATTCCAGACTGAGGGAACAAACAGGAGTAAGTAAATCAGCCTTGAGGTGGAGCCTGTGTTTGGTGGCATGCTGGGTGTGCCAGAGGAGGAATTTATAGGGAAACCAGAAAAGGCACCACCATCTGATCCCCCGAGTGGAGCTAACGGCAGGGCAGAGACTCATTTCCTTCCCATGCCAGGGCCTCTGGCCCAGTTCCTCACTCACGCATAAAATGGGGGTAAATCACATTTTCCTCACAGCACTGCTGCTAGGAGCTAAAAAGAGAGAGAATAAGTAAGGCTCCTGGCTCACTGTAGGTATGCAGGAAAGCTGAGTCCTTCCAAGGTTTCTCTTCTGTCCACCTTCTCTGCAAGCACAGAATTAGTCCTGACCACCAACTTAGGAGACTCAGAGTTAGTTATGGAGTTCCTTCTCAGGCTAGGGTAAGCTCCAAAGGCAGGAGCACCATCAGGTCCTGTCAACAAACACTGAGAGAGTGTCAAATCCTAACCTAGACCACCAGGGAGCAAACATTTCTTGAAAGACTAGAACATGCAGCATGCTGGCCCCCTGAGGGAACATGGCGGTAATGCCTGGTTCATGGAGAGCTCTCCAAAGCCGGAGAGATGGATGGAGAAACGGACAAATGGAAGGAGGGGTGGAGGAGGGCTGGAGAGGAAGAAAGGGGATGCAGAGAGGGCTGATGGTTAGAAAAAGGGTCAAGAGGGGCAGGGATGGGTGGGGGGAGGAGGGAAGACTAGAAGGAGAGCGGTAAAGGGATGAGTGGTGGGCTGGAGGCAGCGATGAAGGGATGGAAGGGTGGGCAGTGGATGGAAGAACAGAGGGGTGGAGAGGGAGGGATTGAGAGGTCGATGGATGGATGGGTGACTTGATGGGTGGGTGGGCGGATGCCTGGATGGATCGATGGTTGATAGGATGGAGAGAGAGAGAGGGAAAGATGATTTGTTGGCTGGAAGAAGGAATGGAAGTCTGAGTGGAGGAATCTGGGAGGGGTGAAGAGAAGAATGCAGAAAGAGGGAAATGAGAGATGGAGAGATAGAACAGTAGAAAGGGACTGAGGAAGGAATCGAGAGGTAGAGAGAAAAGTGAATGGAGGGAAGGATGGCGAAAGGGAGGGAGGGAATGAATGGAGAAATGAAGAGATGGGTGTGTGGATGGATGATGGCGTGGAGAATGGATGGAGAGATGGAGGGCTGGTCATCCCCTAAGGAGCTCCCATTTACCTGTCTCTGCAGATCCTGACACTAGCTAGGCACCTGTTTGATTCCAGGCTCTGTAGATTTGTAACTGAAACCAGTGCAGCTGACCGTGCTTTGGAAAGTACGCAGGCCCTGTAAACACTGAAACTTCCATTTTGTCTCCTCCATAGTCAGCAGTGGGAGGTCCTTCGAGGAAGGAAAAGGGAAGAGAGGCAGGGAAGTCTGCTGGGGGGAGGAGGAGGAGGAGGAGGAGGAGAGGGTAGCTCAGCTGTTCAGTGGAAACGACCCATCCTGGTGGCATATGGGAAACATGTGGCCCCCCTCCCTCCTGGCACCGGAGACGCGTCATGCCAGGAGAGCTGGCAGCCAAGGGCACGGAGCGTTCCCAGAGGGAAATGCTGGCAGCCGGGCAGGAAGCAAAACTTGAAGCTACAGCCTGGAGCGGGCGCTGGAGTGGGCCCCGGGGGACCGTGGGAGGTTGGGAGGGGTGGGCTCCGGGCTGCTTGTCCCCTGGGGCTCTGAGGACAGTCGTCCTGCCGGGCCTCAAGCGGGGAGCAGACCCCCACCCGTGCAGGCCATCAGAGCCCCCGCTGCTCCCAGGAACCTGTGCTGTGGAATGAGCCCCGCACTCGGGGTCTGCTCTGCCCCTCACTCACCATGGGATCCCAAACACATCCTTCTTTCTGGCTCTTGGCGTCCACGTTGTCCCAAACACCATCCTGCTCACAGCAGCGAGTCAGTGAGAAGGTTTTTATCCCCAAGGAAGAAATAAAAACACTGCATATTGAGATTTCCAAGAAGCCCAGCATTTTCTGTATGAAGGACCGTCCATCATCTTGAAATCACACCTGCCCTTCCTCCTACATTTTGGAGGTTAAATATTGCCATTTCTTTTATAAAATAAGGGCTGGTAATGGTAATTTTGTCAGACAACTCTCGTTTATTTTTGTAATTTTTAACAGAGTACACAAAAATCCCAGATTGTGAACCACTGAACAAGATCATCCCTAAAGGGCCATCCAGAGTGGAGTAGATTCTGTCTCAGATGTGCCCTCTCCCCGCACGTGCCGCCCCCCTGCCCTGCCTCCTGCTTCCTTCTCCCACCAGGGCCTGAGTTTGGAACCTCAATGCCTACAGTTTCCTTCCTGAACCTTCCACCTGCCCCTGGGGGCAGCAGTGTCCTTGGGGTTCTGATGTAGGAAAGGGATGCTCTCTGGGGCCAGAACAGGGCCTCACTTTCAACAAGCCAGCTCAGCTCCGTTGGATGCTCAGTTCACTGGCCACCACCTACCCCCCACTCTACACCAGACACCCAGCTGAACTGGGACCAGTCCGTTCCTCCGGTGATCCTGAGGGCAGACTCCCTAGAGGCACCCCAGGACAACTCCAGACAGGACACATGTGGGCTGACCAAGCCACCCTGTGAACCGCACTGCATCCGGAAAGAGTCAAGTTCAAGTTCAGCAGGGGAGCAGCCAGTTAGGCTGGGTGGACCAGACCACAGGAGACATACTTGAGGGCTCGTGAGCCTCAGCACATGTGGACTGGCTGGTCCGCACCCTCCGTGCTCACGGGCCCTGCCAGACATGGGGGTGGGGAATTCATCAGAGGTGTCCACGTTGGGAGTGTGGGATTCAGGAACATTCCCAGGCCAGGCCAGAGCTTCGCTTCCAAAAGCCCTTCCTAGGACACAGAGCCCCTTTCATCTTCTCTTCCTCCCGAGGTGCCCCCACCAGTGCCAGCTCTCCCAGTCTCAAGAATCACGAAAGAAGCATTTGGGCCAGCCTCCGTGGGACAGGCCAGCTCAGCGGTTTCTCCCTCTGAGCTGACTGGAGGCAGCTTGGAAGCCAGTGGAGCTGCAGACAGGCAGGGCCCAGCCGGCTCTCTGGTTTCCTGGATCTGAGAGCTTGTGCTCATTTATTATTTAGCAAATACGTCTTAATCACTAAGGGATGGGTAAAGCACCCCAGAGGGCGCTGGTCGTATATGTGTCTGCGTGTATATCTGTGTGTGTCTGCGTGTCTGTCTGTGTGTCGGGGTGGCAGGGTAGGGGATGGGTGGAGAGGGGGTTTCCCAGATGAACCAACTGGGCTTCGGTGCCCAGGGGCCCTACTCTAGCAGGTGTGCCCCTGGGGAGGGCAGCACACCCACATTCGCAGGGACAAGTGCAGAGGGTGTTGGTTGAAGCTCCTGCTGCAACGGGTCCTGAGATGTTGTGTCACCAGCCAGGTGGCCCCAAGGTCAAGTCAGGAGGCTGTACTTTCCTAAACAGACTCTGGCTCCTGGAAGAGGAGGAAATGGATTGCTAGAAAGGCTTACATTTAAAGTTCAGTTGTTTGGTTGTTGTTGTTCTTTTAATTGGTAATACAGGCACCAATCTCATTTTGAAAATTGAGATGCTTTGAAAGGATGTTGAACTAGCCTCCCACACTCCCCAGCTGCTAGAGTCACGGACTCCCCCTGAATCAGCAGGAGAGGCTGTCACACGCCTGCCCTGGTGTGGTCCAGTAAGAGCATCCCATCCAGAGGAAACTGTGTTGTGGACCCTGCAGAGCCACAGGGGTCATCTCAACCCAACTCCTTGCTTTCACTGACGAGGAGAGAGACACAGAGAGTGGGAAAGTCACCTCAAATTCACAAGGCAGGTGAGGCCAGGGCAGGCCTGGACTCCTGTTACTTCCATCCAGCACTCTTTCTCTGACCCCGCTGCTTCCCCAGCTGTGACCAGGGGCAGGTGGGACTCCCAGGGGGACTGACCACATGAGCCACACACTTAGCAAGGCCTCTGATCCCTGAAGGCCTCCTGAGTCTGAGCCAAAGCAGGAGCTGATGGCTAGGGCCCCCAGTCAGTCCTCCTTGAGGGTGGAGACTGGGGCGCAGCCCTGTTCCAACTGGCTCGTCAATGCTGGCCAGTGCGGCACCCTCTCTGGGGGCCTTTCTGTGGTCACTTCCGATATCAGGATAATTGCAGAACTGACTCACAGACCTGGAACTGGGCCCAGATGCTCCTCTCAGCATTAAAAGGAGGAGGAACAGCATGGCCCCTACAGCAGTTACTACACCTACACCCGGGCCGTGTTTTCTCCACAGCACCGTCAGAATCTGATGGTCGGTGTAGTTTACTCATTTCTTTATCATTTCCATCCACAAGATGTGCCATGAGGAGAGATTTTTAATTGTTTTTGTTCCCTGCAAATTCCAGCACCCAGGGGTGGCCTGGCACAGAGGAGATGCCCCATAGAGATTTGTGGAGTGAATGAAACAATGAGTGAATGAGCCAAGGAATGAAGTCTTTCGGTTCAGAACGTGAACACCCCATCATGGCCCCGTGAAGAGTTGTGAGGGGACTCCCCTGGTGGTCCAGAGGCTAAGACTCCCCGCTCACAGTGCGGGGGGCCTGGGTTCGATCCCCAGGGAGGGAACTAGATCCCAAATGCTGCGGCTAAGAGTTTGCCCGCCTCAACTAAAAGTCCTGTACGCGGGAACTGAAAAAGAGCTGTGCACTGAATGAGGGAGTGAGCAGGAGGGAGGAAAGTGAGCTGTCCCTGAGACGCTGAGAAGGTCAGGGTCCAAGCGCTCATCAGGAAGGTGTCTGGGTCCATCAAGCATGACAGGGACCCACCTGAGTGGAGGAGCTGGGGGAGGGCCTCCCGGTGTCCAGTTAAGTATCCAGGCACTGAGAAGGTAGCAGCTCCCAGGTCACTGCCAGGAGGTGAGGACAAGCCCCAGTGTGCCCCTGCGGCAGGACCCTGGCTCCCAAATGGTGGGGCTTCCCTGGGAAGGCTTTGGGCCCTGTGCCCCTGCGCCTCCTTGTGCTCCCAAACCTCCTGTGCTTCCCGCTGCCTCAGCGCTTGAGCCACCAAGATCACTGCGGAGCACCTAGCTCCAGGTCTCCCCCATTGCCTGAGGGCAGGGTCCAGGGCTGACTGGCTCTTATTTATCCAGCCCTTAGCGTGGAGCTGGGCTTCCCTGGTGGCTCAGGTGGTAAAGAGGCTGCCTGCAATGTGGTAGACCCGAGTTCGATCCCTGGGTCAAGAAGGTCCCCTGGAGAAGGAAATGGCAACCCACTCCAGTATTCTTGCTTGGAGAGGCGCATGGACAGGGCTGCCTGGCGGGCTGCGGTCCACGGGGTCGCAAAGAGTTGGACACGACTGACTAACACAGACACACACACAGCATGGAGTCAAGGTGTCGTCAGTACCCAAGGGACGTGGAAGGTGTGAGTGAAGGAGGGTGGGAATAAGTCCCACCCTCCTTCGCTCACCCCCGCACTTCCGGCCCCGACCCGTCCCCCAACCAAGATGGCTGCCTCCACACCGGTGCCATGCCGTCCGCCTCTAGCATCTCGGCCACTTACTCACTTGATGCGCAGCCTTCAGGAAGCTCAGATAGGCCCCTGTGTGAGCACAGGCCCTGCATCTTCTCCCCTCCCTCCCTCCTCTGCACCCTTCAGGGTGGGTTTCAGCCCTTCTCCCTTCAGCTTTATTAAAATAAACATCCATTTGACGGGATTTCCTTAGGGCACCTCCTCCTCCCAGGGAAGCCCCAATCCTGGGCTTGGAAAGCTGGTTTCCCCTCTCTGGGTTTCCTTATAATTGTCCTTTCCGCTTTACTTGCTGAGGGGTGTAGAGGGTGGAGTTACAGCTGGGCCATTCCAGCTGTTTCCCCAGCAGCTTGAAATGAGGTGACAGCCAGCCAGCCCCCACCCCCTGCAGGCAGGCAAGGATTAGGTTAACAGGCTGCCAAATGTTCTGGGGCAGCCACCCCTGACCCCTGGGCTGGGGTGCTTCCTGTAGCCAGCTGGTGAAGGGAGGGAGATGTGAGGGGGGTGCGGTCTCCCCCTGTCCAGAGAAGTGCTGAAACACCCCAGAGCAGGGATTTGGGGGCTTCCTTCCAGCTGTTTCCCGCCACCACCTTGCCCTTGATCTTGTTTCTGCTGCAGTTTCAACCGCCCCGGGGCTGTTCTGCTGGGTGACCTGAGCAGACCTCTAACCTCTCTGGCTTCCCATTTACCTTCTGGAAGGTGGGGCAGAAATAATGAGGCTGAGAGGGTGTTGGACTTCCTCCATTGTCAAAGTCCCTCTGGACTCTGAGTCCCATCCATCAGTCCTGCCTTCAGGCATTGATTCACTTAGCAAACATTTTCTGGGCTTCAGCATGTGCCAGGCCAGGTGCTGGGGATGCAGGGGTGAATGAAACACAGAGCCAGTCTTCAGGGAGGCAGAGGGGGAGAAAACAAAGAGAATTCAGGGTGATCAGAGCTCCTGACAAAGGGGAGGCAGAGCCCCATGGGACACAGAGAAGGGTATCTGCTCCTGGTGCTGAGACCAGGGAAGGCTGAAAGACAACCAGCAGTAGCCAGGAGGAGAAAGTCCTCATCAGACTGAAAGCTGCCCTGTCCTTCGGCCAGCGCTGCTCCTGCACCTCTCAGCGGAGGCCCAGGCTTCCTGGTCTCCATTTTGCTGGATAATGGTTGTACTTCCTTGACAACCATCTGTCAGCTTCACTGGGGTCTTGAGTGTCCTGACTCCTAGTGTTAGTCGGGGTTCTCTGGAGAAACAGAACTAGTAAAAGATACACAGATAGATAGATGTTAGATTTATTATAAGAAATTGGTTTGTGCGGAGCTGAGAAGTCCCACAATATGTCATCAGCAACCTGGAGACCCAAGGAAGTCAATGTTCATTCAGTCCAGGTTTGAGGGCCTGAGCACCGGAAGCACCGAAGTCAGGAAAGGATGGGCATTCCATCTGAGCAATCAGGTAGGAAAGGCTGAATTAATCCTTCCTTTGCCTTTTTGCTCCTTTCAGGCCCAGTGAACTGGATGCTGCCACTCACATGGGGGAGGGCAAACTGCTTTACTGAATCTCCTGATTTAAATGTTTATTCCATCCAGAAACACCCTCACAGACACACTCAGACATAATGTTTAGCCAAATATCTGGGAACCCTGTGATCCAGTCAAGTTGACACATGAAATGAACCATTATACCCTGGTATGTACTTCCTTTCTGTCAAGCACCTTCTCCCCTCCCTTTCTTCCGTATCCAACGTGGGATCCGTGGTGATCTACCACGTCAATGATCTTCCAGCCAGCTACTGAATCCCCCTTTGCCATCTACATTTTGCACCCACCTACAAAACTCCAACCCTAGACAAGTTAACGCTCATCTTTCTCTTTACCCGCACTAGGACAGAAGGAGAAAATCGCCACTATGCCCCAGCCCCCGACTAGGGTGGGCTGTGCCCGTGAAAATGCAAGAGCATCCTAATACCCACAGTGCTTAGGTATCTCCAGCCCACTCATCTCCCGAGCTCTGCAGTAGCTAGTTCAGTTCCTGTTGCTGCATAACGAAACACCCCAAAACTCCTTGGTTTAAAACAACAACAGTTATTTAACTCACAAGTCTGTGACTTGGGGCAAGGCTTGACTCCAACTCCATCTGGCCTCAGATGGGACAGCTCAGTGGAGACTGGGAAACATACTTCTAAGGCTGCTAAGTTGGTACTGTTCTCAGTTGAGAACTTGGGAAAAATTGTGTGTGTACGTGTTGGGGTCAGGAGGTTGTGGAAGGGAAGTGCGTGCATGCTAAGTTGTTTTGGTTCTGTTCGACTTTTTGTGACCCAGACTCCTCTGTCCATGGGATTCTCCAGGCAAGAATACTGGAGCAGGTTGCCATGCCCTCCTCCAGAGGATCTTCCTCACCCAGGGATCGAACCGGCTTCTCTTGTGTCTCCTGCATTGGCAGAAGGATTCTTTACCATTAGCACCACCTGGAAGCCCAGGTTTGGGTGAAGAATATTTAAATGTTCTTTGTACTATTTTTATTTTTTGTAAATTTGACATTACTTCTAAATAAAAGGTTAAGGAAATAGAAGTGTATTACATAACTTCTAAACAGTTAAAAATTTTGTGGTTATTATAACTGATTTCACAATGGTCAAAGACCAGCCTGTACTCTGTATTATTTCAGTCTCTGAAAATTTTCTGAAACTTATTTTATGGCCCCAGCAGAATGCTTTTGGCAAATTCCATGTCCCTTGAAAATAATTCTATCATTATTTGATATATTTCTCTGTATACGTCAGGCATTGCTTGTTAATTAAGTTATTCATATCATCTATATACTTGATTTTTTGCCACCTTGCTCTAAAGTTACTGAGGGAGATGTGTTAGAATCTCCCGCTAAGGTTATTCATTTGTCAGTTTCTGTTTGTAATTCTCTATGTGTTTTATCTATGATTCTGTTCAGTTCAGTTCAGTCGCTCAGTTGTGTCTGACTCTTTGCAACCCCATGAACTGCAGCATGCCAGGCTTCCCTGTCCATCACCAACTCCCAGAGCTTGCTCAAACTCATGTTGGATGGTGATGCCATCCTCTGTCATCCCTTCTCCTCTTACCTTCAGTCTTTCCCAGCATCAGGGTCTTTTCCAGTGAGTCCATTCTTCGCATCAGGTGGCCTAAGTATTAGAGCTTCAACTTCAGCATCAGTCCTTCCAATGAATATTCAGGACTGATTTCCTTTAGGATTGACTGGTTTGATCTCCCTGCAGTCCAAGAGACTCTCAGGAGCCTTCTCCAATGCCACAGTTCAAAAGCATCAATTTTTCAGCACGCAGCTTTCTTTATGGTCCAACTCTCACATCCAAACTTGACTACTGGAAAAACCATAGCTTTGACTAGACGGACCCTTGTTGGCAAAGTAATGTCTCTGCTTTTGAATATGGTGTCTAGGTTTGTCATAGCTTTTCTTATTTTAATTTCATGGCTCCACTCACCATCTGCAGTGATTTTGGAGCCCTCAAGAATATAGTCTGTCACTGTTTCCATTGTTTCACCATCTATTTGCCATGAAGAGATGAGACTGGATGCCATGATCTTAGTTTTCTGAATATTGAGTTTTAAGTCAGCTTTTTCACTCTCTTCCTTCACCTTCATCAAGAGATGCTTTAGTTTCCTCTTTACTTTCTCCCATTAGGGTGGTGTCATTTGGATATCTTGGGTTATTGATATTTCTCCTGGCAATCTTGATTGCAGTTTGTGCTTCATCCAGTCTGGCATTTCGCATGATGTACTCTATGTATAAGTTAATAAGCAGTTAATAAGCTTATCTATGACTAGGTACATGTAAAAAAACAAACCGATATCAACATCAAAAATAATCCAAACAAAGCAATCTCCCACCAGTGTCCTCTCCTGCCTCCCTCACAGCCAATCGTCTCAAAAGACTTACCTACTCCCCTGCAGCTCAGTGTAGTCCGAAGACCATCCGCATTTGCATCACCTGGGAGTCTGATGGAGAAGCAAGTTCTCTGATCCAGCCAAGATCTGCTGAATCAGCCCCCTGGGGGTGGGGCCCAGAAATATGTCTGGACAAGCTCCAGCTGGTTCCCAGGCATGTTACACCTCGGGAAGCATTCAGCGTCATCGCTCCCCGTGTCCACGGGGGGTGAATGCACGTGTGCTCAGTCAAGGGAAGAATAGCGGAGTGGGTTCCATGCTGTCCTCCAGGCTCACCTTCTAGACCCAGGGATCAGACCAGCTGAGCCACTGGGGAAGCCCCTTGTCCACGCCTTCCATTTATTCCTCTGCCCATCCAATCTGGCTCCTGCCCTCATTCTTCCAAAGTGACGGCCCCCAAATGGTCTCCTAGCTGCTAAATCCTAAGGATTTTATTCCTCAGCAGTGTTCCACGGGTTGACCATTTCCTCTTTGATTTTACAGAACAACTCCTTGTTTTCTGTAAAAATAACAAAATTCGTATTATAAAAGTGAGGTACAGAATATAGACCTGAATAATGTTAAAAATCACCCCAAATCCCATCACCTAGAAGCAACTGTTATTAACATTTAATACAATTCCAGACATTGCTTTATGTGTTCTTATGGAGAGAAGGATGGACACACAGATAATAGAAAAATAGAGAGGTGTATTGCAATCATACGGGATGACAAAAATCCTATTTTAAAATAAAAAGTATTGCCTGTAATTTTACTTGACTCTAAAAGTATGAAAGCAAATTTAGTGGGGAAAAGGAGCTGACCTAATTAACTATGAAAACAGTTTTTCTTTTTTTTCTTTTTTTACTCAATACTAGAAAAAGGAGACACAGTGATCAAACACTATACTGTCACTGATCTGTTCCCAGGGATCCAGGGTAGTCATTCTCTGTACTAAAGCTATGCACATATATACATATACACTAGATAATGAGGGCCAGGTTTCTCACTGTCAAAGAAAGGTATTACAAACAAGTAAGGAGAGGCTAGAACGAATGCTGCAATGCTGGATTACGACCAAGACACCATGCTTACTGCGACATACATACCCAAGTAAACGCAGACACGAATATAGTTTTGTGTGTATACACACATTTCCTAGCTCTGTCTGCTGAGAGGATCTGGAAGCCAGTAACACTTCCATAACAGCAAGCACATTTAGCACTCAGATCTTGATTTCTAATAAGGGGAACTCGGACTCCCTGAAGAAGTGGCTGATTCTGAGACTGAGTTCTAAAAAAAAAAAAAAAAAACACATATATAAGATGAGCCTGGAGCACCTTGTACTGTCAGAAAGAAGTAAGGAAGTGCTTCAGTTCAGTTCAGTCGCTCAGTCGTGTCTGACTCTTTGCAACCACATGGACTGCAGCGCGCCAGGCCTCCCTGTCCATCACCAACTCCTGGAGTTCACTCAAACTCACGTCCATCGAGTCGGTGATGCCATCCAACCATCTCATCCTCTGTCGTCCCCTTCTCCTCCTGCCCTCAATCTTTCCCAGCATCAGGGTCTTTTCAAATGAGTCAGCTTTTTGCATCAGGTGGCCAAAGTATCGGAGCTTCAGCTTCAACACCAGTCTTTCCAATGAATATTCAGGACTGATCTCCTTTAGTATGGCCTGGTTGGATCTCTTTACCTACAAAGACAAAAAAAAAGGATGGAGATATATCAGTGACACAGGAGGATATACATAATAAGTCATTAGGGAAATTCAAGTTAAAGCAACATGGAGACACCACTACACACCTGTTGCTGCTGTTGCTGCTGCTGCTAAGTCACTTCAGTCATGTCCGACTCTGTGCGACCCCATAGACGGCAGCCCACCAGGCTCCCCCGTCCCTGGGATTCTCCAGGCAAGAACACTGGAGTGGGTTGCCATTTCCTTCTCCAATGCAACAAAGTGAAAAGTGAAAGTGAAGTCGCTCAGTCATGTTCGACTCTTTGTGACCCCATGGACTGCAGCCCACCAGGCTCCTCCATCTGTGGGATTTTCCAGGCAAGAGTACTGGAGTGGGGTGCCATTGCCTTCTCCACAGAGAGGGACTGCTGCTGCTGCTGCTAAGTCGCTTCAGTCGTGTCCGACTCTGTGCGACCCCATAGACGGCAGCCCATCAGGCCCCACCATCCCTGGGATTCTCCAGGCAAGAACACTGGAGTGGGTTGCCATTGCCTTCTCCTTAGAAGAGCGAAAATCTGCAACATCAACACCACCAAGTACTAGTGAGGATGTGGAACATCAGGAGCATTCACTCACTCTAGTGAATGTGCAAAATGTTACAACCGTTTTGGAAGACAATTTGTCAATTTCTTATAGACCTAAACATAGTTTATCCAGCAATTGCGCTCCTAAGCATGTGTGCAATTTATTTGAAAGCTGTGTCCACACAAAGCTTATACATGAATGTTCATGGCAGCTTTACTGACAACTGCCAAAACTTGGAAGCAAAGAAGATGTTCCAATAGGTGAATAGATAAGTGGATGGATAAACAAACTGCGGAACATTCATACAATGGAATATTATGTAGCAATAAAAAGAGATGAGCTCTCAAGCCACAAAGAGATGCAGGAATATTAAATGCATATAAGAGAAGCCAAGCTGAAAAGGCTATGCACTCTAATTCCAGCTATGTGGCATTCTGAAAGAGGCAAAACCATGCAGACAATAAAAAGATCAATGGTTAAAAATATCAGTTGCCTGGGGTTAGTGGGAGGAAGGATGAAGAAACAGTACAGAAGGGACTTTTAGAGCAGTGAAACTACTCTGCATGTTACTACACTGGTGGATACATGTCACTATACATTGGTCAAAGCCCATAAAATGTACAAAATAAAGAGGGAACCCTAGGACTTCCCCGGTAATCCAGGGGCTAAACTTTGCCCTCCCAGGGCAGGAGGCCTGGGTATGATCTCTGCTCAAGGAACTAGATCCTGCATGCCACAGCTGAGACCATGCGTAGCCAAATAAATAAAAATAAATAAATAGAAAAAAAATTTGTTAAGAGTGAACCCTTCTGTCAACTATGAACTATGGACTTCAGTTAGTAATAATGTGTCAGTATTGGCTCATCAGTTGTAACAAATCATGCAAGATATTAGTAATGGAGAAAAGTGTGTGTGGAGCAGTGAAGAAGGGGAACTTTTTGTATTTTCCACTCAATTTTTATATGAACCCCAAACTGCTCCAAAACATAAAGTCTATTCAGTGAAAATTTAAAAAAAGTCGGGGAGGGGAGTACACTGGCCCCCAACCTGATGAAGCTCTCAATGGCCAATGCTGGAATAATTTAGATAACAAAACAAATAATGATAGCATTGGTTATAACCCAAAGAATAAAAATGAATATTCATGAGTCCATACTGCTATAAACAAATGATTAACTAAATAAATAAATGAAAGGGACACATCTTCCTTAGAGGGAATTCCAAATAATAAATGTAGAGGGAATGGGGGCAGCAGAAAATCATTATTTGAATACAAGAGCAATCATTACTACTGGCAAGATGCACTGAATGATGTCCTCAAAGTCTCTCTCCAAATATGTCTATTCATTGCTGCGGTGGTTTTAATAAATATTCACAAATTCTTTCATACTCCTCCCTCTAGGAAGTGGGTATTAATTCTTTTCCCCTTGAGTAAGGCTGGACTTACTGACTCACTTCTGTCCAACAGACATGAATTTGAGCAAACTCCGGGAAATAGTGACGGACAGGGGAGCCTGGTGTGTTGCAGTCCATGGAACCGCAAAGAGTCAGACGTGACTTAGCAACTGAACGGCAACAGCAATCTGTCTAATAGAGTATGGGAGGGGAGAGAGTTTCTTTTCACAGAAGAACCTGGGAGACACCACCATAACCGAGTGAAACCAAGTGAGCAGGGATCAGTAATAAATCATGTTGATTTCATGTACTTCATGATATGATATGAGAAGGGGATTTCCACTTTTTTGATATCCTTCTCCAAAAACTAAACTCTCAGTCTAGCCATGAGGGAACATCAGATAAACTCAAACTGAGGCATGTTCTCCAAATGCCCAACCAGGACTTTCCAAAAGCGTCACTCGTGAAAGACAGAAAGACTGAGAAATTGTCACAGATGGGAGGAGATGAAGGAGGCAAGACACCTAAACATAATATGCTGCCCTGGACTGGATCCTGGAACAGAAAACGGATGGGATCTGTGTAAAATCTATCCTTTAGTGAATGAAAGTGAAAGTCACTCTCATGTCTGACTCTTTATGACCCCATGGATGATACAGCCCATGGAATTCTCCAGGCCAGAATACTGGAGTGGGTAGCCTCTCTGTTCTCCCGGGGATCTTCCCAACACAGAGAAGACCAGAGATCAAACCCAGGTCTCCGGCATTGCTGCTGCTGCTACTGCTGCTAAGTCACTTCAGTCGTGTCCGACTCTGTGCGACCCCATAGATGGCAGATTCTTTACCAGCTGAACTACCAGGGAAACCCAAGAATACGGGAGTGGGTAGCCTGTGCCTTCTCCAGCAGATCTTCCCGACCTAGGAATCCAACCAGGGTCTCCAGCACTGCAGGTGGATTCTTTTCCCGCTGAGCCACCAGGGAAGCCTAGTACTGCTCCAATGTCAGTACTAGGTCCTATGTATTTCAGTGTCCTATGGTTGCTGACATTTACAACATTATACTGTGTCCTATATTCCAAATTCCCAAAGATTTTTCTTTTTTCATTGAATTATGGATGAATTTTTATTTTTATATTTAAATGGGTTCAGTGTCGATGACCAGTGTGCTTTCTCTGGCTTCTCCACTCTGAGCCATTTATTTTGATAAATCCCTTTGTTGACTACATCTCACTGCACAGTAGTTTGTGGTTTTCAAGAAGGACTAGGAGGGAATTGTCATCCCCTATGTTCTTGGATGTTTGGGAATGTCTGTCTGAGGGCTTTCTTTGAAGGAAATTTATCTGGGTATAATTCCTTGGGTCACAGTTTCTGTTCTTCAGCCCCTTGTCAATGGTATCGCCTGACTCTGGCACAGAACAGCTATAGAGAGATGTCTGCAGCCAGTCGGATTTCCCCTACTCATGTGACTTGAGGTTTGCACCTTGATGCCCATAAGATTCTTTAGCCTTGATGTTCAGTAGCTTCATTAGAATATCATACTTGATGCTGATGATCCTGAATCAGTGTTGTATCTCCACATTCATATTTTTATTTCAGGAAAGTTTGGGCCTGTTGTCTGAATATTTCTCATCATTGTTCCATTTCTTCTTTTTTCCTTTTCAGGAACCCTAAACTGTGCAAATGTTTTATCTCTTGGGTTTGTCCTCCACATTTGTAGTCTTTCTGATAATTATTTGTTGGGCTTACCAGGTGGCTCAGTGGTAAAGAATCTGTCTGCCAGTGCAGGAGACTTGGATTCAATAGCTGGGTGGGGAAGATCCCCAGGAGAAGGAAATGGCAACCCACTCCAATACTCTTGCATGGAAAGTCCCATGGACAGAGGAGCCTGGCAGGCTACAGTCCATAGGGTCACTAAAGAGTCGGACAAAACTTGGCAACTAAATGACAACAAATAACTATTTGTTATGGGCTGAGTTATATCCCCTCAAAAAGATATAATGAAGTCCTCGCAGCCAGTACCCCAGAAGGTGACCTTGTTGATAAACAGAAGTATTGATATAATGAATTAAGATGAGGTGGGACTGGATTAGAGTGGACCCTTTGCCCAGGTGACTCAGATGGTAAAGGATCTCCCTGCAGGGCAGAAGAACCAGGTTTGATCCCTGGGTTGGGAAGATCCCCTGGAGAAGGGAATGGGAACCTTTCCGAGATTCTCGCCTGGAGAATCCCAAGGACAGAGGAGCCTGGTGGGCTGCAGTCCACGGGGTCACAAAGAGTCGGACACGACTGAGCGACTAACGCTTTCACTTGCACTTTCCGTTCAGCAGGACTGGCGCCCTTATAAGAAGACCATGTTATTTGTGATGATGGAGGCTGAGATGGGAGTGAGTTACAGCCACAAACCAGAGAATGCCAGCATGGCCTGCAGTCCCCAGGAGTTAGGGGACAGCTGTGACACAGACTTCCCCCCGCCCCCCAGAGTCCACAGAAAGAGCCAACTCTGCTGACACCTGGATTTCAGACTTCTGGTCTGCGGCACTGCGGTAGTAGTGAAAGTCGCTCAGGCATGTCCGACCCTGCGACCCCGTGTGGGAGAATACATTTCTGTTGAGGCACCCCATTGGTGTGCGTTTGATACAGCAGCCCGAAGGAAGCAACACGCTCCATCTGTATGCTTGTTCGTTCTTTCCTGTTTACTTTTGTGTGTTTTTGTTCAGGTGCTTCATTCCGTGCCTTTTCTCGACTCCAGGCTTCTGTTCATTCTCAGTTGTTTTCCTTCTTTCCAATGTCTTTTTCATTTCTAAACGTTTGTCCTTGTGGCTTCCACTTCTCTCCTGAGGGCCGCCAACTCACTCTCTGTCTGTCTGCTGCCTTACAGTCCCTTAAAAACCTTGACCTCTTGGCTCATTCAGAGAGGTCCGACCGCCTGCAACCCGAGTCGGTGGAGAGCTGGGCCTGAACCCTCCCTCTGTTTTTGTCTGTTAAATAATTCCTCTTGTGCTGTGAGCTCTTGTGCTCTTTGCTCACTCCCATTCCCTCTTTTCCACCGCCAGTCCCAGGACGCTTCTTTGTGATTATCATTCATCTTGGAACAGGCCGGCCGTTTGTCAAAGGAGGATGTTGAAAGAAACAGCGTAGGTAATCCGGGAGTGATGAGGGTTTGTGTTTTCCGACTTGTTCTTACTAAATCCTTCATTTCCTTGTCTGGGAGCTCACGGGCCTTCAGTCTCAGACCTCAGGACTCGCTGACTCTCAGGAAAAGCCTCCGGGCTGCCAAGCTTCAGAGTTGCAATCTGCAGTTTCCACTGTCTCCCTCCTTCCCCATCTCAGCCTAGCAGCCTCCTTGTGCTGGGAGGCGTTGGGTGCTGGGCAGGGAGAGGTGCTGGGTCTGCAAGCTGCCTGCCCAGCCCACACCGTCCTGTGATATTGAGCTGGATCTGAACCAGAAGTGTCCAGTGCCTCCATGCTCTGTACTCAGCCCAGACCTTGTCATCCGCTGAGCAGACCTCACAACTGCGCCAGCTGGAGAGACAACCACTACCTCCTCAGACCTCTGTCTCCCCTCTTGTTTGAGGTTGTCTTTTGTAGCATTGTACTTTCTGTTTAGTAAAAGAAAGAGGTGCACAGCAAAGGAAACCATCAACAAAATGAAAGGAAACCTATCAGATAAGGGATTAATAATTAGCATTATTATTTTTATTAATTAGTTTGAATTAATGAACTCCAGGAGTTCGTGATGGACAGAGAGGCCTGGCGTGCTGTGATTCATGGGGTCGCAAAGAGTCGGACACGACTGAGCGACTGAACTGAACTGAACTGAATGTCCAAAATCTATAAACAAATACAACTCAATAGCAAAAAAAAAAAAAAAAAAAAGACAAAACCCAGACCGTCCCACAAAAAAAATCCAGTTGAAAAATGAGCAGATGATCTGAATAGACATTTTCCCAAAGAAAATGTCTATACAGATGGCCAATGGACATATGAAAAGATGCTCAACATCACTAATTATTAGTGCCAATCACTCAGTCGTGCCTGACTCTGTGCAACCCCATGGACTGTAGCCCCACCAGGCTCTTCTATCCATGAGATTTCCCAAGCAAGAATACTGGAGTGGGTTGCCATTTCCTTCTCCAGGCCACTGACTATTAGGAAAATGCAAACTAAAACCACAGTGATTTATCACCTCACACCTGTTAGAATGTGTATTATCAAAAAAAAAATAATGATAAGTGTTGGCAAGGATGTAGAGAAAAGAGAATCCTTGTGCACTGTTGATGGAAATGTGAATTGATTGGTACAGCCACTATGGAAAACAGTATGGAGATTCTTCAAGAAATTTAAAATAGAGCTATCATTTTGATCCAGCTATTCCACTTCTGGATGTTTATCTGAAGAAAAGGGAAATACTAGTTTGAAGATACATAAGCACCTTTATGTTCATGGCAGTGTTATTTACAACGGCCAAGATATGGAAGCTACTTAGGTATCAGTCAATAAACACACATACAATGGAAAGCTACTCAGCCATTAAAAAAAAGTGGAATTTTCCTATTTTCAACAACATGGATGGAACTTGAAGGTATTGAAAGTGAAAGTCTCTCAGTCATGTCTGACTCTTTGCAACCCCATGGACTGTATGGTCTATGAAATTCTCCAGTCCAGAATACTGGAGTGGGTAGCCTGTCCCTTCCCCAGGGGACCTTCCCAACCCAGGGATCGAACCTAGATCTCCTGCAATGCAGGAGGACTGTTTACCAGCTGAGCCACAAGGGAAGCCCTGAAGGTATTATGCTAAGTGAAATAAATCAGAGAGAAAGACAAATACTACATGACTTCACTTATATGTGGAATCTAAAAAACAAAACAAACAAAACAAAACTCAAAGATACAGAGTGGTGGTTTCAGAGGTGAAGGGGCTGGGGGAGTGGGTGAAATGGGTTAAGGGAGTTAAGAGGTACAAGCTATCTGATAAATTACTTATCTGATAAAATACTCATGGGAATACAAAGTAAAGCACGGTGACTATAGTCAATAATATTGTATCACATATTTGAAAGTGGCTAAGAGCAAATCTCAGAGAAGGCAATGGCACCCCACTCCAGTACTCTTGCCTGGAAAATCCCATGGACAGAAGAGCCTGGTAGGCTGCAGTCCATGGGGTCGCTAAGAGTTGGGCACGACTGAGGCGACTTAGCAGCAGCAAGAGCAAATCTGTTCTGGGTGTTCATCAGAAGGACTGATGCTGAAGCTGAAACTCCAATACTTTGGCCACCTCATGCAAAGAGTTGACTCATTGGAAAAGACCCTGATGCTGGGAAAGATTGAGGGCAGGAGGAGAAGGGGAAGACAGAGGATGAGATGGCTGGATGGCATCACCGACTCGATGGACATGAGTTTGAGTGAACTCCGGGAGTTTGTGATGGACAGGGAGGCCTGGCGTGCTGCAATTCATAGTGTCATAAAGAGTCGGACACGACTGAGCGACTGAACTGAATTGAAAAGCAAATCTCAATGGCACCCCACTCCAATATTCTTGCCTGGAGAATCCCAGGGACGGGGGAGCCTGGTGGGCTGCTGTCTATAGGGTTGCACAGAGTCGGACACGACTGAAGTGACTTAGCAGCAGCAGCAAGAGCAAATCTTAAAAGTTCATTTCACAGTGTACAAATATTAAATCATATTGTACACCTGAAAGTAAAATAATACGTCAATTACATCTTATTTTTTTAATTGTAAAAAAAAAGAGAGAGAGCGCTTGCTTTCTTCCCCCCCTTCTCCAAATTAACTGTTGCTTTTAGTGGTTTTGGGTACACGAAACAGAGTCAATCAGCCCTCAATCTGCCATTTTAAGCTCCTGCATTCTTTGAAAACCCTTCCCTTAGCTTCCAGGACCTGAAATACATGCCTAATATTCCTCTTTTCTTGCAGACCACTCCTTCTTTGTGGGCCTTGCTCCATCCTCCTGTATCCATGCGATGTGGGCAGGATGGAGGTGCCTCTGCAGGCCACACCACTGGTAAGGGGAGGAGCTGGGGTTCCAGTGTCAGGCACCCCTCCACCACTACGGGGCAGGGCTTCTTGGGTGTGAGCTCATAGCCACTGGGCACAGTCTCCGCTGTAGCTCCTGAGGAACCGCTATGCCATCCTTGCTCCCTTCTCAGGCCAGAGTCCCGGAAAAAACAACCAGAGGCACTCACAGGAAGAGGGATTTTTCCCACCTCCTTGCATCAGCCACAGGTCTGGGAGAGGGGTCTATCGGCCTCCGAGAATCCTGGATACGGACTCACCTGAAACGTCATGGGGATTGTAGTGACAGGAACAGCAGTTTCCAATTATAAACAAGCCCTCAGGAAACTGTCCCCAGCCACCTGGTGCCATGTATTGGGCTAAGCAATGGATAGTAGGGCCTCTCAGCAGTGAGGATGGGGGTGAACCCTAGACTCTACCATTGACTGATTTAGGGAGCACCTTGAGAATGGCCCCCCTCTTTTACCTCCGAGTCTCCATGTGTCTAGTGGGTGTGGTGGTCTGGAGGATTTCTGTGTCTTTGCCGCTACTGAGGCTCCTGGATTTTGGACCCCCTCCAAGCCATCTCCCAGGGGCTCATCTTGCTCCTCATTCCTCCTGCAAGTCAGCTTGGGCACCTGTCAGTCTGTCAGTTCAGTTGTTCAGTCGTGTCCAACTCTTTCAACCCCATGGACTGCAGCACGCCAGGCCTCCCTGTCCATCACCAACTCCCGGAGTTCACTCAGACTCATGTCTGTTGAGTCGGTGATGCCAGCTGAGTGGGGATCCTTCTCTGAGACTTCTCCAGGGTGTATCTGAGACTAGGGCCAGCGGGGCAGCACTGGGATGCTTGTTTCTGAGGTCCTCGGGGCACCACGATATTCACTCTTTCTTGTCAGTGGAAGGGGAGCTCAGGACTTCTCTTCCCCAAGGAGCAACTTCATGGCTGGTTGGGCGGGATTCCGCTGGACCCGGGGAGCTGGTGAACTGGAGGTTGCCGGGGCTCTGAGGGAAACTTTCTGACCAAGGGCAGTTTTCTGGTTCAGCATTTGGCCCTCTACACTCCAAAGGAAGTCTCTACTTACTCCAGGGACACGGTCTCAAGTCCTGGGGGAGGCTACATTACAGGGCATAGTTGAGAACTGGGCTGGGGTCAAAGGTTGGGTGACAAGTGGACTTTGAGTCTTATTTCCAGTTGCTAAGACCTTTTGATCTTCCTGCCGTCCTGTCGTTTCCTTTCTTCTAGCCTCAGGTTATGAAAGGAGAGGATAGACCTTCCATCCATCCTTCTATCCATCTATCCATTCAGCATCCATCCAACCATCCGAAGGCCATCTGTCCATTCTCTGTATATCACCCATCATTCTCCATCTCCTCATCTTTTCAGTCTTTAACCATCCATCCATCATCTATTGATTCAGCCTCTCCTCCCTCACTCTGAAAACTCCTTGTTCGAGAAACCATAGGCTTAATGACAATAGCAACAGCAGTATTGCTGTGGACAGTAATGGTCCCCATCTATTGAGAGCTGACAATGTGTTAGATGCTGTGTTCACTGAATGATCTGTTAGATGCTGTGATCACTGAATGATCTCATTTAATCTATGCCTATCTAGTATCCACATTCAGTCTACTAATGCATCCAATGTTACACTGAGGAAAATAAGATAAATAATCAATTAAGTACTCCCTGAAGATGCCAGATCTCTAACTTCCAGTTCTCACTGTGGCATGAAGGAGACTGATCAGTGAAAATATAGGGTCTCCATAATGTCTAGAAGATAAAAACATACATTTATAAAATTATAATTTAAAATTAATAAACTTAATTTTAAATTAATAAAGTTATAAATTGTGTATGAAAATAAATTTAAATTAATGAATAATTTTAAATCAATTAATAAATTTTAAATTAATAAATTTAAATTAGTTACTAAATTTAAATGAATAAAATCATAAATTTACATAGGTAGTAATTATATATTTATACATATATGTGTGCTTTATATATTGAAGATGTCCTTGACAATCTTACATATAGTAAGATATATATTAAGGCTTCCATCTGGTGGTCCAGTGGTTAAGAATCTGCCTTACAATGCCAGGAACACCAGTTGGATCCCTGGTCCCGGAAGATTCCATATACCCTGGTGGGCTGCAGTCTATGGGGTCGCACAGAGTTGGACATGACTGAAGAGACTTAGCAGCAGCAGCAACAGGGCAAGTAAGCGCGTGTACCACAGCTAATGAGCCCTGCGCGCCTAGAGCCCGTGCTCTCCAACAAGAGAAGCCGCCAAAATGAGAAGCCTGTGCACTGCCCCGAAAGAGCAGCCCTGGTTCCCTGGTGACTCCGATGATAAAGAATCTGCCTATAATGCAGGAGACCCAGGTTCCACCCCTGGGTCAGGAAGCGCCTCTGGAGAAGGAAATGGCAACCCACTCCAGTATTCTTGCCTGGAGAATTCCATGGACGGAGGAGCCTGGTGGGCTCTAGTCCATGGGGTCACAAAGAGTCAGACATGACTTTGTGACTGACACTTTCACCATCTGGCTTGCCACAATAGAGAAAACCCATGCAAAGCAATGAAAATCCAGTGGAGCCAAAAATAAAATAAATAAAAAATTAAATATATATTATATACATATATATTATACTATATATTATAGTTACAGACACTGTACTGTAGAAAGGCATTCTATGATAATTTTCAAAAAAATGTATGAATGCTTTCATTTTGATGATAAAATCTAAGAAATGAGTTCCTACACATAAAATATTAAGAATCATGGCTGATGCATAGTAAACCCTCCTTTCATGGGAGTTACTTTTAAGAAAAAAAAAAAAAGGCTATTGCCTTTTATCAAGGCAATGCCTCTCTTCCTAAATGATAATTTGCAACAGAAAGACATTTTCTTAGGCGGACACTTTGGTTCTTGGGCCAGTATATGTCAAATCAGGATCTGTGGACTTTACAGTCCCCAAGACATGTTTTTTCCCCATCACAGGGCCTACATGCGAGTCTAGTTGGAATGAGAAACACAGATTCCAGGGCCCCGGGGAGCTGGGAATGTGGGCTCAGGGTATCTCTCATCCCTCCTCTCACCGCTTCCTCACAGTCTGGGTGACTTGCCTTTTCCAGAGGCTGGCGGAGACCTTGGAAACACTCATACCTTTCCCAGGAAAATGAGTCCCCAGGGAGGCCTCCCGGCCCACGGGCGCACTCCAGCACCTGTGTTTTGTAACGTAGCCCTAATTGAAATCACATTAACATTATGATTCCATTACAGGGAACAAGAGGCTGGCTGCAGGAATGTGCCCCGTGGGGCCTAATCAGCTGGACTGGATCATTTATAAAGGGCTGTACATCTGCTTGGAGCTCAGTGTTAAGTAAGGCAGACGGGGGCCTATTCATTATTAACAAGGCTTGATGCGTTCGGCCAGGCAGGACTGCAAAGCCAAGGGGCAGGTCTGACAGAGAAGCACTGAGGCACTGACTGCAAGCTCGCCGTCTGCCTGGCCCATCAGTGGAGCCCAAATGCCTTCACCCAGACACAGGTGACTCCTACTCCCAAAGCCTTGGCTGTGGCATCCCCTCCTGCCAATGGGAGAGATGAAGCAACTTGCTTGAGGTCCCAGATCTACAGTGTGCTGGGGTCACAATTTGAACACAGGCAAGCTGGGTCCAGAGCCCACAGGCTTAGCCAACCTGCTGTACACAGTCCAGGCCTTGGCAGCTCACTCCTATCCTGGGTTGTGGCATTGCACACTTGGTGTTCTGGCAGCTCCAGGTCTCTGAGGCTGTGATGTAAAGGAAGGAGCCCTGAAAATCAACAAAGGAAAGCGGAAAATTGTGGCCAGAATTTGCTTATTTTATTCATGGCTCAAAGTTTCCACCTATTTTTTTCATTATTTCAGTTTCAATGCTATGATGGGCACTGCGTTCATGCCACCATTGAAAAGGTGAGTGACATCTCGTCTTGCTCCAGAGGGGCTGAGAGCAAATTATAGTACAATGTGTAGAAACCATGGCCAGAGAGACTCATGAACTCTAAGTATTCCACTGTAAGTGTATAAAATTAAATACTAAATTAACTAGATATGATCGGAGGTGATGTGTCTCATGGTTAGGAGGAGAGTCTCTGGAATCTGATAAACCTCAAATCTAACCCTGGATTGGTGGCTTAACTGCTGCATTGAGCCTGATCATGCTGTTTCAGCTCTCTGGGTTCACCCCTGCCTGTTCCTTCTGCCTTGCCTCACCCTGGGTATGGGGGATGAGGTGGAAGGACAAGCAATATTGACCTCGTGTAGGAATATTGACACAGGAAGAGGTTTGCATAGTGTTTACAGCTTTGGAGCTGGGGAAGGAAATTTTGGCCAGTAGAGTGTGGTGGTTGAGGGTACCGGCTCTGAAGGGTCTGGAAGGCTCTGAAGAATGGATCTGTTTCCCAATCACAGCTCTGCTCCAATGGCTGTGTGACCCCAAGGCTAGCCCTGCATTAGGAATCTCAGTTTCTACACCTGTAAAATGGGCACAATAGCAGCACTTGCCTTGCCAGCTATGAGGAGGACTGAACGAGGTGACAGATGTGAAGCGCAGAGCACCTGCTCTGAGGCACCATACGGATTAAAGAGAAAACAAGCACTTCGGTTACCATTTTAGAGGACTACTGGGGTGTGAAGGGAGCATCCTTAGACTTCCACCAGCTGTGTGACTTAGGCAAGTCCCCTGGTCCACTTGAGCCGGTAAAACAGGGGTGAATGTATTCTGTAGACAGTACTGTATGTGCGTATTAATCACTCAGTCGGGTCTGACTCTTTGCAACCCCCATGCACTGTAGCCTGCCAGGCTCCTCTGTCCATGAGATTCTCCAGGCAAGAATACTGGAATGGGTAGCCATTCCCTTCTCCAGGAGATCTTCCCCACCCAGGGACTGAACCTGGGTCTTGTGCATAGCAGGCGGATCCTTTACCATCTGAGCCACCAGGGAAGCCCAGATGGTAACATGATGCACAGACGTGTATTTCTCCTTATTGAGCACCCATTGTATACCAGTGTAGAATGCAGATATGGGGGCCAGAGGAAGGGAGACCAAGTCTCCCTGCTCTCCGGCGATACCCAGGTGGTGGTGGGAGGCATCATGACAACTCACACATGTGTGGGGTGTGGTACCCATATCTGTGATATCAACTGAACACACAGGCCCTTGGAAGGGATGCCCCACCTGCAGCATTTCTGGGCGCAGTCTGTCCACTGGGTGTGAGCATGACCTCTCCTGTGTCTTTTTTTCACCCCACGTCGTACTTTTTTGTACGAGAACATTTAAGTTCTACTCGCTTAGCAAATTTCAATCATTCACCACAGTGTTATCAACTGCAGTCACCGGGCTGTACATTAGATCCTCTGGCTCTATTCATCTTATAGCTGCAAGTTTAGAGTAGGAAATGGCAACCCACTCCAGTGTTCTTCCCTGGAGAACTCCACGGACCTACAGTCCGTGGGTTGCAAGGAGTCGGACACGACTGAGTGACTAACACACACACTTGTACCCGCTTACCAACCTCTGAATATTTCCCCCAACCTCCCACCCCAGACCCTAGCAACCACCTTTCCATCCTCTGCTTCTCTGAGTTGAACTTCTGCTTTCTTCTTCACATAGCATATATAAGTGATACCAGGTGGTATGTGTCTTTCTCTGTCTGGCTTATTTTGCGTAGCCTAATGCCCTCCACGTTTATCCGTGTTGTCACAAATAACATGATTTCTTTCTTTTTAAAGGCTAAATAATATTCTATTGTGTGCATATGTGTATCTATTTTATTATATATCATATTTTCTTGATTCATCATCCATGGCGGACACTGAGGTTGTCTCCACATCTTGGCTGTTGTGGCTAATGCTGCAGAGAGTACGGGAGTACAGGTATGTTTTGCGATAATAGTTTTGTCTCCTTTGTATAAATACCCGGAAGTCGAATTGCTGGGTCATATGGTAGTTCTATGTTTAATTTCTTGAGGAACCTCCATACTGTTCCCCATGGCGGCTGTATCCGTTTACATTCCCACCAGCAGTGTATAAGCTCCCCACCACCTGCTATCCTTGTAATGCCCACCCTAACAGGTGTGAGGTGGTAACTCCTCGGGGTTGAGGCTGCAGCCGTTGACGATTGGTGATGTTGATTGTGTCCCCCTCCACATTCCAGGGAACAGCTAGGTTGCCTTCCCTCTGGGATGCTAAGGACCCTAATCCTGTCCAAGGAATAACTTTTCTGAAAGCAACCACCCTTTACTACGAACCGAGCCCTACGTGTTTACATTCAACTGTAACAGCTGTGCTGGGAGGATTCTTACAGATGAAGAAACTGAGGCTTAGAGAGGGGATATGACTTGTTCCAGTTTTCACAGCCTGTTAGCACAGCCTGTGTGATGCTGGAGCTCCAGCTCTTTTTCACGATGCTGAACTGACCAGCACCCCTTCTCTACCCCAAGGATGCACTTTGTGACCATAAGGGGCATCTTTCCGTGCCCTTTCTTACTCTGATGATGAGAGATGAAGGACCAACTTGGAAGGCCTTCAGCCTACAAGAGCCCCCTCCCCAGCTATATAGTCTAGACCCCATCCTATAGCAGTGACTTTGGGTTATTGGTTCTTTCATCCCAATCTTCTCATGAAATAACAACAGCAATCATCACAACAGCCGCCATCTAGCTGCTGCTGCTGCTGCTAAGTCGCGTCAGTCATGTCCGACTCTATGCGACCCCATAGACGGCAGCCCACCAGGCTCCCCCGTCCCTGGGATTCTCCAGGCAAGAACACTGGAGCGGGTTGCCATGCTTACTATTTCCTCTGGCTCTGTCACTCTGCTAACCATCACATTACCCATAGGAGGTGGATGTCTCTCCTACAGATGTGAAAGCTGAAGCTTAGAGAGGCTAAGTGAGCCTGAACTGGAATCCAGGCAGCCTTTCCCCGGGAGTTCACCTCCATCCCCTTTAATGCTCATCAAACACGTCTTCTGCAAGTGTCACGTGTGTTAAGCTTTGCACACACACAGTTGCATTGAATCCTCAAAATGTCCCTGCCAGGTGGTATTATTGTTATCCCATTTCACAGATGAGGCATTTGAGGTTCTATAAGATTAAATTAGGCCTTCCCAGGTAGCGCTAGTGGTAAAGAACTGGTTTGCCAATGCAGGAGACTTAAGAAACACTGGTTCAATCCCTAGGTGGGGAAGATCCCCTGGCGAAGGAAATGGCAACCCAATCTAGTATTCTTGCCTGGAGAATCCTGTGGAGAGAGGAGCCTGGCTGGCTGTAGTCCATAGGGTCACAAAGAGTCAGACACAACTGAAGTGACTTTATGTCATATGTCAAGATTAAATTAAATATACAATTTAAGTGGCAGAGCTGTAGCTTGGACCTGCTGTTTTCTGAGGCCTCCACCTCCCCTGTCTATGTGGGAAGGGCTTCCGGTGACCTTTCTCATGCTGCGGCTGCAGTGGATGACAAGGCAAAGGCAGCCCCACAGGGAAGACCGAGGCAGAGCCTCCTTTCAAAGCCACCCAAAGCAACCAGTTGTCTCCACCCAACTGGCCCTGAATAAAAATAGAGTCTGCCAGCCTGGCTGCCCAGCAGCCATCCGAGATCAGAAAACATTTCCAGCAAGCTTGGGTCTTTTAAGTTATTTATCTGCCTGCATTTTTCATCATTTGCCATTGATTTGCAAGGGCCCTTCCCGAGAGCCCCTCTGGTGTCTGCCTGGCAGGGCAGCTGGCTCTTTTCCTCCCTCACCCCTGGGCTTCTCCCCATTTCCTGTAAAACAGCGCAGCACCAGCTGCCTGCTCAGTGGCCTCTGGGCTTGGCTCCTCTGCCACCAGAACTGTCTGACCCAAGGGTCTTTGTCTCCCCCGTTTCCTCAACTGCACCTCCTGACAACATGAAGCTGGGAAGCTCTAGAGCAAGCGGATCTGATCCAAAGTCCCCCTGCCCTCCTCTCACATACCTGCCCCTACGCCCACTCCATGCTCTGCCCTTCCCTGCCTGCCCCAGGAAGTCGATCTCTAAGGTTTGTATCCCTCAGGTTCCCTTATTTGCTCCTTCACGGTTGGCCTCAGGTACTAGGAGATACTGATGGGAGATCAGAGAGTGGGGAGAGAGGCGGATATTTCCATCGTGGTCTTGGCTGCACCCCTCATCAGGGGAAGCTCCTGTGGAGGGTGCCTCCCAATTGCAGCCCTTGCCAGGCACTGGTGGGTGGGTCAGAATTCCCTCAGCCCTGCACACACCTCTGTAAAGTCCCTTCATTAAATCCTCCTCCAAATCCTCTTTGATGTGACTTCTGTTTCCTTCCAACATCCTAAGTGATCCACAGAATTCTTGGCTCCACAAAATGGGAATTGTAGACAGAAATAAAAGCTTTCAGGGTAAAGCTTCCAGGGACCCAGGAGAGACTCACATTTACTCCCAGTTGGAGGACACGAGTTATGCACCCCCACCACATATCTTAGGTGGAATGTCTTCACCCCTTTCTCTCTCTTTCTTCATGGTGGATAAACGGAAAGTTTCTGTTTTCTCAATGCTCTTTTGATAGCCGCTTTGGCTAGGCAAGTCTGGAGGCTGGATTTGCACATACTAGATGGAAAGGGCAGAACCTCCTGAGAGTGCAGTGGGCTTGGGTCACAAAGCCCCAATTTTCTGTGGCCTTCTGCTGTCCCTGGCCAGTGTGTGACTTTAGGCAGCTCTACCACAGATCTCTTGGAGTACCTCAATAGGCATGCTTTGCCTGCAAGTGATAGAAAGACCAATGAAAATAGCACGAATAATAAGAAATGTGTTATCTTACTGAATAAGGTGTCTGGAACGAGCGGCTGCAGAGGTGGAAAGTTCAGCAACTCAATGGAAGTAGGACTCTCACTTGCTTTCTCAATTACCTTCTTTGTTTTCCCCTCATGGTCACAATATGCCTGCCACAGCTCCCAACAGCACAACAGGATCTAAAACAAGAAAATCCTGTGTCAGGCAGGTCAGTGCTATTACAAGACCCCAAATAGCAGTGTATTAAACAACATGGAGTTCTATTTTCTTGTCTCTTTATGGTCCAACACCAGTTCATCATTAACATGGCAACCAGTGGAACTGAGGACTAGATTTCTCTATCTTACAGCCCTTACCTGCACGGATGAAAATGGTTCATCATCATGTAAGTATTCTAGTCTCAGGAAAGAAGAGACGAGGGAGGAGAGACCATATACCTCCTCTGGGCACAACCACAGAAGTCACACATATCGCTTGTACTTATATCATTGGTTAGAACTTTGCTTTGAGGCTGTCGTTTGTTTGCTCATTCGTATCTGACTCTTTGTGACCCCATAGACTGCAGCATGCCAGGCTTTCTTGTCCTTCACTATCTTCCAGTGCTCAAACTCATGTCCATTGAGTCAGTGATGGCCATCCAACCATCTCATCCTCTGTCACACTCTTCCCCTCTTTCCCTCAGTCTTTGCCAGCATCAGGGTCTTTTCCAATGAGCCGGCTCTTCACATCAGAACTTGGCTATATGGCCACATCCAGCTGCAAGGGAGTCTGGGAAATAGTCTTTGGCTGGACAACCATGAGTCAGCTAAAAACTCCTCCTATATGGAAAACGGATAAAATAGTTGCATACCACAAACTGTCTCTTCACAGGCTCTGTCCTTTGTCCCCTTTGAATAATAAGGAAAATCTTCCCAGGTACCCTCTGCCACTGCCATCAAACTCTCCCTCCATCTCACTGGCAAAGGTTCATACTGGATCAACTCCCTGTCTTTAAAGAAGCCTGACCGAGATACAGATTCTGCCAGGATGAAAGAAGGGCAAGAATGGCTGGAGAGCAGCTTCGTTCTCATATTCTTCTCCCCTCCTCCCCCTCATCCTCCTCCTTTCCCTTTTACTTCTTCTTCTTTTTCTTCATTTTCGTGGCCAGCAGCAGAAACTGGTTCCCCTTAGCTAGGCCAATAAACCTAAGTAGGGATGAATAAGCAAACAGTGAGCAGGCGATGTCCCTGGTTCTCAGGGACAGAAAGCAGAAAATCAAATGCCAAGGGGCTCTCTGTCTTCTCTGCAGGCTATGCTTCTCCCCTCTCCTTGCAGACAGAGCCCTCCATGGGTAGACGACGTGGTCAATGAGATCTCTGGAATCATATCCTGAGGTCCTTGCACCAGGAAGAACCGCTTCCTCCAGTCCAGAGTAGAGGCACTCTGATTGGCCCAACAGAGATCAAATCCCCACCAATCAGCTGTGATCTAGGGATGAGGTCCTTTAAGAATAGGACCGCCCCTTCTCCAAGGGCAGATGGAGTCGGGAGAGGGCAGTACCACCAGAAAGAAGGGTCAGGGTGGAGCCTGGGCAGACAAAACAATAGATGAGCATTTTCATTCTTGGGGAAGATCCGCTAGAAAGGTCTCTTGCCTGACCCCTGGGAGAGACAAGCAGCCGTCCATCTGCCACCCTCCGCCAGGCCTCACCCCGGGGCCGACAGACCCCATTCATTGACTGGGCCCCAAGCCCCACCTGTCAGAGCCTTTTAGATGAGGCCTTTGACCTCGCATTCTGTCCAGGCTGCCAGACAAGGAGGGCTCAGGAAAGGGAAGCAGGGCTACGCTGGCCCCAGACCTCCACCAGCCTCGGCAGCCACCCGTCCTCCCCTCAGAGACGACATGGGTCATGGGGAGCCCCCGCTTCTCTCCTCCACAAGCTGCAGCCTCAGAAACCTGACACTGCCATCTGGGTACTTTCTAGCTTTCTCTGAGTAGGTTCCTTTGACAGCCTAGTGCAGGATTTTACAAAGAAGAATCACCTGGGGCGCTTGTCATAATTACAGCTTCCAGGGCCTCACTCCCCGGGCATTCTGACTTAGTGAGTAAAGGCAAGGCTCAAGAATCTGCATTTTACCAGCAACAAAGTTGGAGAACCACATAACCATTGAGAATAAGAGGGCCAGTCCCATGTCAGGCTATGGATCCCTTCTGACCTGGGTTAGATGCTGTGTCAGTTTCAGTTCAGTTCAGTTGCTCTGTCGTGTCCAACTCTGCGACCCCATGAATCGCAGCATACCAGGCCTCCCTGTCCATCACCGACTCCCGGAGCTCACTCAGACTCACGTCCATCGAGTCAGTGATGCCATCCAGCCATCTCATCCTCTGTTGTCCCCTTCTCCTCCTGCCCCCAATCCCTCCCAGCATCGGAGTCTTTTCCAATGAGTCAACTCTTCGCATGAGGTGCCCAAAGTACTGGAGCTTCAGCCTTAGCATCATTTCCTCCAAAGAAATCCCAGGGCTGATCCCCTTCAGAATGGACTGATTGGATCTCCTTGCAGTCCAAGGGACTCTCAAGAGTCTTCTCCAACACCACAGTTCAAAAGCATCAATTCTTCGGCACTCAGCCTTGTTCACAGTCCAACTCTCACATCCATACATGACCACAGGAGAAACCATAGCCTTGACTAGACGGACCTTAGTCGGCAAAGTAATGTCTCTGCTTTTGAATATGCTATCTAGGTTGGTCATAACTTTTCTTCCAAGGAGTAAGCATCTTTTAATTTCATGGCTGCAGTCACCATCTGCAGTGATTTTGGAGCCCCCAAAAATAAAGTCTGACACTGTTTCCACTGTTTCCCCATCTGACAAATGACTTAACCTCTCTGGTTCCATCTGAGACAAAAAGGAAACGACAGAGTACCTGCCTCGGGGGAGCACTGTGACGTCTGAGACCAAGCAGAGACCTCTCAGGATCTGCTTGGTAAGCATCAGCCATTGGTAGTGACCATTATTCTTTTTGTTATTTTATTGCTAACCCCGGCCTGCACTAGGCCTTTGTGCTCCTTAAGTGAAGGGGGTGAGGGCCCACAGGGCACCTGTACCAGCGTCTACTCCTGTGTTTTGTCCCTTCCCAGGGCTCCAGGATGAGACTCAGCCCAGCCTGCCCGTAGGGCCTGTTAATACCATCAACTCTCTGGCCACACTCCCTCCTGTCACACTCAACACCTCCCCTCCCTGGAGCCCCATCAGGCAGCCCGCCTGCTTCTCCCATCAAGACTGCCCCCCTAGGCTGTGCCCTTGGCGGGGAAGGGAAGTCAGACCCACTTCAGGTGGTGAGTGGAGAGCTGCTGCAGGCTGCTGCTGGGGGCTGGGGAGGGGGTGTGGGCGGGGCAGAGAGTATGTGGGTGAGTGGGGGTCTGCCTGGATGGTCTCCAGTTCAGGGTCTGCCCTTTGTTCTGGGCCAGCGCTGAGTCCCAGACTCTCACCTGGGTGGTATGGCGGTTGGGAAGAGTTGCCTGAGTGGAGAGGAGCAAGATGGGGGGTGTCTAAGGAGTCCCACATGGGCCTGCCTCTCTTTCGCTCAGCCTGAGTGTGTGGGGTCTGAAGATCCGAAAACCAGATGTCTTTGCTGGCTCCACAGTTCAGTCTGGGTCCACAGAAGCATTGCCTCCACCAACTTCTCATCTCAATAGGATTTCCTTGGGAAGGATAGTTGCAGCCAGGTCTGAACAGTCCTGGCAATTGCTTTACTCCCACAGCCTCTAGGAACTCTATTTCCCTGGTGGCTCAGTTGGTAAAGAATCCATGTGCAATGCAGGAGACTGCCTGCAATGCAGGAGACACCTGGGTTTGATCCTTGGGTCGACAAGATCCCCTGGAGAAGGGAATGGCAACCCACTCCAATATTCTTACCTGGGAAATCCCACGGACAGAGCAGCCTGGCGGGCTTCAGTCCACGGGGTCACAAAGAGACAAACTGAAATGATTTAGCACACAGGCGCAGCCTCCAGCCTCTTGTCCCCACCTTAGCCAATGGAATGGGGAAAGGAGGATACCCCCAGAGGAACTTGTAGAGGGGAGGGCTGCAGGCTGGGTGTTCAGGGGTCCTGGGTTCCAGTTCTGACTCCTCCTCCCCTCCCTCCTTTTCGTGTGTTCCGGGCATTGCCCACATCATCTGATTAAATCCTTGCATTGACTTTGTGTGGGAAGCTGGCTATTGCCCTCTCTTACAGCCAAGACGGCCAAAGGCTCAGACAAGAGAAGAGACCTTCCCAAGGTCACATTAAGTGGGGTCAGGCAGGAGGGCTGCAGGATTCTAGAACCAGGGCCTCTAAGAGTCAACTTGACTGACATGTTGACATTACATTGGGGAATTCGAAGCCCAAGGAGGTTAGATTCCCTCCCCCAGGTAACAGCCCAGGACCGGCTCCAGGATGCCTGCCCTGCACACTCAGGCAGACCGAAGCCCCTCCTCCTCCGGTTTCTTTACCTCTTTCCCTTCATGTCCTCATCTCACGTGTAGACAGACATAGGATCCGCTTAGGAGCATGTGATAAGGCAGATGAGGTCTCACTGGCCAATGCTGAACACAGAGACTGGCGCAGGGAACATCTGGTAAAGCCCTCAGCAAATGAAGATTCTCTTTTTTAAAGATTATAATCTAGGGATGTGTTTCTCCATCTGTGACATGAGAAGAAGTGAAGCTGAGATGAGCTAAGGTGTATATCCATGCTCTGGAAATCCTAAGATTGAAAGAGTCACAGAAAGGGGCTTACCGAAAACCAGTGTTAGGGACACAGACCAGCTGGGGCTCCACTCCCCATTCTGTCACACAGTAGCGTCTTGGGTGAATCCCTTAACTTTTCTGTGCCTCAATTCCCTCATCTGTAAAATGGGTGCAATAAAGTTGACATCTCCTATGGTTGTCGTGAGGATTTAGCAAGTTCACGTCTATGTGAAAGGCTTTGAATGGTGTCAGAAGCAGGTTAAGGATTTTATATGTGTTGCTGCTGCTAAGTCGCTTCAGTCGTGTCCGACTCTGTGTGACCCCATAGACGGCAGCCCACCAGGCTCCTCTGTCCCTGGGATTCTCCAGGCAAGAACACTGGAGTGTGTTGCCATGTCCTTCTCCAATGCATGAAAGTGAAGAGTGAAAGTGAAGTCGCTCAGTCGTGTCTGACTCTTAGCGACCCCATGGACTGCAGCCTGTCAGGCTCCTCCACCCATGGGATTTTCCAGGCAAGAATACTGGAGTGGGTTGCCATTGTCTTATATGTGTTAACTGTTACTAAACATGTGGTTATTAGCCTTCAATCTTTCCAGTCAATTGCAATTACAGTATTAAAATAGACTGTGAATGCTATCCACCTTGCCAATGTAAAAAAAAAAAAAAATCACACTACCAACACAGATGAGGGATTACTCATTAGCTTCCTCACTTTCCTTGAAAGGTCATCAGTAGATAGTCCATAAAATGGACAAATGACGAAGTGCAAGTGTATCTTAACTTTATTTAGGCTGTCCTGGGTCTTCAGTGTGGCACACAGCCTCCTTCTCTAGTTGTGGTGCAAAGGTTTAGTTGCCCTGCCGCATCCAGGGTGTTAGTTCCCCAACCAGGGATTGAACCCACGTCCCCTGCACTGGCAGGCAATTTCTTAACCACTGGACCACCAGGGAAGTCCCAGGGGAGTGTATTTTTTAAAAGTTTAGTTTGGACAAACAAAAAGCAAATGTAGAATGTTTAGGAAGGTAGAGAAATTCATTTTTTAATTGTTTTTTAACAATATCATGTATTCCTTCCATGAGAGAAAAATAGTTTAACAAAATTTTAGGGCCAAATAAATTAAATCCATCCACAAAATGACAAGCAGTCTCGCTGCATGTGCTGTCTTGGAAAGAGTCCTCCAGACAATATTTAGTGGAAAAACAAACTGAAGATCTGAGTCAAGGTGATCTGGGTTTTGTAGAGGAAACACAAAATTTAAGTGAGTGTATTGGGTGTTCAGCAAAAATGTGGAGCAGGGCACACACTCAGTTATTAATGATGCCAGCCTGCCTCTGGTTGGCAACAGAGAGTAGATGCCAGAAAGAATCCCACACTCCCATACCACTTGAATCGCTCAGCCTGCCTCTGGTTGGTAACGGAGAGTAGATGCCAGAAAGAATCCCATACTCCCATACCATTTGAATTGCTCTGTCAGCAAGCATGAATTACCTGTAAAGAGAGAAATGTGTAAACAAAGACAATTGAGGCAAATGTGATGATTTTTGTTGTTGGAGAAAAGAGCATGATACTCAGAACCACAACTCTCGCTTCCCCTCACCTCTGGCCAGACCCAGGAAGCCCCACTAGCATCGCTGGACATCGCAAAGGTCCGGAAGGTTGGACAATGTGCCTGGTTTTCTGGCTGGGCCTTCAAACCCAGGTGGCCTCTGCTCAGGGACCCTGTGGGCAGGACTAAATGCATACTGAGCAACTTCCTGACCCAGCGAGTAGCTGGCCACCAGGACCAAGAACGTCTGTGCTTAGCTGCCCTCACAGAAGGTTCCGGGGGCTTCCTGGTGCTTCATGATAAAGGATCCACTTGCCAAACAGGAGACACAGGTTCAATCCCTGATCCAGGAGGATCCCACTTGCCTCAGAGCAACTCATGAGCCACAGCAATTGAGACTGGGCTCTGGAAACCAGGAGTCAGAACTCAAGCCCTCACCCCCTGGGGTCCATGCTCTGCAAAAAAGAGAAGCCACCACAATGAGAAGCCGGCGCCCCACACTAGAGAGGAGCCCCTGCTCTCCACAGCTGACGGAAGCCCACGCAGGAACAAAGACACAGCGCAGCCGAAAATTAAAAATAAGCACATCAAATAGAATTATACAAAAGAGAAGCTTCTGAGAGAAGGCAGCCCAAGCAGGCGGTAACGTAAGTAGCCTCCTTCAGCAACAGGCCTCCAGTCACCTATTCCTTCTCCCACCAGGCAGGCACTGCGTTCTGAGAATGATGTCTGAATTCTGACAGCTTCGTAAGTCTCTGTGTCACTGAGCCTCAACCTTCTCACACTCGACACCTCTTTATGTTCAGATCTGTAACATCCTCTTTAATACTCTGAAATGAACCTCATATATCCTGTAACCTACCTACACACTCCTTTTTTTAAAGTATCCATCTATAAGGTCCCCACTGTAATGCAAAGTGGAAATACAAAGAACGTTGTGCAAAATAAAATCCACAGCTGCTCGAGAAGATGTAATGAAGTTGTCAGGAGCTCGCGGTCCCTGCAGAACCACCGAGACGGTGGCTGGTCCAGATGTGGGGTTCAGAGCAGAGATTCCAACCCTTCAGAAGGGTCACCGTCTGAAACCGTGAGCCGCTCCTGGCAGGTTCTGAACAAAACGAAATGCAGACTTCTCTTGTTGTTGTCTTTAGTTAGTCGCACCCGTGGAGAATTCAGTGCGTATTCACAATGCGCAAAAATGCTTTATATTTATATGTAAAGCAAAGTTAAAGTCTAGACTCGTAGAATCATAAACATCTTTCCTCCCTACAGGAAGGTCCAGCAGGACACGTGAAAGCCATGTGGATCCTGAGACCGTTCTCCCGGGGCCCGGCTGTCCTGCTTTTTGCTCATAACCTGCCTTACCCACCTACCAATTGGAACGGTGCTCCCTCCCCGTCCCCAGGTTTGTGACCGTCCTAGATGCCCGAGGTCCTGCACCCCCTTTCCCCTCCCAACAGGGCTCCTCAGAAGGATCTCTGTCTTCATGATAGAAGTTCAACACCCTCAGTTGCCCTGTGATGTCCGCTCTCTGCCTTGAGTCCCAGCCGGCCCTGGAGACGAGCCGTCACCAGCTCCATGTCAACAGACAGGGAACCCGAGACAGAGGGCGGCTGTGACTCAGCAAGCACAGAGCCAGGCAGAGGCCAAATCACGTGCTGTTAGCCCCCGCAGCCCCAAGGGCAGGCGGCCCATGCATCTGGGTGCCCTGCGCTGGCGGGGGGACCTGATCAGGGGTCCGCACATCTGGGTGCCCTTTGCTGGCAGCGGGGAACTGATTAGGGGTGCGGGGCCCTCTGGCCCTGAGCGGTCCACCTGTCCCTGGAGCCTCTGAGAGCTTAGCTCTCTCTCTCATACACAGACACTCACGATGGGTGGGGGGCGTGCTTCTGCCTCTCTCTCTCTCTCTCTCTCTCTCCTGGGGCAGGAAATGTGTCAGGAGAGATAAGAAGAAAAAAGAGGAGGGGAGAGGCCTCTGAAAGGAGCAGGGATGGGGCCGAGGGAGCCACTGCCTCCCCGTGATCAGCGCAGAAGAATGGAAGGAAATGACCAGAGAGGCAAAAGTCGGCCTGGAGGTTATCAGCTATAAATAGCCCTTTCTCTAGGCTCCCCAGGAGCAGAGGGAAGGGGTCGAGACCAGAGGGTCTGGTCTCTGTGGCTGGTGGTGGGGGCAGCGGTCATTAGCGGCTGCCTGGGATTCAGATCAAAGAGCCAAGAGGCAGATAAGAGGCTGGACTCAGGACCCACCCCCTCGCCTCCTGCTAGAGGTCGGTGCTCTGACCCTATAGCTGGCCAAGCACGTCCTGTATTCTTGCATCTTTGTATTCCTGATTCGCGCATCCACCCACCCATTCAATCAGCCACCCATTCACCCCACCTGCTCATCCGTCTGTCTACACATCCTGCCTCCCTCCCCGTCTCTAAGCTTCCTACTAGCTGTTCCTTCTTCTATCCACACACTCTTCCTTCCCTTTTGACTTCCCTAACTTGTCCCTTAGGTCCCAGCTGAGACACAACATCCCACATGAAGTCTTCTCAGATCTCCAAGTTCAAGGTAAGGTATGTATCCCATCGACTCCTACAGTTCTGGTCTTCTGTTTCGTACGGCGCTCATCACAAGTATTTCATTCTTGCCTCCAGCTCCTCAGCTCTCTGAGGGGGCTTGCAGTTCCGCAGCATCTAGGATGATGCCTGGCACATAGTAGACGCTCAAGAAATTCACTGGCTGCATTTATGCCCATGTCTGTCCCCTCTCTCTTCCGTCCCTCCTTCCTCCCTTGAAGGCTTCTGGAGCTCTGATCTGAGTCAGGTCTGATGGTTGTCACTGCCCCTGAGGATAGCTGAGCCTGGTGGGAGTAGAGGAAGCAGAGGAGAGGGGAGTGAGGCCCACTCACAAATCACATGACCCAGGTAGAAAGAGAGATGGACTTCTTAGACATCAGAGGGGTGAGCTATCAGTTGGCGGCAGCGGATGAGGAGGTAGTGAAGGTGGGCTTCAAGGAGGAGGTGGCCCTTGAGCCGGGACTTGACCGTGCAGACATGGCGGCGGGATGAAGGGTAGGCTCTGCTGGCTCAGGAGACACACAGGCAGGAGAGTGCAAGGTAGTGAAGGGAGTGGGAGGTGTCTGGAGGGCGTCTGCCTGAAGCAAGCGGGACAGAGGGGGAGTGATGAAGCAGAAAAGAGGTGGGGGGCAGGGAGGGATTTGGGGGACAAGACATTTTGGAGAGACACAGAGGCAGAGCGAGGGCTGTACCAGGACCCCTAACATGCCAGGGGATGTGCTGAGAGGGGGGCCAGAGGATGGTCCAGGTGCCTGGATGTGGTGTGTCCTGCTTACGCCTCTGAGAGAGTGGGCAGACAGCTGGCTCCTAATCTCTTCTAGAGAAGTGGTCACGGGCCAAAGGCCTCGATGGAGCCGATGACTCACAGCTAGAGACTGCGGCCTTGTCTGCCCGCGGTGTGGGATTCGGCCCATGCAGAGGACGTCAGGACAGCTCCAAGGATGGAATGCTGGAGCCAAGGCCAGGTCCCCCAAGGCCTGCTTACTGTCTGGGCACCCCTGGTGGGGACAGGCTGGCCCCCCAAAGAGAGGCCAGGCTGAGCCCATGTCTGAGCCTCTGGCTGGGCTGTGCCCTCCTCCCATGCCCCAACCCCTTCAGCTCTGGGACGGAGGAGGGAGGTCCCTTCCCTAAGAAGGGTGGGTTTCTGGGGGTGGAGAGGCAGGAGCAAGAATCCTGGGGTCACGCTGGGTGCACACCGGTCCAGGACCCAGCGTGCGGTCAGCCACATCGTGAGCATCAACATGACCAGCAGGCCCCGGAAGGGGCCAAGTGAATCAGCCAGGGATATTCCTGTCTTCCGAGCAGGAAGGCCAATCCTGGTCTTTCAAGACCTAGATCTTAGCAAACCCATGTGTCCTTCGTGCTCAAAGTCCAGGGAATACAGCTTTCTCATTTGCCCTCCGGGAGGGCTTAATTATTAAAGTGAAAACAGCTACTGCTCTTTATTGAGAACTCACTTTGTGCCAGGCTCCAGGCCACATACTTTCTAGGAAACATTGTGTTTGATCCTTGGAAATGCCTATCAATGGTACGACGAGTATTCTCTCCTGTATTAGTTCTCTGCTTCTGGGTAATTAATTACCCCAAATCTCAACCTCTCAAGATTAGACACACTTATATCTTGAGGTTTCTGTGGGTCAGGAAGCTGGGCAGGACTTAGCTGGACTCTGCTTCAGGGTCTCTCCTAGGCTTCAGTCGAGCCATCTGCCATGGCCTCAGTCTCATCTGAAGGCCACTTGCTGTCAAGTGGTCCCACTCAGCTATGACCACTCCAGGCAAAACCAGAAGGCCAGGGACAACAGGACATCACCACGAGGTGGTCCTCAGGATCAAATCGGGCAGGAGCCAGGGGCCAAGAACGCATTCCCTGTCCCCTCGAGGATACTAGCCCTGAATCCTACTAGCAGTGATTCCTCCCTGAGGTAGGATTTTTGTCTGCAACGTAATATTTCTTATGCCTGTGTGCTAAGGCACTTCAGTCGTGTCTGATTCTTTGCAACCCTATGGACTGTAGCCCACCAGGCCTCTTTGTCCATTGGGGTTCTCCAGGCAAGAATACCAGAGTGCGTTGCCATGCCCTCCTCCAGAGGATCTTCCCCACCCAGGGACTGAACCCACATCTCTTATGTCTCCTGCATTGGCAAGTGGATTCTCTACCACCAGCGCCACCTGGGAAGTCCAACATCTGTAACATCTCTTACAGATGTTTGGTTTTGAACAATTCAGTCAGAGTAGCCTTCACTTTGCATTACAGAGATGCAGAATGCAGTTGAAAAAAAAAGAAAAAAAAAAAACCCAAACAAGTGTGAATGCAAATGCAAATACACACACGAATAGCTCTTATTTTCTGAACTATTACCAGGTGTTATGAGCTGTCGTGTGTTTTCTCAAAATTTACACTGAAACCCTAACATATCCAGTACCTCAAACTGTAAAGTAAAAGTAAAGTCGCTCAGTCATGTCCAACTCTTTGTGGGTCCCATGAACTGTAGCCTACCAGGCTCCTCCATCCATGGGATTTTCCAGGCAAGAGTGCTGGAGTGGATTGCCATTTCCTTCTCCAGGGGATCTTCCCGACCCAGGAAACGAACCCTGGTCTCCCGCATTGCGGGCAGACGCTTTACTGTCTGAGCCACCAGGGAAGCCCCCTCAAACTGTGATCTTTCTCATCTTAAGGAGCAGAATCAGGCCATTAGGATGGGTCCTAACCCAATATGACTGGTGTCCTTATAAGAGGTGATTAACTGCTATATTTAAAACAGATAGCCAACAAAGGCCTACTGTATAACACGTGAAACTCTGCTCAGTGTTATGTGGCATCCTGACTGGGAGGGGGTTTGGGGGAGATTGGGTACATGTATATGTATGGCTGAGTCCCTTTGCTATTCACCTGAGACTATCACAACATTGTTCACCAGCTATACACCAATACAAAATAAAAAGTTTTTTAAAAATCCAAAGGGAAAAAAAGAAAAAGGTTGGTTAGGACACAAACATGCACAAAGAGAATAGCAAGTAAGGACTCAGGGAGAAGACGGCCATCTCCACGCCAAGGAGAGAGACTTCAGAGGAAACCCTGCCAGCACCGTGCTCTTGGACTTGTAGCCTCTAGAATTATGAGAAAACACATCTCTGTTGTTTCAGTCACCCAGTCTATGGTGCTTTATTATGGCAGCCCCAGCAATCTAAGCCACCAGGCCTGGAGTTAGAACATATGTGTAATTCTGGCCAATAGGATGCAAAGGGAAGTCTGATCATGTGCTTCTAGAAGGCTTTCCTCCTTCTTAAAAAAGGAACGGGAGGAGGAAGGAGCCCACTGTCTTCAGGTCTGTAGATGTTGTTTGAGCATGTTAGTCCTGGAGCTGCTGCAGCCATTTTGCATCATGAGGCAGGCATGAATGGCTGAGCAGAAAAATGGAGGAAAATGGGTCTTTGATGCGATCACAGAGCATAAATTATGTACTCTCGTTCTAGACTCCGTTTATCTGAGAAAATGACATGTCCTTCTCTTTAGGCTACTTTGAGTTGGGTTTTGTATTATTTGCATGTACATTGATGTAGCACCATGGCGATTGCAGAGGACCCTGGGCAGATCTGAGGCACGCTGAATCTGTCTCAGGCAGCAGAGCCGCTCTGTGATGTTGTATATTGAGCTCCACAGGCATATTTGGGATTCAGGGAAATGTCTGGGGGAAGGGATGGCTGGTGTTGAGTGATTGTCGCAGCAACCTCAGAGCTGCCAGCTCTCTGTGAGACGGGGGCTGGGCATGATTTGGGAAAGTTAACCAGCAGTGTCTGCCAAAAGACACTCAGGAGTCAGAAAGAGACTAGGAAATTTGGGAATGTCTTCTATCTTTACCTTCAGCAGCTTCTTTAAATTAATAATCATCAAAGAGCTGCAAACTCCTGTCCATTTTAACTCCATCATGTCCTCTTAGTTTGTCCCCTTCTTGTCCTCCCTTCTGTGCGGACTTGGGGCTGCAAAGGCCTGGGAACCACACCAGCTCCGAAGCAGTCTGTCAGGTTCCTGCCCGTTTCCCTTCATACAACAAAACTCCTCCCATACCTGCAATGTGTCAGGCACTGATCTAGGCATTTGGGGTATTTCAGTGAACAAAACAAACAATTCCTGCCCTCATGGAGCTTATATCCTTACAGGAAGAGAAAGTGTTGAAAGTGTTAAACCTTCAGGCATGTCTGACTCTTTTACGACACCACGGAGAGTAGCCCACCAGGCTCCATGGGATTTCCCCAGGCAAGAATATTGGAGTGGCTTGCCATTTCCTTTTCCGGGGGATCTTCCCAACCCAGGAACTGAATCCAGGTCTCTTGAATTGCAGGCAGATTCTTTACCATCTGAGCCACCAGGGAAGCCAGCAACATTCACAACAAACAAGTAGGAGGGACAGGGACCATACAGGATAAAACAAATGTAGATCCCGACGAGGAAGCTCAGAGGCAGGCCTGCAATTTTAAATCTGTGGACTGCTGGGAATTGCCTAGCGGTTCAGTGGTTGGAACTCTGAGCTCTCACTGCCAAGGGCCAGCGTTCAATACCTGATCGGGGAACTACGATACCACAAGCCATGAGACACGGTTAAAAAAAAATTTTTTTTTTCGGTGACTGTTATGGATTGAACTGTGTCCCCCTAGTTCAATTTGTTGAAGTACAAATCTTCCTCAGTACCTCAGAATGTGACCTTGTTGCAGATGTAATTAGTTTAGTTAAAGTGAAGTCAGGCTGGGTAGAATAGGCTCCTATCAGGTCCTTATAAAAAGAAGAAATTTGGACACACACATGCTCATAAGGTATTGAAGGCAAAAGGAGAAGGGGGTAGCAGTGGATGAGATGGTTAGATGGCATCCCAGACTCAAAAGACAGGAATCTGAGCAAACTCCAGGGGATAGTGAAGGGCAGAGGGGCCTGGTGTGCTGCAGTCCATGGGGTCACAAAGAGCCGGACACAACTTAGTTATTGAACAACAACAACAATGAAGATATGGAGAACACCCCATAAAGAGGGAGGCTGAGATCTACAAGTCCAGGAATATGAAAGACTGTCATCCAACCACCCAGGCTAGAGGAGACCGTAGACAGGATTCTCCCTCGAAAACGATCAAGCCTGCTAACACCTCGATGCTAAACTTCCAGCCTTCAGAGCCATGAGACAATGAATTTCTATGTTGCATTGCTCCGTTACGCAGCCCTAGAAAGCCAATACAGTGGTCATGTAGACCTCATGAAGAAGATGACTTCTGAAGGAAGATGTGAAGGATGTGGGTGGGAAGATAGTGAGAGTGTCTGGGGGAACGGCACACAGGCAGAGGGAACAGCCAGTGCAAAGACCCTGAGGCAAGCACTTACCCGAAGTCTTTGAAGGAAAGTAAGGAGACCAGAAAGCAGTGAGTGAGGAGTGCAGTGTTGCAGGAGAGGAGATGAGATAAAGGGTCGATCCTGCAGGGCCCTGAGGCCATTGCACAGACTATGGTCTTTACTCAGCATGAGATGGAACCGCAGCGGAATTCTCAGCCAAAGAGTGATGCAATATGACTTACATTATAATAGAATCGCTCTGGCTCCTGTGTAAGAAGGGACTTGGTAGGGGGAAGGGGGAGATGGAAGAGAAGAGGGGAGAGGAGACAGAAAGTTAGTGGGCATTGCAACAACCCAGGGAAGAGATGATGGTGTCTGGAAAAGGGATGGTGGTAGTGGAGGCGGGGAGAAGTGGATGGAGTCCAGGTACTTTTTTGAAAGTGCAACAGACAGGATTCCCTGAATGATCAGATGTAAGGGGGCAGAGAAGGAGCTGAGTCATGGATGACGCCAGATTTTAGCCGGAGCAACTGCAAGGGTGGAGTTGCCATCAACGGGGTAGAGAAAACCATGGTATACTTCCTGTTTCCTGCAGGTTTGCGAGAAGCTGGGATGGGGAAAATCACGAGTTTGGTTCTGGATCTGTCAAGTTTACAAGTCCCAACCCTGGTTCATCTTCAAAACAGCTGCCAAAGTGATGGCTCTTTAAAAAGCCAAAAAACAGGACTTCTCCAGGGGTTCAGTGGTTAAGAATCTGCCTGTTAATCCAGGGGATATGGACTCGATCCCTGGTCCGGGAAGATTTTAATGCCACAGAGCAACCGAGCCCGCAAGTCGCAACCACTGAAGCCCACACATCCCGCAGTCTGTGCTGCAACGAGAGAAACCTGCAAAGAGAAGCCTGCAGGCCACAACTAGAGAGAGCCCCTGCTTGCCGCAGTGAGAGGAAGCGCTTGCAGCAGCAAAGACCCAACTCAGACCCAGATAAATAAACAAGCAAACAAGCAAATGAACAAATGAACGAACAAGCAAAAAAACAAACTCTAGGTGGTTAAGGCATGAAGTCCTAACTCTAGCATGGACGGAAAAGTCATTAATAGTGTAATGCTATATCCTCACTGATGTCCGACTCTTTGTGACCCCACGGACTACAGTCCGCCAAGCTCCTCTGGCCATGGAATTCTCCAGGCAAGAATGCTGGAGTGGGTGCCATTCATAAAACCTGCCAAACATATCTTTCCAGCTCTTCTTCCTCAACCTCCTCCATGCTCTTTATGTCTTCAGCCCCATTGAGCTTCTAGCAGCTCATTCATTCATTCAGCTCGTTCACTCACTTACTCAGCATGAGCATCCACTATGCTGGGCAGTGAATTAGACATAAAGGCTGCAGCCCTCGTGGAGCTCGCAGTCACTGCCACTACCACATTTTACACACTTAAGCTGTGTCATTTGCCTCAAATCCAGTCACCTTTCTCCTACCCCTATTCACCTCTATTCCCCAAGGCCCAGCCATTTTCCTCTCCTCTGGTGACCTTTCCAATGCCCCAGACTCAAAGAGATGGGTGCTTCCAGAGCCTTCTACCCTGTTATCTGCAGGGTTTTCTCAAAGGCAGGGACCTGTCTTTATTCATCCCTCTATCTTCAAGTATTTGAATAACTGAACGACTGAATGAACGCGGGTTAGTAAGGATTCCCCAGCTTTGATTAAAGTTGGCCCACCCTTGGCTAATGGTAACTGGTCATGAGCTCAGCTGAGATGAGCTGGCCGTGGGTCTAAGATCTCTTTGCAAATAAACTGTCAGCAGTTTTCTCTGGAGAACGGTATGGCCTCCTAGAGAATCATGGAGGGTTCTCCAGCCTGGAGTCTCCTGGACTGGAGGAGAGAGGTCTGTTGAGGAGGGGCACGGGAGCCAGGGAGGTGTTTCTGGTCCCAGCTAGTTCAAGCCACCAGCGCCAGCTGTCCCCTGTGGCCTCTGAGGAGAGCTGAGGTAACCATGGCAACCAGGCACCGGAGCCAGGAATGGATGGAGCCAGATCCATGGAGAGGCCTGCGGGCCAGGCCGGGCTCCAGGGTCACCGTGTGTGTGTGTGTGTGTATGTGTGTGTGTGCGTGTGTGTGTGTAAGGTACAGGAGGAAATGAAGGGGTGCTCCAGGACTGGCTGTGGGAAAGGGGCAACCGTAAGGCAGAGATTCAGCGCTCTGAGTTGGTTAACCATCATTATGCATCATATGGTACACAGTTCCCTAGGTCCCAGCCCCCTTCTCTGAGAATAGGAAAGAAAGATGGAGTGAGGAATATGGGGGGAGAAACTGATACTGGGAAGAGAGAGGCAGGAGGCGGAGAGGGAGGGAGAAAGAGATTATTAGGAGGAGAGAGAAAGAGGAACAGGGCAGATTCCCGCATAAAGTACCAACAGAGGACAGACAGACAGAAAGGGATACGGAGACCGAAAGACACAGAGCTGCAGAGACGCGCAGAGAGATGAAGGAATAAAGCGAATAAGAGATGGAGAATGAAAGGGAAAAAAAAAAGAAAAGGTGAGACAGAGCTAGAGGAAGGATTAAACAGAGAGAAGCAAAAGGAGGCTGAAGAACACTGGGGCACGAAATCAGAACCAACAAGAGGGTAACAGAGAGAAGGTAGGCGAGAGAGACCAGCAGAGGAAAGAAAGGGACTTGGAAGAAAGAGAGAGTGGCTTATGAGGAAAAGAAAAAGGAACCAGAAATAGAGAGATGAGCAGGAAAGGGGGCAGGAGATAGAGGCTGAAAGACGATCAGATTGGCAGTGGGTGTCCAGCCCCGCCCCACTGGGATCTGAGCCCCAGCCATGGGAGGGACCTGGGAGAACCTCTATCTGCCCTAGGAAAGGTCACGAGAGCTGTGCCCCTTGCTTCCCCAGGAGAACAGCCAATGTCCCATCAGTGCCCCCAGGCCCAGACACAAGGGGCCCGGCGGCTCAGTGGGGACCACTGGGAACAGCGGTGGTGATGATGCCGCAGGAGGCTGGCTGCTGAAGTGTTTCCTGGTGGAGGCTGCGTTCCCCAGTCTCCATATGTCCCGCGCATATGTTTAGCAACCTGCCTCCAAACTGGGAGCTGTATTTACGCCCAGGGCGGGTGACAGTCTATTGTCGGAGAAAGGAAGCTAGCAGTGTTTTATATTTCAAGGTGTTACTGCCATCTTTGCAGGTTGGGATTCCCGGGCAACCTGCAGCTCTTGCCTAGTGGAAAAATAAGAGCTACTGTGTTGCCGCCAAGAGATAAATTCCTCCCAGACGTGGTGCCAGCAAGGAGATTTTTCTCTTTCAAAGAACTTAAGACGCCTTTTCCCCTCTGAAGATAAATGAGAGCTACAGAACCTGGGTTATCACGTTTTTGCCTTGGCTGCTGGGAAGCTCGAATCTAAATGGTCATAATTCACGCATGTATAACCAGTTTCCAAGTTGGTGATTCTTGACTCCTTTGGATCACCAGGGCTTTCTACAGCCCCTGGTACTGTGCGTGAAATGATTTCGTCTGCTCCGTCACAAAGCACCATAGATTGGATGGCTTTAACCACAAACATATATTTTTCACAGTTTTGGAGGCTGGGAAATTTAAGATCAAGGTGCCAGCAGATTCAATGACTGGTGAAGACCCTCTTTCTGGCTTACAGATGGTGCTCTCTCTCTCTCTATATATATATATAGATAGATAGATATAGATTTTTTTTTCTTCTGCATCCTCATATGACAAAGAAAGGAGGCTCTGGTGTTTCTTCCTCATACCGGGGCACTGATATCATCATGGGGGTCTATATAACAAGCCTAATAATCTCCCAAAGACCTTACCTCCAAATACCATCACGCTGTGGGTAGGAATTCCACATGTGAATCTGGGGGGACATGTTCAATCTATACTGATTCCATTAATGTACATTTTTCTGCAGAGGAATTTTCAGCTTCTCAACATTCTCAAAGCTGTTCATGACCTTTAAAGGGTTAAGGAAAAGGGAGCAGGGACTAGCCTGGTGGTCCAGTGATTGAGACTCTGTGCTTTCACTGCAGAGGGCACGGGTTCGATCCCTGGTTGGGAAACTAAAATGGTGCATGCTGCAAGGCGTGGCCGAAAGAAAAAAAAGAAAAGGGAGGGGGCAGTCAGGGTTTGGCTTATACCATCCCTTGGCTAACTAGCCCTTTCTTTGAAGCCACACCTTCTGTGAGGTGGGGGCAACATGGTGGGAGTAGCTGATAATTGCTGTCATGAAGATGAAGCCAGCTGACACACACAGCCCGGGGTAGAGCCGACAGCAGGACTTGATCACGGTTGGTTGTCCCGATTGTTTTACCAAGTTACCTGCTGGTGTGACTTCTAGCATGGTGCCTTGTATACAGCAGGCACTCAATAAACACGTACCTGCCTGCCTAATTTTCTATCTGAGCTTCTCAGTGTCCCTAGTGCCTCTACTGGGCCTCTGTAAATGTGGCCTGAACTAGAGGGATCTGAGAAGAAAGGGCGTGTGTCAGAAGACTTGCAATAAACCCCGTTTCTGAGGCTTCTCTAGCTGTCCAGGGGGTGCAGGTTCAGTCCCTGTTGGTGAGCTAGGATGCTACCTGCTACGTGGAAAAAATAAAAAGGAAAATAAACCCTGTTTCTGTCCAGGCCCCTCTCACAAAAGGACTCTCCCCTTCCCCCACTCCCATTTAGGCCAAGCAAGCTCACCTGTCCTGTCTTTTCTGTCTTTGCATTAACTGTGCTGGGGGGACTTGAGCCCAGGTGGGGAGAAGAGGCTCCCAGAGGGCTGCCTCCTTCTGCCAGAAGCACCAGAGCAAATGATGAAGACAAGAAGGGCAGACGCATTAGTGCTAGCAGCGTCCCTTTCCCGGGTAGAGGGAACAGCCGGTGCAAAGGCCCTGGGGTGGGAATATGTCTGGCATGCAGCTGTTGGAGCCAGTGTGACTGGGGCAGGATAAATGAGGTAGGAGATGGAAGGAGAGGAGATAAGGCTCTAGCGGGGAGAATGGGTAAGCCTGCTGTTTCATTGTCAGAACTTCAGCTCTTACTCTGAGAAGCAGCGTGGACATGCCGGGCTGCCCTTTGATCTGTCCTCCACCTTGGTTCTCAGAGGTCTGCACTGGGCTGGGGATGATCTGTGGGAAAACCCCTAGCAGAAGTGAACGCCTCTGTGGATGAGAGAAAGGCCTGGATCACGGTCTCTGGTAAGCCACAGGAAGGCCATGTGTGCAGAGTCCTGAGCCTGGATAGTCCCTGTGTCCCTGGACCACTGGCATGGGCATCTTCGGCCTTTGATTTCTGAGCCCAACGGTGAAGGCTGGAGCTCCCTCCCAGAACTGAGGTTGGCTGAGTCTTTGGGGCTGGCTGTTGTGGCCAGTGGTTCCCGGGGGAGCTTGCTTTTGCGAGTGAGAGTACATGACGGAGAGAGGAACAGGACAATCCAGGCAAAAGTAGGATCCTGAGTCAGGGGAAGACAGGTAAAAGGCGTGAACAGGGCAGGGAACTCGAGGTATTTATACGGACACCAAGGTCTGAGCTGGAAGGGAATTCACAGCCCATTTTATCCAACCTGTACAAGTCAGAGAGGGCAAGGCCGTCTCCAGCTCACAAGCCTATCACTAATTTCAGGTAGAATCTTCATCTACTGACAACCAGGGTGGCCAACCCCTCCACCCCCACTCCCGTTGCCTCCAAGTTTTGAGCATACTCAGGGCTCCATGGAGCCCTCTTTGGGCTTAATTATTCCCTTGAGTTGTCAGTTTGTTTTAGAGGGTAGTGGTTCTGGGCTCTAGAAAGTGAAGTATGAATTGTACAGTGAGTTTTATCTCTATTAATAAAGTGGTAAGGCTCAGCTAAGAGTTGGACACGACTGAACAAATTCGCTTTCACTTTTTACTTTCATGCATTGGAGAAGGAAATGGCAGCCTACTGCAGTGTTCTTGCCTAGAGAATCCCAGGGACGGCAGAGCCTGGTGGGCTGCCTGCCGTCTACGGGGTCGCACAGAGTCGGACACGACTGAAGCGACTTAGCAGCAGCAGCAGCAAGGCTCAGCTTGGCCTCATAGGAAGTGTGGGAGGGTCACCCCCTATTCCCAGAAGTGGCCTTGGGGTCTTTCCCTGCCGTGGACCATGAGAAGGGACTGGGCCACTTCTGCCTTCACTGGGCAGTCTCATGTCTAGTGAGTCCCAAGGTGGATGGATAGCTTTTGCTATGGTCTGGGAGCATCTCAAAAGCAGGGGCTGCCTCTGTCAGGCTCACCTTTAAATGCCCAGTGTTTAGCCAGCTGCTGGCCCACGGGCAGGACTCTAAAATACTGACCGGATAAAGGAAACCTCTGAACTGAAGGATCTTTCCCCAGAATGCAGCACACTCTCTCTAAATACACGGGGCTCAAAGGCAGAGATTATCAGAACAAGATTTTTTTTTTTACCAGGATGAATATGCTATTTGTTATTTTCCCTTTAGAGGAATTTATCTTCTACTTCTGCTTTGCTAAAGCTAACACTTATTGATTTATTTGATTCACTGCTTCATTCACTAGGTATTTATCAATTCCTTACCAGGTGCCAGATGCTGAGAATTAGACAGTGGAAGTGAATGGTTCGCGAATCCTCGGTCATGAGCCTCTGTGATCTGCTCTGGGGTAATTGTCTGAGTGGACCCAGGGTCTTGTCGCAAAGGCTGGCCTCGAAAAGAGGGAGCCAGAATGCAGACATTCTGGGGGCACTTTATGGAGTGAAGCTGTTTATGCTGGAGAAGCATTTCTATAAACTGCACATGGAGCCTTTTTTCCGCCTTATAATTGGCTCGGGCTCCTCTGTAACTGGGGATAAATCTGACATAAGCCTGTCTCTAAGTTTATTAGAGGTTTACATATTTGGAATAAAAAGTAAGGGATCTGGCAGGCAGTAGCAGAGAAAGAGAAAAACCTGGGTAGAAGGAAAAAACAGGAGAGAAGCTGGACCAATAGGGTTGACCCTCATCTGCAAGTCAGCAGATGAACTTGGCTTCCATGGACCTGCTGCGTTCTGTGAGGTTCCACAGCTGCACAGCAAGTCAGCTGGCTAAAATCACTTGATAAACCAGGAAATACTCCCCTTTACCTCTCCTCCGGGAGTTTTTTTTCCCTATCTTCCTTTGCAAGCCTCTCAAACTTCCTCTTTTGTCAGAATGCTAGACGGAGGTCAGTAGACATCGCTGTGCAAAACAAGACAAAGTCAGAGAAAAGCTGACGGTTGCCTAATGCTTGTTAACTCAGGAATGAGAGCCACTCCATATTTTGTTGGTGGAAGGGTCTTGAAGGTCAGTTAGCTTATTGGCACATGGACTAGCTGTTCCCATTAAATGAGTCAGTCACCATGTGAACATTAATTTGAGTAAATGAATCAGCCTCTCTCCGAGAAAGAAAAAAGATGCCATTAAGCAGTGTGGACGTGCACCAACACACACACTTACATAAGCACAAACATGTACTATAACACACACATACACAGATATATACCATTACATGTAACACATATATACACCGTAAGCATAGACATGTCCCCCTATACACACACACACACACAAGCATGGGCATGTACACACACAAGCACAGACAGATAGACACACACACACACACACACACACACACTCAAGCGGAAGGCTAGCCAACCATCCCAGTTCCTTCCATCTCTGAGGTCCTGGGAGCTCACAGGTCCTGTCACAGTGACAGCCACGTGTGGATCTGTCCTTGGAGCTGGCCCGGCAGGGAGTCAGGTTTCTGAGCCCTACTCTCTGTAGCTATCTGGCACCTGAGCATATAGAATGAACATCAAAATCAAGGACTACAGGTTGGCCTCACCTTCTTGTCATCACACCCAGTACACAACCCGGAGGCCTGAGAGCCCTGCATGACCCCTGAAGGGTCACTTAGCTTCACACAGGCAGCCCTTCCTGGGTAGATGGAACTTGTAGGCCAGTCACCGGCCTGTGTCACAGAAGTCAAGGCCACTGCAGTCAGAACATTGAGGACTCTTTCTAGTTGGGCTGCTGCTCTGCTCAGTGAGTTACCCTACCTCCCTGACTTTCACTTTGCTCATCTGTGAAATGGGGATGATTCTGAAACCACAGGGTTATCAGAAGAACGGAGAGACAATGCGCGTGAAGGAGTGAGTCAGGATATAGAAACTGGACTCTGGAATACGGCTGACTGCCTGGGTTCAGAGTCCAACTCAAACAAGACCAGGAGCTGACTGTGGCTCAGATCATGAACTCCTTATTACCAAATTCAGACTCAAATTGAAGAAAGTAGGGAAAACTGCTAGACCATTCAGGTATGACCTAAATCAAATCCCTTATGATTATACAGTGGAAGTGAGAAATAGATTTAAGGGCTTAGATCTGATAGATAGAGTGCCTGATGAACTATGGAATGAGGTTCGTGACATTGTACAGGAGACAGGGATCAAGACCATCCCCATGGAAAAGAAATGCAAAAAAGCAAAATGGCTGTCTGGGGAGGCCTTACAAATAGCTGTGAAAAGAAGAGAGGCGAAAAGCAAAGGAGAAAAGGAAAGATAAAAGCGTCTGAATGCAGAGTTCCAAAGAATAGCAAGGAGAGATAAGAAAGCCTTCTTCAGTGATCAATGCAAAGAAATAGAGGAAAACAACAGAATGGGAAAGACTAGAGATCTCAAGAAAATTAGAGATCCCAAGGGAACATTTCATGCAAAGACGGGCTCGATAAAGGACAGAAATGGTATGGATCTAACAGAAGCAGAAGATATTAAGAAGAGGTGGCAAGAATACACGGAAAAACTGTACAAAAAAGATCTTCACGACCCAGATAATCATGATGATGTGATCACTAATTTAGAGCCAGACATCTTGGAAAGTGAAGTCGAGTGGGCCTTACAAAGCATCACTACGAACAAAGCTAGTGGAGGTGATGGAATTCCAGTTGAGCAGTTTCAAATCCTGAAAGATGATGCTGTGAAAGTGCTGCACTCAATATGCCAGCAAATTTGGAAAACTCAGCAGTGGCCACAGGACTGGAAAAAGTCAGTTTTCATTCCAATCCCAAAGAAAGGCAATGCCAAAGAATGCTAAAACTACCGCACAGTTGCACTCATCTCACACACTAGTAAAGTAATGCTCAAAATTCTCCAAGCCAGGCTTCAGCAATACGTGAACTGTGAACTCCCTGATGTTCAAGCTGGTTTTAGAAAAGGCAGAGAAACCAGAGATCAAATTGCCAACATCCACTGGATCATGGAAAAAGGAAGAGAGTTCCAGAAAAACATCTATTTCTGCTTTATTGACTATGCCAAAGCCTTTGACTGTGTGGATCACAATAAACTGTGGAAAATTCTGAAAGAGATGGGAATACCAGACCACCTGACCTGCCTCTTGAGAAATCTGTATGCAGGCCAGGAAGCAACAGTTAGAACTGGACATGGAAAAACAGGCTGGTTCCAAATAAGAAAAGGAGTATGTCAAGGCTGTATATTGTCACCCTGCTTATTTAACTTATATGCAGAGTACATCATGAGAAACGCTGGACTGGAAGAAACACAAGCTGGAATTAAGATTGCCGGGAGAAATATCAATAACCTCAGGTATGCAGATGACACCACCCTTAAGGCAGAAAGTGAAGAGGAGCTAAAAAGCCTCTTGATGAAAGTGAAAGAGGAGAGCGAAAAAGTTGGCTTAAAGCTCAACATTCGGAAAACAAAGATCATGGCATCCGGTCCCATCACTTCATGGGAAATAGATGGGGAAACAGTAGAAACAGTGTCAGACTTTTTTTTGGGCTCCAAAATCAGTGCAGATGGTGACTGCAGCCATGAAATTAAAAGATGCTTACTCCTTGGAAGAAAAGTTATGACCAACCTAGATAGTATATTCAAAAACAGAGACATTACTTTGCCGACTAAGGTCCGTCTAGTCAAGGCTATGGTTTTTCCTGTGGTCATGTAGGGCTATGAGAGTTGGACTGTGAAGAAGGCTGAGCACCAAAAGAATTGATGCTTTTGAACTGCGGTGTTGGAGAAGACTCTTGAGAGTCCCTTGGACTGCCAGGAGATCCAATCAGTCCATTCTGAAGGAGATCAACCCTGGGATTTCTTTGGAAGGAATGATGCTAAGGCTGAAGCTCCAGTACTTTGGCCACCTCATGCGAAGAGTTGACTCATTGGAAAAGACTCTGATGCTGGGAGGGATTGGGGACAGGAGGAGAAGGGGAAGACCGAGGATGAGATGGCTGGATGGCATCACCGACTCGATGGACATGAGTCTGAGTGAACTCCGGGAGATGGTGATACACAGGGAGGCCTGGCGTGCTGCGATTCATGGGGTCATGAAGAGTTGGACACGACTGAGCGACTGAACTGAACTGAACTGTAGGATTTTGGGAGGAACAGAGTTGCAGGGCTAAGCGAGATTCCTGGGCTTCAGTAAGAGCTCAATAAAGTTCTTGTCTGTGACCTTTGCAGCTTGCCCTCCTTCTAAGCACATAGTAGGCTCACAACACTTAGTGTATCAGTGAGACTTGGTCTGCAAGGAAAATAAGTAGAACAGTCTTGAATACTTACCCTGTGCCTTCTAGAAACACTTTCCATGTACTATTTCAATGAATCTTGCGGAGGAGGAAACTGAGCTTCGGGGAGGTTAAGTCACAGCCCCCTTCTAATCTGTCTCGGAGTCCAAGAGTTGCAACATGCTGTCACTGCAAGGAAATTGATCTTAATCCCCATGACTTTCCTGTTGGCTTGAGTGTCCCAGATGAGAGGTCCAGGGCCCATGGGCAGAAAGAACTGCCCTTGGCCAAAGTCTGCAGTCAATTCCTGGATATTGCCTCAGCCCCCCAATTGACTAAGAATGTGCATGGCCACATCCTTCTTCAGAAGTTGTTTCCATCAGCGGGCAGAAAGGGTGGACACAGGCTCTTAGTTTAGGGGGTAGATGTGTGGGGGTCTGCTATTAGGTCAGAATGGGAACACGGTAGCCACTAGCAACTTAGGCGCTGAGAGCAGAAAATGAGGCAGGTGGTTTGGTTAAAAGAACACCGATTTGGAAACAGGACTCAAATTCGCCTAAACTCTGAAATCAACTTGCTGGCAGATGGATAAATGGTTGCTACCCACCCTGGGCTTAACGTCAGTGTTTTCATCTGTGAAGTGAGAAGTCTGTTTTACGGGTGAGTCTTAACTTTAAAACTTTTCTGATTGCATTGATGGTTCAATCATCTACGGAGAGGTAGGGACCATATACATTCTCTGTTCTTACTCAGGTTTGGATGTCCACGTATGGAGTCACTTCCTTGTTCATAGTTGCATCTTCAGGATTATTTATTGGATTGACTGAATTGTACCAGGAGGACTCTGAGTCCTAAACATGGATGATAAAGATGATTTTAAAAACCAAAACTTGGAGTTGTTACGTGCTTTCGGATTTTCAAAGCCGCTTTGCACATGTCATCTTCTTCAATATTCACAACTGCCCCGTAGTGTAGAGCCTATCATCTTCCTTTACAAAACCACAGGGAGGCTCAGAGAAGTTAGGCCACTTGACCAAGGTCACACAGCCAGAATATTCAGCGCCAGGATGACCCTCTTTCTGACCTCTTCCCTGCCTACCACTCTCTCCCTGTCTTCTGAGTATATGCCCCCAAAGGTGGTGAAAAGAGAAAGGTTTGAATTCTTGTGCATTTTTTTGTTGGGCAACTCATGGGAAGTCTTTGAGCTTTTCTCTCTAGCCGTCCCCATCTAATGGAATTGTTTGGAGGCTTCAGCGAGCTGGTGCTTTAACAGCCTTATCACAATGCCTGTCATACAGTGTGCATTCCTCCTGTTAAAGATTAGGAGTCTAAAGCAGTTTCCCCATCTCTCTTTAGTCTACTCTAACGAGAGGGAAAGTCACTTGCTCAAAGCCACACAGCTGGTACACAAAAGAGCCAGCTTTCGAACCTGGGTTTATCCAACCTTAAAACCCGAGCTTCTACTCAAGTAAGCACTCATGAATGGTAGCTACTATTGGGCTGGCCAAAAAGTTATTTCAGGTTTTTTACCCTGAGATCTTCTGGAAAAACCTGAGCCAACTTTTAGGCCGACCCAGTAGTATTGTATTACTTACTACCAGTTGATAAAGAAAATGCAGGTAATGATGAAGGTTCAGAAGCATCCTTATCTGGCAGGATCTAGTCAAGGAGCTGCTTTCTGGAAAATTGGGCTACAAAATACCCAAAGGCAACTCAACCCTGGGCCCTTCCCAGTGCAACTATCCAGCGTGAGTGTTAGTCTCTAAGTTGTGTCCAGACTCTTTGCGACTCCGTGGGCTGTAACCTGCCAGCCTCCTCCATCCTTGAAGTTGCCCAGGCAATTCAGTGGGTAGCTGTTCCCTTCTCCAGGGGATCCTCCTAACCCAGGGACTGAACCCCGGTCTCCTGCATTGCAGGCAGATTCTTTACCATCTGAGCCACCAGGGAAGCCCAGCTGCTAAGAATCCACCTCTTTCCCTGCAGAGGGTGGGGGAGGGGGCACAAGCCATCCCCTTTCTCCCAGCTCCCAGCCAGCAGCATTCCTAGGGGTGGAGGAAGACCTTGGCAGGCAGGCGCTCGGGCCTGGTGCTGAAAACTCTTAGAAAGACTGGCCAGTGTCTTGTGGGTAAGCTAGTTGGAGGCAGAAAAAGAGAGAAGGGATGGGGGTGGGGCGATCCTGTAACTGGTCCAGGCTCTGGAGGGTCAAAATCATATTCATCAAAGCTCTAAAGAGTGTTCCAAGGATTTGCAAATTTATTTCTATGAAGATCATTGCAAAGATAAACAAATTCAATCAGACTCAGTTGTACATTTAATGAACTGTCATTTTGGGGGAAATGATTACAAATTACATATAAAAAGAGACAGTTCAGGAAAAAAAATCAGGGAGGCAATAATTAAATATTTATAATGCAGACTGCCTCGGAAAGGCTGGGTTGGAAGGTCAAGATGTCTTCTGGGAAAAGGATCTAACCTGACTAGCGTTGGCTCAGCCAGCCTTTCATACGTGAGGTACACCTTGACTGAGCATTCGTTATATGCTAAGGGTTTTCCAGGAGACTCCCACAGCTACCCCAATTTACAACTGTGAATTGTATTTACAGTTCCCATCTAGAAATGCATCAGTTCACTGAGGCTCAGAGAATCCTGAAGTGGCCAGTTTAGGTGGCACAGGTAGAAAGTGGCATCCATGTCCCCTGAGCACTGATGCTGCCAGGTGCCAAGGGCCCGCAGATGAACAAGGCAGGGCCCCAGTACTTGAGAAGCTCACAGTCTAATCAGCCATAAATTTACAAGTGTCAGGAGCAAAAGGTCATCTCTTCTAGTGATTTCGTATTCTTTTCAAGTGAAGGACACTTTCTCCTTGAAATCTTAATGTGAGACACCAGCGTGCAAAACAGAGGAAAAGGGACCTTGCTTCTGGCTAAAGCCTGGAGGGAGATAAAGCCTGGAGGGAGATGTCCTTCCCTCTTCCACGGTCTTTAGGAGCAGGAACTGCCAGCCTGAACTGAAGCCCACTGAGTCCCCCTAAACAGCTCATGTTACAGATGGGAACACTGAGGCCTAGAGAGGGAAGGGAACTGTCAAGATGGGCAGGACTGGAACTTGGCTCCATGGACTCATGTTCTGGGGCTCCTGGCTCTGCCTGAGTGCCCCCAGGATGTCAATGTGTGGCTGCTCACTCCAAGTGTCCCATGCCCAGTGACTGGAGCACAATACCCAGGTTGCCCAACTGGCGACACTCAGTGAGTTTGGGGCTTTCATGCCAATTCAACATTGTTTACAATGACAGAGAAAAAGAATGTCTAAGAACCCTTTGGAGGAGAGGTGAGTATTTTCAGAAGAACCATTTGTACTAGACCCTCAAACACCAGGAGAGTAGAAAGGGCCCTGACCTCGAAGTCAGGAGGCTTCGTTCAGTGCCCAGTTCTCTGACCACGAGTGGCAGCTGGTCTGTGGTTCCTCCTCACTTTTCCCATCTATAAAATGAGTGGTTAGATTACAGGGAATTCTCCACAAGATTGCTGCCAGGGTGGGCAAATGAGAAATCTAGAACTTTTGGGGCCAGACCACTTCTGGGTTTATAACAAGCACAGATGTGAGAATGGACCATAAAGAAGGCTGAGAGCTGAAGAATTGATGCTTTTGAACTGTGATGCTGGAGAAGACTCTTGAGAGTCCCTTGGACTGCAAGATCAAACCCATCAATCCTAAAGGAAATCAACCCTGAATATTCTTTGGAAGGACTGATGCTGAAGCTGAAGCTCCAATACTTTGGCCACTTGATGTGAACAGCCAGCCCATTAGAAAAGACCCTGATGCTGGGAAAGATTGAGGCCAGGAGGAGAAGGGGACAGCAGAGGATGAGATGGTTAGATAGTATCACTGACTCAGTGGATGTGAATTTGAGGAAACTCTGGGAGACAGTGAAGGGCAGGGAAGCCTGGTGTGCTGCAATCCACGGTGTGACAGAGTCAAACCCGACTTAGTAACTGAACAACAACAGGCTCCAGTCTGTCTGCAGTGGCCTTAACACCACCTTCACTCCTTCCTGGGGACTACTAACCCTTCTTCACAACCCCCCACCCCACACACAACATTTCCTCCCTTACTGGCCTCACCCCAACCCACCCCTTCTTCTCGGTGAAGCCATCTCCCTCTGTCTTCCAACAAGCCACAATCTTAGCTCCTCCCTTGCTTTCATCAAAGGATGATCTCAAAAGGGATCTTAGAAGCCATTTGCCCTGGCCCCTTGGGGTGCAGGTGGCGACCCTGAGGCCAGACAAGGCAGGACTTCCCAAGGCCATCCTGTGAGAAGGAGTGATCCCGGCTCTCTGGAACCCAGATCACTTTCTCTTGTCCAGGACTAAACTCTTGAGGTTCCTGACTTTTGCCAAAAAGTACTTTTTGCCTAATACATTTAGAATTGGGTTTCCTGATTATGGGGCATCAGAGATTCTCAAGGAAACTTTACGGGGGCCTTTAATACCCCAGTGGACCTCCTGGGGAGGAGGGGTGGACGTCCCTTTCCAACTCTCAGTCCTTTTGATCTTGGTTTATTGCTGCTGTGTCCTTAACACTTCTTTTTTTCCTTGTTAAGCTTTCTTTTTCAGAGACAGAGGGGCCTCTGGCTCCACACCTTCCCTAGGCATCAGTATCTTATTGGAATTTCTTTTCTTTTCTTTTTTTTTTTACTGTGGTTAAATATACATTGCTAGAATTTAATAACACTATTTTATTTTCACTGTATTCATTTTTATGGTTACCTCCTATTTATAGTAGCGTGATGCCCGTTTTCCATTTATGGTAATGATATAACATTTCTTTGTAAAAACAAGCACATTTAAGTTTTAAAAAAAAAGGGAGAGAGTGATAAAACAAACAAACAAAAAACCCGAGTTGATTTAAAGAAAGTTATTAAGCAAATGGTTCTGTCTAGTGTGCAGATATGGCCAGATTATCCATGGAGGCAGGAGAAGGGCTGAGGTCTGGGAAACTCTGACTTGGAACCAGAGCTCTCCTCCCAGCTGGGTGTCCGAATGTCCAAATGGCCTGCTTGGTCCTCCTCTCACCCCTCCCTTCTCCTGCTTAGCCCTGCCTGCTTCTGCCAATCCCCCCGGACCCTCAGAAACTCCATCCCTCCCTCCTGGTGCCTCTGGCCCCCACCTCCCAGGCCCCCAGCACCCTCATGGTAGGTTCACGCTTTCTTCCTCTTTAAATTTATGTGGCGCCTCGCATCCAAGGAGGCCCACACAGCCGGCCTCTTCCAAGAGCATTCCAGAAACACAGAGCCTATGGGGTTTCTCAGTGCAAAGGGTCAGCGTCTCCCCCAACCCTGTTTTGGCAGCTGAAGGGGTAAATGTGGAGCCTGAAGCCCTTTCAAGTGTTCTTTGTCCTTGTTTTACAGAAACTGCACTAAAGATTTTTCTTCCCTTGGGTTAGGCGTTGCTCACTCAGGGTCCATTTAAAAACTGTGGATCCAGGTTTGTTTATTTTTTCCCCCCAGTCATTCCTCTAAGGTATTACCCTCCCCACGATTTACTCAGTGAAACAGTTTTAAGGACCAGACATCTTCGAAGTCCTTAGAAGGATGTATCCTTTTCCTGGAATGTGGGCAAGGAAAGGCAGTGACTTCCTGCCCCTTGCAAACATTGCCCGGTGGCCTGACAGCATCTTAGACATTCCTGTCCAAGACTGGAGTAGGTTCAACTCCTAGCAGTCACTCACTCCTTAGTGCGAATCAGTTGACCAAGGGGCCTCCCGCAGAGCCTGAGCGTGTTTGAATGTCCAGGTAGCCAGGCACTGGGTGTGGAAGCTTCTGAACTGGGACTCAAAAAATTGTTCCCCGGGGAAAAAGAGTTGGGCAACCCAGGCCCCCTCTCCTCTGTGGGGTTAGGGGGCACTTTCACTTGGGCTGTCTGCTTTGGTCGGCTTGCTTGCCCATTTTGTCCGGGCAGGCGGGGCATTAGCTACTTCACAGAAAAGGTTCAGAGGTTAAATGTCTCGGTGAAGTCACGTGTCAGTGGCTGGAGCGGGGGCTGTGGCTGAGGCAGTTGTACAAAGATGGACAGATAAGCCCTGAGACGGAGACACAGGTCTGGCCTCTTGAAATCAAGTCATTTGCCTCTCGTCTGGGGGCCACACCCCCCAGCCCCCCTGGACCAACCCCTGCTTCCTGCTGCACTCCCTCCAGGTGTCTCTGTTAAGGACTGTAGTCCAAAGCAGCCGAGAGAGTGAATCCCCCTGGCTTTCAACAGGTCCTTCCAGGGCAGCGGGAAGCCGAGGAGCGAGGTCCCCACGGAGGATCAGCCCACCCCCAGCCCTGAGGTCCGGTCAGGGACGTGGAGGGGGCAGCGTGGACGTTTCCCTGGAACACATCCCCTGTCTAGGGTACCCCTCTCTCCACACTCCCAGCGGATCTCCTGAATTCAGACGAACCAAGGGCGGGGAGGCGGGCAAGAGGGAAGGAAGGGGAGAAGAGCAGGGAGAGGCCCCAGGGGCCCCCGGGGCGAGGCCGGGATGCCGTCCAGAAGGCAGGGACCGAGGCCGGGAGGGAGCGAGGGGGGCCGGCCCGCCGGAGGAGACGTGCCTTCGCGGCGGCGGCGGCGGCGGCTGCGGCGGCGGCGGCGGCTGGAGACTGAAGGGGAGGAGGTTCGGGGAGGGGAGGGCGCGCGGGCGAGAGCGAGGGAGGGACGGAGCGGCGGCGGGGAGGTGGGGCCGGCGGGCGGGCGGGCGGCTGCAGCTGCCGCCGGCGACTCCGGGGCTCCAGGCTGCGGGGCGGACGCAGCGCCGAGCGATCCACCGCGGAGCCGCGCGAGGCCGCCCGAGCCCCGAGCCCCGAGCCCCGAGCCCCGAACGAGCGCCGCGGCCGCCGCGGCCGCCTCGCGCCAGTCTGTCCCTGGACGCGCTGCCGCCGCCGCCACCGCCGGGAAGGCAGCGGGCGCCGAGCAAGTTGCGAGCGCGCCTCTCCGCCCGGGGGAAAGTTTCCCCCGCGGCCGCCGACGCGAGTTGGCACGGGGTCCGGCCGCTGCGGCTGGAAGGTAGGGGCCCCGCACCTCTGTGCCCTCCGCGCGCCCCGCCGCCGCGCCCCCCAGGGGACTTGGGGACCCACGCGCGCCCCCCATCCCCACCCCGGCGTGGTGGGGGTGGAGGGTGGAATGGGGGGGCCCTCCCAGGCTGGTCCTGGGGAAGCCCGGGAACCGAGTTCTACTTCGGCTATAGGCTGGGGAAGGGGCGGGGAAGACGTGCTCGCCCGCATCCGCGCTCCGAACCCGCCGAGGGCCGGCGGCGTCCCCCAGGGACAGGTGCACCACGGCCCGGCGCTCCGGGCCGGGTGAGTGGGGGGCGCCTGCCGAACGGCGCGGGGAGCGGGGGCAGGTGTGGTTACGAGGTCTGGGGGCTCGGCGAGGGCTGAGTCCGGAGGGGCGGGGGTGCGCGCCACGCCGCTCTGTAAGGGGATGGGGAGGGGGCGCAGGCAGGGGCTAGGGATTAGGAGCTAGGATCAGGGCTGTGGGGATTGCCCGGCCCAGCGGGGCCACTGAGGGCCGGCCGCCTTCGGGGTCTCTGGGAGCGGGCCGGGGCGGGGGCGCCACGCTTTCCTTCGGGGAGGGGGGTGGTTCCCCCTTTATTCCGAACGCGGTGTGTGCGGTTTGGGGAAGCCGAGACTCCGAGGTGCTCGGTGGATCCGAAACTCGAGCACATCCAGATTTAGGGGCGCAGCGGAAGAACGCTTGGAGGGTTGGCGGGCACGGGTGGGTTCGCGCCGGCTTGGCGTCCCGGCCGTATTGAGGGGAGTTGGTTCCCGCCAGGGGGCGCCCCTCTCTGGCCCTTTCACCCCTAGAAAGGCGAGTTCTGGTTTCAGCGAGACCAACGCACGGAAATCCAGGAGCGACAGACCGCAACCACAGACCACCCCTCAACGCACGAGGGACCCCCCCTGAGGAGCACCGCACCCCGGCGGAAAGGGGGAGAGGGTCGGAGTGTGAAGCTGGGGTGCCCTCAGTTATAACTGTGCATAGGAAAGCTTGGCTTTCAAAAGCTGGTTTTTCTTGGGCGACCTGGCAGGATGTCTGGGTGAATAAAAAAAATTTTACCCCCAGAAAAACAAAAAGGAGGGGAACTTTACATTAACAGCAAATCGGTGTGAAATGATTGGATGGGAGAATTAACTTTTTGAAGTTTCTATGAAGCCTGAAGCTGAATGCACCCTTTTTGTGAAAGTTGTACCTTTGTTCCAGGGATCTGGCCAGAGCCTTTTCTGGTGTGGGTGGGTTGAGAGTCTTGGGGTGGATCCTTTCTCTGGGCACAGGGTGGGGTTGATGGGGGCGCCTAAAAGACTTTAGCAGTCCAGTGGTAAATTTCTCAAACAAGAGCCCCTCCTTTTGGGGTCTGGAGTCCACAGGCCACATTCATCCACTCATTTCACAATTATTGGTGGAAACCTGCTGTGTGTCCCACTGTGGGACTTTAGGGCCCCTGTGTGTTGAACCTGTGAGTCTGTGCTAAGGCCTTGGAAAGGAGAAAACTGCTGGCTTCTATGAAGAGCATCATCTTTGTCACGGGTGGAGCTGTTCGACATTGAAGGGACACTAAAGGGACTGTGGTCTCATCTTTCTCTAATTCTCTCCCTCCTCCCAGCACCCCGAGTGAGTACAACTGAGCAAACCTAAGAATGTGCAGTGGCCTCGTAGCGGCCGGTGCAAGTTTTCATCTTTCTCTCGGCTCCAAACAGTGGCTCATGGGGCAGCCCTCCACCCCCCACCCCACCCCACCCCCCACCTCCTTCCTCTCATGTCCCCAGAGTCCCTTGCAAAAGTGATGAAAGCGGGGTGGTCCTTGAAAGAGAGCTGAGGTTCTTGCTTTCGGTGTAGCAAATTTTTTTTTTTTTATTGGATGCTCTCAAATTGCTGTAGGACAAAGTTGCCTTGAAGAAACAGCAGCATGGTTTTTATTTTGAATAGAAGAGGACATGAAGGGAGGAGACAGGGGAAAGGGTGGAGAGGCCTGCTGTCTCTGGGTTTGTCTTCAAGACATTCCACAGGGCCAGAAAACAAAAGGAGTTGTTTTGTTTGTGTTCAGTTTTGTTTTTTGACTCGTTTTTTGGTGGAGGGAAGCCTGCCCAGAATAGCCCTCCTTGGAACCTGGGAGTGAGCAAGGGGCCCCCAGGGGGCTGGCAGGTCTGCGTTCTACCCGTCTTCCCTGCCCACCCCCTTCACACCCAACCTGCCCCGGAAAGAGGAGGGGACTGAGACTCCGAGGGCATCGGACGTCCATGTTTGAGTACCATGTGTGGGCTCAGTGTGCTCCCTGGGAAACCCTAAGATCTCTGATCCAGTAGAATTTCAGGTCTCCTGGTCCAACAGGCCCCAGATGCATTCAGATGGCAGACCTCTGGGGTGTCTTTACCCAGCCCGAGGCTGAAATGGCAGTATATGGACGAAAGTTCCAGACCACTTTTTAGAGGCATCAGTTCATCTGGAGTAGGAATTGGGACATCTTGGGTTGGTCCAGCAAAAACTGCCCCCCGCCTCCTTTCAAAACTGCCTGGTCAGCCGGGAAACAGCTCCCTGAATTACGGAATGAGTTTTTAATGGTCTGGGGCCGGACTGGGGTTGGAGGAGGCAGAATGGAGATAGACCACAGGGTAAACCTGTAAGATGAGGGTGTCGGCCCAGGAGATTCCTAGGGGGCCTTGCAACTGACATTTCAGGGTGCTAGGCAACCGTCTGTCTTCCGTCCAGTGGGGGGCACCTCTTCCGGCCATGTCTTGCTCTGCTCTGCCCCTGCGAAGCAACGTGAACCAGGAGCCTGTCAGCCATCAGACTGTGGCTTGGGGACAGAGAGGGTGGTGTTGGTGACCAGTTCTGCTGGGCTCCACATTTCTGCCTGCAAGCTTGTACACTACCTTTCTCTGGATGTCTGTCTAGCTTTCACTGTCTCCGTTTTCCTGGGAAGAGCAAATGGTGGCCCCTGTTAGGGACCCCTCTTTCCAGAGGGCTGCTTTCCTGGTCTATTTCATCAGCCATTGAGAAGGAAAACCAGGAACATTTGTTCATGCTCAGCTGGGACACAGCAAAGGGAGGGGGCCCTTTGGAAGACAGCACTTGGGTCCCCCAGAGCAGATGATGGGTTGATGGGTATTTTCGCAATCTGATGCTGTTAAGTAACCCACCAGCCTGGGCTCCTCCTGCTGCACCGGCTGCCACCTTGGACCCGCATCAGTGCTCTGCCCTGGGTGGTTGGGGGACAGAGTGTGCAGATAATGAAACGCTGATTAAGAAGAGAGGGAGAGAGACATGAGCCCCAGTATTTGCAGCTGGCAAAGCAGATCTTTCATCTCAGCACTTGTTATCTTAAGGTCCAGCCCTTGCCCCTTGTTGGTACCCAAGACTACTGGTTTAATTAGTAATTAAACCACTTGGAGATGAGCAAAATCACGTGCGCTAGTCGTATGCGTGTGTGTACTTACTGATTGGCAACAGGATGCAGTGGAAAGGGCACTGGACCAGCTGAATCAGAAGTAAGGAGACCTGTGTTCTAGCCCCAATTCTGTTACAGCTGGAGCTGTGGGACTTTGAATGAGTCACTACCCGTCTCTGAGCCTCAGTTTCCCCATCTTTCTAGATGCAGCACGGTGAGGCAGTTAGGCTGCTTGGGTTTGAATGTCAGCTTTCTTCTACTTATTAGCTGTGTGACCTTAGGCCAGTCAACCTCTGGTGCCTCTGTTTCCTGATCTGTAAAATGGGACTAATAATACTCCCTCAGATTGTTGTGAAACATCAACAAGATAAAACATGTGAAACAGCACCGTGCCAGGCAGGTAGTAAATGCTCAACAAACATCCAGTATCATCACTGTCATTATTATTACTTCTACTATTACTGTTATTGTGAAATGGGGGGCGGGGATCAACATTGATCCTTTCCAGCTCAGATATTTTGGAGCATGGTATACGTGTATGTGTGTGTCTGCTTTTGAGATGGAAGACTAGGGTGAATATTTTTGTTGCTTGTTTTCTTTTCCTTCCTTTCCCTGCCTCACTGGAGGGACTCCTGAGTTAAAATCTTGTGCATGTTCTCATGATAGCCCCATCCTTGTGGCAGGAAGCCCAATGTGACGTCACTGAAAATATCCTGCTTTCTGGCACTTGAGGGATGATATTTCATCAGCTAGTAGATGCCCATCCTTTGTCTTCCACCCTTAACCATAATACGAAGACCATATGTGCAGATAATGAGTTTAAGCTGATAAACAACTCCCAGATTCACCCAAATAAAAGGCCATCCTCCTAGAAGACACTTTCGACTTTAAAATAAATAATCTGGCTCCTTGGCTGCATTGCACTATGTCTGGCTGGCCCTGTTTCCCTCTCAGCGTTCTGCCCCTCGGTCTGTTGCAGGGACGTGGGCCGGGCCAGACCCGTGGTCTGGGCTATGTCAGCCATCCTGGCGGGGCAGCCTCTAGCAGCACTGCGGCCTCATCTCCCTCCAGCAGAGGCTGTTCTCTGAGCCATTCCAGCGATGATCTTCATGATGGCAGATGTTTGGGGAGTGCTTACCGTGGGCCAGGACCTAGACAATGCTTCATCTCACCGCCAACCCTGAAAGCTGGTTCAGATATTGCACCCATTTCACAGATTAGAATGTAGGGCTCAGAAAAAGCAAGTCAGTAAGTTGTTGGGGGGGTGGGGGCTGGAATTAGATCCTAGGTCGATCTGTTTCTCCCTTTTGTGCTTGAAACCATTCTGTGATGTTTCTCTCCCATCAAAACTGCCTGTGGAGCCCCAAAGCCCAGGAAGGATTTCCCTGAGATATAATCAGGCCCCTTTCTCCCTGCTTTTGCTCATCTTCCAGGCTCAGAGTGCTTTACGAGGTGCTCTTTTTTCACCCTGTGTTGATTACTCAGCCATCCTGGGGACGCTGAGAGGTAGGAGTTTTTTGGGACAAGGTTGCTTATAGGAAGGGGATGATCTCATTCAGCCACAGAAAGTTGTAGCTGACAGAGGATGCGTGTTGGAGTCACCGACGTGAACTTGCTTCTTCTGCCTGCCGTTTACGGGCTGTGTGGCCTTGGTGTCCACTATCAAGCGAAGTAACACCAGCAACCACAGCAGATGACTCCAAACTCTCAGTGGCTTAACCCGTGGGAGCAATTCTCACTCATGCTACTCGTCTGGCATGGATCTCTGCTCCACAAGGTCACTTAGGGACCCAGGCGGATGGTGGCTCCATAGTCGTTGTAGCTGCACATCCTGGGTGATGCGGCATCCGCGGTTACTGCAGGAGGAGAGGAGAGTGATGGAGAAGGAAAAGGCCTGGGAAGACTCCACGGCCTCAGCCGGAGGAGACACAGTCACCTCAGCTCTGGTGCACCGGGCAAAACTGTCACCTGGCCCCAAACCAGCTGCAAGGGAGGCTGCTATTTACCAGGCACTAACTCCTTGCGTTTCTATTTCCTGGATAGAATACTTTGAGGATTCACTGAGATGATGCATTTGAAGCTTCTAGCATAGACCTGGCACATAGTCAGTCCTTCAAACACGGACGCTTCCTTTCCTTAATGATCCTTGATGTGCATTGCTCTCGGAGAAGGCACTGGCGACCCACTCCAGTACTCTTGCCTGGAAACTCCCATGGACGGAGGAGCCTGGTGGGCTGCAGTCTGTGGGGTTGCTAAGAGTCGGACACTACCGAGTGACTTCACTTTCACTCTTTGCTTTCATGCATTGGAGAAGGAAATGGCAACCCACTCCAGTGTTCTTGCCTTGAGAATCCCAGGGACGGGGGAGCCTGGAGGGCTGCCGTCTATAGGGTCACACAGAGTCAGACATGACTGAAGCGACTTGGCAGCAGCAGTGCCTTGTTGTTAGGAGATTACAGACCGTGTACCTGGAGACGATCTCTGGGCAGATGATGTAGTGCCCATAATACACGGCAGAGAGGCAGGGCTCAGATAGGCCCAGGGACTGGCCCATGAACACACAGCATGGGCGCGGAGCCAGGCCCTTGACCTCAGCCCCAGAGCACCCATGGCCTCCTTTGCCCTGCTGAAATTTGCTGCTCTGAGGACTTCTTCCAAGACCCTCCAGAACCTACTTCTTCTTCTGTTTCCTTTTCCCACTCCCTAATGGGGAAGAGCTCTGTGTTCATCTTCTGTGTGTGCAGGGGCAGGGGGAGAGGAGGCTGAGAGAGGCTGCAGGAACTATCTGGAAGCTGAGGCAGTAGCGCTGGGGCTTGAGAAGGCTTGGTTGTAAATACTCATAGTGAAAGCCTTAGGCATTTGGGCCCTGCATACATTGCTTTGGGAACTGCTGTGCATTCAAGCTTTGGGGTGCCCCCCGAATGACACAGAAAGTTACCTGGGCTTCCTGTCCCAGCTCTGCAGCCTCCTGCTTCCCCTTTCACTCCTTGTGGGACTGAGCAAGTAAAGAGAGGGAGTCTAATGAGGCTTCCCAGCCCTGTTTTTCTGAGAACAGTAAGATGTTCAAACTTAGATTCAAATCCTGACTCCTCTGCTTTAGCATGAGTGCATCTTTCTAAGGCTCAGTTTTCTTCTCTGTAAAATGGAAAGAATGTAGAAAGCTATAAAGCTAATTAAGCGCCTGGCACTTAGTAGGTGTCAGGATGTTTGCGCATTGCTTCTCACCCACTTGAGTTAGAAGGGAGCGAAGCCTCTGGCCAGGGGCCAGCATCTGAGGCGAGGCTCCAAGTGCTCACCCCTCCCCAACGTCCCCCCCACCCCCCAACACACCCATCTTTCACTCCCGTCTCTTGGATGGAGAGGCTCTGGGCTCCCATCCTGGGTGGCCTCGGGCTGGGCTCTTGTGTTGAACTAATACAGCTTCCATTTGAAATGGGAGAAGAATTTGGAGCCCCAGCCCTTGGATTTAGGCCCATCTTTTCATGTCTAATTACCACTGTGGGCGCAGGGCCTGGGGGTACTGCTGAGAGAGGCCCCCTTGGTGCTGCCTCTCCGGTTGGGACAGATTGCCGCGTTCTCGCTGGCCAAGAGTGCCTCAGCCTCCTGGGGGTGCGGTAACCTGCCACCACCTGGTTCCTGGCACACAGGGCTCCCTCCCCAGGGCGAGCCCAGGGTACTCACTTTGTCTGCACTTTTAGCCCCCAGGGTGATGACGGGCTCCTCTAGCCAAAATATAAACACCCCTAGGATAATGGGGATTTACTGTCCCCTCCCTTGCAAAAGACATCCCAGGAATAGCTGGTGGACTGGACACTGGGGTGGAAGGGCCTTTGGGAAGGTTTGGCTCCTCAAGACAGGATTCAGAGGTGGCCTGTGTACCCCTGAGTAGAGGAGACAATTGTTCTGGGGGCACAGAGAGACTGGCTTTCCACTGCGGCTGCCACCAAGATGCCCGCAGCTTCTCTGAGAAGCAGTGGGGTGGCGGTGGGGAGCAAGCCAGTTAGGTTATGAGTCAGGCACTGTGAGGTCCCTAAAACACATCTCATTCACTCCTGCCCCCAGAGGTCAGCTGCTGCAGCCCCTCCCCACTAAACCCTGGGGCAGAGCTTTGGACCAGCTTTAAGAGCCCGATGAGGCTGTGTTGGTTTCCCAGGGCTGCAGTGATAAATACCCTAAACTGGGAGCTTCAGACCGCAGACATTCATGCTCTCCCAGTTCTGGGGGCTGGAAGGCCAACGTCAAGGTGTCAGCAGGGCTCCAGGGGAGGCTCCCTTGCTCCTGGGCTGTTGGCGGCTCTTGCTCTTCCTTGGTTTGTAGACGTGTCGCTCCAGTCTCCTCTTCTGTCATCACAAGATGTTCTCCCTGGGTCTGTCCTTCCTCTTCTTATGAGGACTCCAGTCACATTGGATTAGAGCCTAAGGACCTCATCTGAACTTGATGACGTCGGCAAAGACCCTGTTTTCAACTAAGGTCACGGACCAGCGGGTTAGGATGGCAACACAGCTTTGGGGGGCACACAATTCACTCCATAACAGGTGGGTATGTTATCACTCGAGGTCATTCAACTAGACAATTAGTAACGGGTAATCTCTGTACATTTCAGTCTCCTTATCAGTAAAGTGAGGATTTGCACCCACTTGGCCTAGTTAAAAGCATCGGGAGAGTCAGTGTCTGCATCAGACACACTCTTTCCACCACTGACATTTGTCAGATGCTGCTTTCCATATTTGTTCCCTCCCAACAATCTTGGAGGGGCTTCCCGGGTGGCACTATTGGTAAAGACCCTGCCCGCCAGTGCAGGAGATGTAACAGACATGCTTTCAATCCCTGGGTTAGGAAGATCCCCTAGACAAGGAAATGGCAACCCACTCCAGTATTCTTGCTTGGAGAATCCCATGGACAGAGGAGCCTGGTGGGCTACAGTTCATGGGGTCACAAAGAGTTGGAGGCGACTGAAGCAACTTAGCACACAGCACACAATAGGCTTGGAAGGGTGTTAGGTGTTCATTATGGGCTTAAGAAGCATCAATGCCTGTGGATCGTAACTAATTGCAGAAAGGATGTTTTCTACAAAGAATGATTTGAAAGGACTGCAAGAAAGGCACCCTTTACTTTTTTGTTTGTTTGTTTGTTTGTCTTTCTGGGGGGTGGGGTGCCTGTTGTCTCCATCTCCTCTCAGGCTAAGAATGTCTGGTCCTGATGAATTATCCTTGCTGTTTATCCTAGGTTCACCTTCAGCACCAGAGATCACTATGATGTTGGCAAGTTGGGTTCCTCTCCCCTGGGGGTGGTGTCCCAACTTCTCTGCATGAGAAGGGGGCCTAGGATGGACTAGCTGAGGCTCCCAGCCCCCGAGCCCATCCCACAGGGACCCTGGAGGGTTTGGAGGCTCAGCTGCGGAGGCCGAAGTTCAGATATACAGCTCTATCCTGTGCATTGAAAGCAGAAGAGGCAACATGCCACGCAGGGTTAGGCGTTCTGAGCGTAAGGGCCCTGGTTCAAGTCCCAGTTCAGCCACAGTCCATGACTTTCAGTGGGCTTTAACCAAATACTTAAGTTCTCTGTACCACCATAAGGATTTTTTTTTAATTGAGGTCTAATTGACATAAAGCATTATATTAGTTTCAGATGTACAACATAATTACCCAATTTTTGTATGTTTTGTGAAATGATCATTGTCATTTTATCTTTTATGAAGATAAAATAAGATTAAAATGCATAAATGTATCTTGTAGGATTGAACGTGGCACCTCAAAAGTGTTCAATGAATGTTGGAATTATTCTAATTACTTTATTTATGATGTGTTTTCCTCAGTGGGATGAGGGCAGAGACTTGTCTGTCTCATTCTCCATGGTGCCCACAGCATGTGTAACTCAGTGCCCGGGACAGAATAAATGAATGTTCATAGGTGTTCATACATGCTGAATGAATGAATGAATGAATGAATTCTTAGAGCTGTTTGGGATCTCATCTTTCTTTGCTGTGCACCGAGGCCTCTACTGGTAACCCCCTTAGGTGGGGGCACTGAGGATAGTATGGGGACAAACCCAGGGGGGTGTCAGGGGTGCCAGGAAAAACTCATGAAAGACAGATACATCTGGGGGCTTGGGCAGCAAAGGCCTCCCCATGGAAGTAAGTACAAGTTAAAGCTTGGGGGATGAGGAGGAGCTGGGGAAGAGGAGCCTGGAAGATTGCGGGTGCCAGGAAGCAGGCTGTGTGGTGGCCGCTGGGGAGAGCCATGCTCACAAGCTTCCGGTGCCCCGAGACCCATGGGGGAGCAGACGGCCACCCCCAGCAGAGACACTGGCCCACACGCTGCCACACGGACGGCCAGTCCTCCTCCAGTATTGTTACCTAGCAGGGGTGCCTCACTCGAGGTGGCCGGATCTATGAAATGCCAGCTGGATCAGAGGCTCCTCATCCCATTTACAGACCGTTAACTCTCAGATTCTCGTTCCTCCCTACCGCCTTAAAAATAAAATTCAATTTACTGACGTTCAACCTGCTCGCTTTGTTAGAGGAAACATCTGTTGTGTAATGTGATCGTGCTAGCCGTGTTGAACTCTTTTGGAAACCCTTTCCATAGATTCTCACTTGCGTTTATTTTAGCGTATGTGCTGCCGAAGCGAGCACCTCACTTGCGTTTCTAAGACTTTCTGGCAACTTTTGCCCCTTCTGCCACCCAAGCCTACCACCCTCTGCTCCAGCCTACAACCACCTGGCTTCCTTCTCTTGCCCTTACCTGCTTTAGTCCCTCAGTTGTGTTCAATTCTTTACGACCCCATGGACTATATAGCCCAGCAGGCTCCTCTGTCCCGGGGAATTCTCTAGGCAAGTATACTGGAGTGGGTTGCCATGCTTCCTCCAGGGAATCTTCCCAACCTAGGGATTGAACCCAGGTATTCCTCACTGCAGCCAGATTATTTACCATCTGAGCCACCAGGGAAGCCCATGAATACTGGGGTGGGTAGCCTATCCCTTCTCCAGGGGATATTCCTGACCCAGGGATCGAACCAGGGTCTTCTGCATTGCAGGTGGATTCTTCACCAGCTGGGCTACCGGGGAAGCCCCGATGGCTCCACTATCCTCTTCTTAACGGAAGTTGGTAAAAACTGGGTGATTGTTAACTTGTGTGTGTGTAATTATTTAACTTCCATCTCCCCATTCTAGTGTAACCCCTGGAGGGCAGGGACCCTGTCAGCCTTGGCCCATCCCTGGGTTCCAGGCACCTGGCAGGTGCCCACAAAATGCCTTCCTCCATTCTTACCCTTTGCAGACTGGTCTTTTTCAGGTGGTTTTGGGTAATGAGTGTAGCTAGCATGTATTGATCAGTTTCAGTGTGCCAGGCACTTACGAGCCCTATCTCATCCAAAGGGATGGTTTACAGTCCCAACTCTGTCACTCACCAGCTCTGCAGGGCTGGGCAAGTTACTCAACCTCTTTGTTCATCACTTTCTTGTCCATAAAATGGGACTAAAAATAATACCTAATTTATTGGGTTGTTGTGAGCACGAAGTAAGTTAATTCCTATCTAATTTATTTTTTCACAGTTTTAGGTAGAAGGATAAAAGTTCATGGTCAAGGTGTTGGCAGATTCAGTTTCTTCTGAGGTCTCTATCCTAGGCTTGCAGCAGGCTGTCTTCTCCCTGGATCCTCTGTGCTCATGTACCTCTGGTGTCCCCTGGGGGTCCAATCTGGTGTCCCCTGGGGGTCCAAATCTCTTTTTATAAGGGCATTAGTTGGATTGGATTACGACCCACCCTAAAAGCCTCATTTTAATTACAGCATTACATGGTCTGTTCCCTGGCTCTTCTCCTCTGTGGGACACCAAGGTCTTCTCTTTTGGAGCCAGTTGATGTCTTATCAGCCAGAATGGGAGGAAATCAGGATCCAGGGGTCTGAGAGGCCTCTCACCCTGGCCCTTTGCTCCCCTCCATTCCTTAATTCCTTTGCTTTGACAGCAGCTGCCAAACCTCTAAGGGAACTGGGGCCCATGGTACCGCAGGTGGGCTGAGAGGGAGGTGAGAAGGAAGTGGGAGGGTCCTAGGAAGACAGGGGGATCATTGATTCTGGGTTTTTCCTTGCTCTCTATAGTTCGGAGAAGGCAATAGCACCCCACTCCAGTACTCTTGCCTGGAAAATCCCATGGACAGAGGAGCCTGGAAGGCTGCAGTCCATGGGGTTGCTGAGGGTCGGACACGATGAGTGACTTCACTTTCACTCTTCACTTTCATACATTGGAGAAGGAAATGGCAACCCACTCCAGTGTTCTTGCCTGGAGAATCCCAGGGACGGGGGAGCCTGGTGGGCTGCTGTCTATGGGGTCGCACAGAGTCGGACATGACTGAAGCGACTTAGCAGCAGCAGCAGCAGCATAGTTCTTTTTCTTTTCTTTTCTTTTTTTTTTTTACTTTCCAGAAGCTCTTTGAAATGAATCACTTTTTATTGGTAAAAGACCAAAGAAAAAATAATCAGAATAAACACAGTAAAAGAGTATAGAAATAGAACAAAAGCAGATTCAATGGAAACCGAGTTTTAAGCCCATCTCCTTACCCAGACCTGTTGTGAGCAACCCCCAATCCTGCTGAATTGTTCGCCCAGTAAATGAGCCCAGCTGTGTATATGGTGCCCGTTATTCCTATATACAGTAGGTCCCTTACGTATGAAGGAGTTCCATTTCCAAGAACACGTTCGTAAGTCCAGTTTGTAAGTCTAACAGTTAGCCTAGGTACCCAACTGTGTGTATATATGTCCTATATACAGTATAGTGAAGTGAAGTCATTTAGTCGTGTCCAGCTCTGCGGCCCCATGGACTGTAGCCCACCAGGCTCCTCCACCCATGGCATTTTCCAGGCAAGGGTAGGAGCCTCCAGAGTGGACTGCGGGGTAGGGAAGAGGCACGGCTCCCGTGTCAGTGACTTGCCGCGTCGCCTTGGGATGGGTGCCTGGATACACCTGTGTGGACAGCGTGATGCCTTTGCTGGATTCCCTCCTGCTGAACTGAATTGCTTTTCTGGGACACGCCTCTTTCTCACTGCTCCTCCATGCAGACAGTCTGTGGTGACCTCCTCCTGTGGAGTGGCCAGCCTGGGTCAGTGGCCATCTTCTCTTTCCATGGTTCCTGGATCCTCTCTGGCCTCTTCCTGGCCGCTGCCCATCCCCACTTAGTCCCTACAGATGTCATTTTGACCCTTTCATCTCATGGGGCCGGGAGCCTGCCCTGGTGGGGTCTCTGAAAGACCCCGGGGCCTTTTGGAGAGCATTTGTGAGAGAGGGGTTAGCGGGTCACTCCAGAGAGTGGTTTCCACCTTCCCCCAGGGTTGGACGAGGACGTCCGCTGGCAGATCAAAAGGCTTTTTGTTGTTGTTTTATTTTCCTTTCCAGCGGCTTCTTGCTGGGGAAGCAGGCTGCAGAGCCAAGGCAAACAGAGCGACCTCTGAGGCTGCTGCTGCTGGTTCTGTGAGGCTGAGGAGATAGAGGTCAGGTTGCAGGGGCTGCGGAGGGGTTAGAGTGGGGGCCACAGGTGGTGGCTCTCCCCAGGGGAGGGGCCCTTCCCTCTTCTGATCCCAGAGACCAAATGGGGACTACGGGGGCCAGGGTCAGAGCCTGGGATGGGCTCACGAAAGCCTGGGAATTGGGTGGGGGCACCAAGAGGACTGAGGACGCATGGCAACCCACTCCAGTATTCTTGCCTGGAGAATCACCATGGACAGAGGAGCCTGGTGGGCTACAGTCCATGGGGTCGCGGAGTCAGACACGACTGAAGCGACTTAACGTGCACGCACCAAGAGGGCTGGACTAGATCCAACCCCTGAATTGCCGTCCTTACCGTTGTCCCCAACTGAAGAGGTGGGGCAAGCGCTGGACTGGGAGTCCAGACAGTCAGAACCTAGACCTAACCCTGTTTGGGCTGCAACCAGCACTCGAGTCTGCTGCGGACCTCTGACATCACACCCACAGCCTGGAGAGCGCGACTGCTCCTCCTCCACGTCTCCTCTGACTCCAGAACCGCCCCTCAGTGTCTCCATCAGGGACTACAACCGAAAGGCCTCGAATCCCCTGGAGAAAAGCGCTCAGGAAGCCAAGGCGTGGTTGTTGATGGAAGCGGGGGTGTTGTTTAAATAAATTAAAAGTGCAAGAGGAAAATCCATCAGCAATATTCTCAATAGCAGGGATGATATGCCTAACATTTCCTCCCTTTCATTTGATCATTTTCTCTTCTCAAAATAGTTTGGAGAAAGAAAATGTCTGATGATTCGCCACACAATAAGCTCAAATAAATATAGTCTTTAAAAAAAAGTGGTTGCTATGTAATTGAATTGAAATAATAGGCAATTTTTGTTTCTAAGTAGCCCTACCACTCACAAAGCTCTATTCAAACCTGTTGGAGAGGTGCATGTGTGTGTATTTGTGGGCAAAGAAAAATAAAGATCTCTGTTAAGGAATCTTTAGGCAAAGCAATAATAATGATAACAATATATTTAAATAAGGTTCTGTGCATGTCTGCTGGGGAGAAATGTACAGGATTAAAATTAAATGCTTTTCTAGAAGGAAGATTTCCAAAGGCAGTTATAGAACCCAGGTGGTATTTGAGTGGGGATGTAAAATAAGTAAGGGGGAATTCCGGCTTCTGAATTCCACACTTCAGATCCTGACAGTTCAAATCCTTACCAGCTACATGGCCTTGGCAAGTTTTTAATCCTAACTGAACCTCAGTTTCCTCATCTGGAAAAAAAGGGGACAGTACAAGCTGGATCCACCTGGTGCTGCGTGTGGCATGACCTTCTACACTGGTCCTCTTTCCTCCCCTTTCCATCCCAGAAGCACAGCAGAATTTTTCCATGTTTCCAGTAGACACCCATGTATATGATCTCATTTGATGCCCAACAGTCCGATTGGGGTGAGATTTTTAAGCCTTGTTTTATGGAAGGGAAACTGGAGGTGCTAAGATAATGGAATGCCATACATCACCCAGTTGTTTGGAGTGGTATGAGAAACTGGAAGGGTTTCTCTGAACCATTGCAAGGCCCAGCCTTTTCCATTGCAAGAGGATCCTTGCCTGGGAGGTCTGTTGAATGCAGAAAAGGGTTCCTGGTGTTGCCTGGTGTAGACATTCATTCATTCTTTCTTTCTTCCACTGTGTGTCCAGTCAGCTCTCCACATCCACAGATTTTGCATTGGTGGATTCAACCAACTGTGGATTGAAAATATTCAAAAGTAAAAATTTCAGAAAGTTCCACAACCAGCAAAACTTGAATTTGCCACACTCCAGCAACTATCTGGGCTGCCCCAGTGGCTCAGCGGTAAAGAATCCACCTGTAAATGTGGAAGATGCAAGAGACGTGGTTTCAGTCCCTGGGTTGGGGAGATCCCCTGGAGTAGGAGGTGGTAACCCACTCCACTATTCTTGCTTGGAAAATTCCATGGAACTTGGAGCCCAGTGGACTACTCCACGGGGTGGCAGAGAGTCGGACAGGACTGAGCAACTGAGAGAGAGAGAGAGAAAAAGCAACTACTTACACAGCATTTACATTTGGTGCTTCAGATGGTAAAGAATCTGCCTATAGTGCGGGACACTGAGATTCCATCCCTGGGTCGGGAAGATTCCCTGGCAATCCACTCCAGTATTCTTGCCTAAAGAATTCCATGGACAGAGGAACCTGTGGGTCTCTATGGAGATGCAAAAACTCGAACATGACTGAGCAACTGATACTTTCCCTTTTCCCTTCGGGTATTATAAGCAATAAGATGATGTCCAGGATACAGAAGGATGGTGTAGGTTGTATGTAAATGCTACACCATTTATATGCATGATCAGTGGATTTTGCTATCCATGGAGGCCCTGCAACCAATCTTGAGGGATGACTGTACTAGACTTTTGCTGAAGATTTGAGGTGGAGGGGGCTACATCCAGAAGGTGTATAATCACCCAGTCCAACACTGGTCTTGAAGCCCCTGAACCACAGCCACTGTGAGGAATTCTCTCCTGGGTCCCTGACTCAGGCTGCACCCTCTTGCCTACCCCTCTCCCCTGTCTCAGGTCCCCTCTGTCCCTCCCTCTGAGGACATGCAGTTTCTGGTCTCCTGGAAGATCCCCTGTTGCTTACGTGGGTGACTCAGGCTTGGTACTGCTCTCACTTGGAGAATGATGGGAACTCAGCCTCTCCAGCACCCACCTCACCCTCCTTCCCTCCTGCACAAAGTTGCCCTTTGTCAGAGATTTTTTTTTACCAGTCCTGGCTGGGCTCCTGATGCTCTTGATTTTCTGAGACTATCTGTACCTTGGTACCTAAAGGTTCTTGAGAGAATATTTTTCTTAAGTGTCCTCCCATGGGGAGCGGCAGGCCATCTCCCTAGCTCACATTTGAAGTCCTGTCTCTCCTGCCAGTTAACAGGATGGTGTGAACAGAGGTAGCATTTATTCCCCCAAAAGAGTATTAAGGAGCTGATGTCACACCAGTGCGTACACATGTGTGCCCTTGGGTGGGTTTTTCTGGGCCCTGAACCTGGGCCTTGGGCTTCCCAGGTGGTGCTAGTGGTAAAGAACCTGTCTGCCAATGCAGGAGACGTAAGACATGCAGGTTCAATCCCTGGATCAGGGAGACCCCTGAAGGAGGGCACGGTAACCCACTCCAGTATTCTTGCCTGGAGAATTGCATGGACAGAGGAGCCTGGAGGGCTACAATCCATGGGGTCATCAGCAGTCGGATATGCCTGAAGACACTTAGCACACACACAAGAACCTGGGCCTTAAGGCGTCACCAAGGGCCACGTTGGAAATCAGTGCGATGATGAAGGCAGCAGATGACTGTGCCTTTGGGATGGGGACAGGATTAGGGCAAGGTCCATTCCTGCCAGTTCATTAGTAATGGGATGAGAACCTTGTGGGGCAGCGGTCAGAGCTTGGGCCTGGGGTCAGGCCATCATGGGTAGATTCTGACGCTGTCACTTTCTGGTGTGTGTGTGTGTGTGTGTGTGAGAGAGAGAGAGAGAGAGCAACCTCGAGTTGGTTTCTTTTCATTCCATGTGAGACCAGATAACAGCAGTGCATGTTGGTGGGAAGCTGAGTAACTCCATCAGGTCCTGCCGTGAACACGAGTCCTCAGAAGTATGGGGAGAGATGTGTGCAAGGGCAGGAATTCCCCACACTTTGAGCTGGACGTCTCCCAAGCGCTGCAGGCATTCTGGGTCTCGCCTTCAGTCTCCGATGCAGATGTGGGCGTGGACGGGCGTGCTGGGTGCCTGCCTCCCGGGAGCCCCAGAGCTCTATAGAAGGTGAAGACTTTGCAGGTGAAGGTACAGCTGTTCCCAAGCGGGGAGATGCTGTTTTGAGACAATCCAAGGACTCAGTTTTTGGCACCTTTGGCTAAAAATGACCTGGAAAGGCAGATCTGCAGATGTGAGGGATCTTTTAGTATTTTTGAGCTTAAGAAAAAAAATTCTAGCATGAGCAAGGGGAGAAGAGCGAGAAGGAGCCATCTGGCCTGGTTGAGGGGAGAAAATGAAATTGCTTGGTTTTCATTTGCAGCAAAGCACACTGTGAGTTTTTCTGCAAATGTTAATAAAGACAAAGTGGTGGGACCACAGAGGTCCCCCCGCCTCCCCCCCCCCCGCCTCCCCCCCCCCCCCCCCCCCCCCCCCCGCCGGCTGCTGCTGGAAGCTTCTCCATCTTGGAGTCCCTCCCTGGGTTTGTGTGGATTATCGCATTGGAAAAGGACAATTTTCAGCCATGTTGGGTCACCGAACTCAGCTGCATTAGGGAAAATCTCTTTCTCGGAGCCCAGGGATCAGCGTGAGAATGACTTCTCGCCGGCTCTGGGCTGAGGCCTTGTCTCTGAGCTGAGATCCCAGCCCGCGGCCAGCCTGGACGCTGTCTCCACTGTTTACTGCTTAGCGGGGAAGAAGTGAACCAGATGTGACTGGTGCGGGATGAATGAGGTTACCATTGTTTTTCTGGCTTTTCCAGTAGTTCCTAATTGGTTCTGAGAGGTCCCCTGGAGAGAGTGAAAGGGCCCTGGATTAGCAATGGGAAGATGGTTCAAGTTCCCCTTGGGCAAGGCACTAGCCCCCTCTGGGCTTGTTTGCCACCCATAGAACCCGTAGCCAAAACCCCAAAGAAACAAAAATCCCAGGGCAGAGATAAATTATCTTCATGGCAAGCTTCTTGGGTTGGCGTGGGAATCAGAATCAAAGCAGCTGAAGAATGGGGCCAGGCTTGGGTTTGGTCCGGATGTAAAAAAAGCTGAGCCACTTAAGAAAGGAGCAAGCATTTCCAGAGGCCAACACTGAAGAGCAGGAGCCTGTGCGCACTGAGTCGCTCCAGTTGTGTCCGACTCTTTGCAAACCTATGGACCATAGCCTGCCCGGCTCTTCTGTCCATGGGATTCTACAGGCAAGAATCCTGAGTGGGTTGCCATACCCTCATCCAGGGGATCTTCCCCACCTAGGCATCTAACAACCCACGTCTCCAAAGTCTCCTGTACTAGGAGACGGGTTCTTAACCACTAGTGCCAACTGGGAAGGCCCGGTGGCAAATACATTTAATCTCAAATGCCAAGTCTGATCGATTAGTAGGGCCTGCTGAAGGGTAGATCAGGCTGGGTTACTTGGGCTCAGCAGGAAGAAGGGCCAAGATCAATTATTGATGTCTGTTATGGTTGGAGGAAGGTGGAGTGCTAGCCCACAGGGTAGATTTAGGAACCCTAGGGTGCTGGGTGGGCTTCCCAGGTGGCGCTAGTGGTAAAGAACCCACCTGCCAATGCAGGAGACACAAGAGATGTGGGTTCAATGCTTGGGTCGGGAAGATCCCCTGGAGGAGGGCATGGCAAGCCACTCCAATATTCTTGCCTGGAGAATCCCATGGACAGAGGAGCCTGGCGGGCTACAGTCCAGAGGGTCACACAGAGTTGGACAAGACTGAAGTGACGTTGCACCTCCAGGGTGCTAGAGACGAGCTGCTGGGAAGCTGGGCGCTCTGGCTTCATGCTCTATGTCCTCACACAAAGGTTCTTAATTAGGATACATTCCAAAATAATCATGCCTGGGTGTCTGTGTTTTCAGGAAGTCTGATCGGTACTAGCGCAGTGCTGGGCACATGTAGTTTGAAAAGATTGCTCAAATGATTGCAGTGTGTTGGGCTGGCCAAAAATTCTTTCGGGTTTTTCTATAAGATGTTACCGAAACACCCAAACAAATTTTTAGGCCAACCCAATAATTTTATCCTCATACAGAACTATGGGTGGAGGTTCGTGACATTGTACAGGAGACAGGGATCAAGACCATCCCCAAGAAAAAGAAATGCAAAAAAGCAAAATGGCTGTCTGAGGAGGCCTTACAAATAGCTGTGAAAAGAAGGGAAGTGAAAAGCAAAGGAGAAAAGGAAAGATATAAGCATCTGAATGCAGAGTTCCAAAGAATAGCAAGAAGAGATAAGAAAGCCTTCTTCAGCGATCAATGCAAAGAAATAGAGGAGAACAATAGGATGGGAAAGACTAGAGATCTCTTCAAGAAAATTAGAGATACCAAGGGAACATTTCATGCAAAGATGGGCACAATAAAGGACAGAAATTGTATGGACCTAACAAGCAGAAGATATTAAGAAGAGGTGGCAAGAATACGCAGAAGAACTGTACAAAAAATAGCTTCACGACCAAGATAATCACGATGGTGTGATCACTCACCTAGAGCCAGACATCCTGGAATGTGAAGTCAAGTGGGCCTTCGGAAGCATCACTATGAACAAAGCTAGTGGAGGTGATGGAATTCCAGTAGAGCTGTTTCAAATCCTGAAAGATGATGCTGTGGAAGTGCTGCACTCAATATGCCAACAAATTTGGAAAACTCAGCAATGGCCACAGGACTGGAAAAGGTCAGTTTTCATTCCAATCCCAAAGAAAGGCAGTGCCAAAGAATGCTCAAACTACCACACAATTGCACTCATCTCACACGCTAGTAAAGTAATGCTCAAAATTCTCCAAGCCAGGCTTCAGCAATATATGAACCGTGAACTTCCAGATGTTCAAGCTGGTTTTAGAAAAGACAGAGGAACCAGAGATCAAATTGCCAACATCTACTGGATCACGGAAAAGGAAGAGAGTTCCAGAAAAACATCTATTTCTGCTTTATTGACTATGCCAAAGCCTTTGACTGTGTGGATCACAATAAACTGTGGAAAATTCTGAAAGAGATGGGAGTACCAGACCACCTGACCTGCCTCTTGCGAAACCTATATGCCAGTCAGGAAGCAACAGTTAGAAATGGACATGGAACAAGAGACTGGTTCCAAATAGGAAAAGGAGTACATCAAGGCTGTATATTGTCACCCTGCTTATTTAACTTATATGCGGAGCACATCATGAGAAACGCTGGGCTGGAAGAAGCACAAGCTGGAATCAAGATTGCCGGGAGAAATATCAATAACTTCAGATATGCAGATGACACCACCCTTATGGCAGAAAGTAAAGACGAACTAAAGAGCCTCTTGATGAAAGTGAAAGAGGAGAGTGAAAAAGTTGGCTTAAAGCTCAACATTCAGGAAACGAAGATCATGGCATCTGGTCCCATCACTTCATGGCACATAGATGGTGAAACAGTGACAGACTTTATTTTTCTGGGCTCCAAAATCACTGCAGATGGTGACTGCAGCCATGAAATTAAAAGATGCTTACTCCTTGGAAGGAAAGTTATGACTAACCTAGACAGCATATTAAAAAGCAGAGACATTACTTTGCCAACAAAGGTCCGTCTAGTCAAGGCTATAGTTTTTCCAGTTGTCATGTATAGATGTGAGAGCTGGACTATAAAGAAAGCTGAGCGCTGAAGAATTGATGCTTTTGAACTGTGGTGTTGGAGAAGACCCTTGAGAGTCCCTTGGACTGCAAGGAGGTCCAACCAGTTCATCCTAAAGGAGATCAGTCCTGGGTGTTCATTGGAAGGACTGATGTTGAAGCTGAAACTCCAATACTTTGGCCACCTGATGCAAAGAGCTGACTCAGACCCTGATGCTGGGAAAGATTGAGGGCAGGAGGAGAAGGGTATGACAGAGGATGAGATGGTTGGATGGCATCACTGACTCAATGGACATGGGTTTGGGTGAACTCCGGGAGTTGGTGATGGACAGGGAGGCCAGGTGTGCTGTGGTTCATGGGGTCGCAAAGTCGGACACGACTGAGCGAGTAAAATGAACTGAGCTGAAATGAGAGAAATACTCATTGAAGGACAGCCTTTGACAGCTAACTGAGGTCTCAATCACTCATCAGTGTGAGTGAGTGAGGGGGAATGTTAGAATCTTCCCTACTGTATCCCATGAACTTGTGAGGCACGGCAGAAGATGGTTTGGCTGGTGGCCACAATGAATGAAGAGCAGAGGCCAAAGGTGCAACGTGAACATGGTGGCCTGCAGGCCAGATCCTAGCTGGAGATGTATTTCGTTTAAGGCGCACAATGTTTAAGACCTAAAACCGACTCAACATTAAAATATTGGGTGTGCGTGCGTGCTTAGTTGCTTCGGTCATGTCCGACTCTTTGTGACCCAATGGACCGTAGTCCACCAGAATCCTCTGTCCATGGGATTCTCCAGGCAAGAATATTGGAGTGGGTTGCCATTTCCTTCTCCAGGAGATCTTCCTGACCTGGGGATCGAACCTGTGTCTGCCTGCATCTCTTGCATTGCAGGTGGATTCCTTACCCACTGAGCCACCTAGGAAGCCCAGCTGAAGCATGCCTAGACCATGCATGCATAGATCATATGACCCACCAATTCCACTCTTAAGTATGATTCCAATAGGAAGGCGTACATGTACTCCTAAAAGGCATGTATAATGATGTCCGTGGCCTCATTTTCCATGAGATGTGATACCTGGAAACAACTCAGTTTTCATCAGTTCTAGAATGGATCTAGGAGTACTACACAGCAGAGAATGAATGAACTCTTGCCGCTGATGGTAATTTGGGGGGACATCTCGGAAAACTGATATTGAGCAAAAGACCCCAGACGTGAAAACGAATACACAGAAGGATTCTGTTTATATAAAGTTCAAAGTCAGCAAAATGAAGCTGTGGTGTTAAGTCAAGCCATGATAGTGGTTCCATGTGGGCATAAGTCGGGGAGAGCCTGGAAGAGGGAGCCGGGGCCTTCTGGGAGCTGGTTTGTTTCTTTTCGTGTTCTGCCTGCTGGTTTTACAGGTGTGTCCAGTTTGGGACTGTTCATGGAGCTGTGCATTTCAGATCCAGGTACTTTTCTGCTTATAGGTTATATTTCAATATATTGCATTGTTAACAAAACAGAAAACAGAATTCTAGCCAGTTGAAAAAGACGTAGCATAGAACTCTAGGTTTCTGCTTTCCTTGACAAAGGGGCGCCTTCAGGGCAAGAGCAGGCTGGGGGTGAGCAGGGGCTGCCCCCTCGGGGAAGGTTGTCTGTTTCAGGTTGTATGTTGGGATTTGCCTTTGAAACGCTGCCCTTGGGGACAGACTCCCAGCCTCCTTCAGAGAGAAAGGCTTTGGGGGTGAGTGATGGGTGATGTAGAATGGGCAAAGTCTCTAAGTCAGGCTGGCTTCGGTCCTCACCATGCGGACACTTAAAATTTTGTAGACGTTGGGGGAGTTATTTAGTCTCTCTGAGCCTCGGTTAACCTGTTTGCAAAGCCAGAAGAGTAACACCCACTTCAAAGGATTGTTCGGGGGTCGGGACAAGATTAAGATGAGAAAATGCGTGGTGTGCGTCATGGCTGGGTCTGCCTGGCAGAGCGACATTTGCCTGGTGCTGTCCCTTCATGTCCACTGGGGGCACGAGACGCTATGGTCACTGAGATGTGGCCACCTGGACCCACGTCCCTTTGCTGAGGTCGATGAGGGAGATGGGAGACCTTCTCTCTGGTCCAGTCCTGTGCACCAGGGCCTCAGTTGCATGGAAGGGCAGGGCCTTCCTCTGCCTGGTCAGGGCCAGGCGCCCAGGCAAAGTGATGCCCACAGCTCCTAATAGCTAATACTGCCCATCACGGTGCCAGGCATTCCTGCAGAGGCGGGCATCTGCTTTGCCCTGTGGACAGCTGGGAACCTGCCATCTTCACTCCCTTCTTGCTCCTGGTGCCTGCTTCTCCATCCTGCTTGCAGTGGCCAGAGCAGCCCTCCTTAAGGGGAGGGTCCTCAGGAACAGAGTGCTTCTGGAAGACACTTGCTAGCTGCATCTCCGCTGCTCACCAGGCTTCCTTATCCCAGGAATCACCCGGGTGAGGAGATGTAGGAACCAAGTGACTTCCCCTCTCCAAGCCTCAGTGGCCTGATCTGGAAAGTGGGTGTTGATCACACCTGCTCCTCAGGGCTGTTCAGGAATCCTAACTATGACTGTGAATGTTACTGTTGCTCTTACTGTCGGCCGTGAGAATGCGTCAGGTGGGCCATTGAGGGTGGACTTTGGGGTAAAGGATGTGGTTTGAAATGGGCTTTTTGTCTCAGAACAATCTGTTTTGATTTATTTGACTGTGGGAATTTGAAAACGGCCCAAATGCTTTTCCTCCTCTTGTTCTCTCTCCAGCACTCGGATTTCCCCTCACTCGCCCGTTCATCCACTCCCCGCTCAGAGCCCTCTTGCTCACGCTTGTTCACACTTCCCTGCTCACAGTCGAAGTGCAGGGGGGAGGTCAGATGCCCCAGAGGTTTCTCCTTCTCCCTCAGAGGCTCGTGCTCATTTTCACACTCAGACTTCCCTCCTGACCCTTGCTCCCCCTCATCCCCTTCACCCACCGCCCCTCCAAGTCCCAGCAGAGCCTTGAGGTCAGGAGATCTGGTTCTCACCCAGTTTCTTTAACCCAAAGACTCTATGGCTGTGTGACGCAGGCAGAATCACTCAGCCTCTCTGGGCCTTGGTTTCCTCTCTCATACCAGAGGCAAAGCGACCAGTTTGCGTTTAGAGGGATCGTTACTTTCTTCTGCAGTACCTCAGAGGCTCAGAGATAAAGTCCTTTCCGCATCTTAACTTCCCTGACGCTGCAAATGAGTGGATTCTGTCTCATTAGGCAGACTGTGCGCCAACCTGAAGTTGCTCTTTAGCCATTTCCCAGCGCTGAGGAGACATCGTTTTATTTGGAGCCTAGAACTTGAAATGAGGTCAGGAGAAACCAGAAAGTTCAAGACGGTGATTCGTGCTTGACTTTGGAGAGACACAACGTCATAGCATCTCACTGGATCCCATTCCTCTTCTTCTTGGTGTCCCCAGGAGAGGTGACTAGGAAAACAGGGATGGTGGTCAGCTTGCCACTGCTGATGCGGGAAGGGGGTGGAAATCAGGAGAAAGATACTATGGTTCCTGCACCGAGCCCAGTGGAAGGATCCGTTTTACTTTGTGTCCCTGTCTCTGCCCCAGGTTATGGCAAATAATGGCATATAGTGTCCTCCTGAATACTTGCAACAGCCCTACAGCTTATGTACGAAAATCATCCCCATATTAAGGATGGTGAGACAGGAGCCTGGGAGGCATGGCTGGGTCTGTGACAGGGCAGCGACCTGCGCTTGTGCTAAGCTTTGACCCCCAAAGCACACTGTCCTGAGTGGCCCAGTGGTGCCAACGTGGAGGGGGAAGAAATGGGATTTCAAGACGGGAGTCTGAAAGTTAATCCTCCTCTAGGTCAAGCTCATTATGAACCTTGGGTAAATTTCTTACCCTCTTTGGGGCTCAGTCACTCATTTTAAAGGATTCCTAGGGGGCTCACTGGGTGAAGAATCTGCCTGCAATGCACAAGGTTGATCCCTGGGTCAGGAAGATCCCCTGGAGGCGGGCATGGTAACCCACTCCAGTATTCTTGCCTGGAGAATCCCATGAACAGACGAGCCTGGCAGGCTACAGTCCATAGGGTCACAAAGAGTCAGACGCGACTGAGGCGGTCGAGCATGCATGCATGCACGCTCAGAGAGCCCATCCCAGAGCCAGAGGCGTTCTGTCCCCAAGTGCTGTTACACACGGATCACCACGATGCCTTTGGATGAAAAACCATTTGCCTGTCAGATGACCCTGGAGTTTCTTAACCAAGGTACCATCTTCAGCATCCCAGATTCCAGACGCCAAAGTGAAAAGGGTCTGGGACGACTTGGTCCAGTGGCATTCAACTTACCTGTGGTCACAGACCTCAAAGAAAGTTCACCATGAAGCCTCTGAAACAACTCAGAGAGGAGCTGCCCTGGTGAAGCAGGCATAGGCAGCGAGTCCCCCCTCCCCTCTCCCTCTCCACGTGGGTGTCTCCTGAGGAACCCCTGGGAAACCCATTCTGAGAATCACAGGCCATTAGGTGACAGTTAATGAAACTGAGATCCTGCAAGGGGCATGAACTCACCCAGGAATCAGAGGCCGACATGTCCGCTAGAATCATTTTCATTAGCAGTATCATTTCCCATTTGAAGAAGAGGGCTCTCCTGTGTTTCTTTCGGCCATTGATCTTAATTAATCACCCAGAGATGTGTTTTTCAATATTGACACTTCCTTAGCGGCTGACATTTCTGAATTATTCTCTTCTGCCTTCCTCAAAGTCATAGGTAGAGGTGGATGGGTATTTATTGTTAAATCAAGGAAAATGGGGCTTTTGGCTTAGAATCTTTTGAAACAGGGTATTTATCCAAACAATCCTGCTCAACTCTGTCAACATATTTGGCCAAAATAAATAATAAATAAATAAATTGTGAGCAGAACGAATCCACAGATATGGTAGTTTGTAGGGGCTCTTAAGAGCCCTATTGAGATGAAGTATTTTCCTCACTCCCCCTTCTGCAGCCCTCCACCCCGATTTGGTTTTCCAGATCACAAGGTGTTCTTCCCTCAACACCTGATTTCCGCACAGATTTAACCAGCAGTGACCTGCCATGTGAAGAGCGTTACTAAGAATCAGTAGGCGTGGGTCTCTGGTGTGTGCTCCACATCTGCTGCATATAAAACACCCCAGCAGCGGCAGCAAGATTGATGCTGGCAAGACATCGGGGGCGTCACAGCATAGCGGGTCCCCCTTGCCCATTTTAAGGGCAAGGCCATGGCCCAGAGATGCTTGGTGGCTTGCCCAAGGTCACACAGTGATTTGGAGGCAGGAGCCCATGTCCTCCAGGATTCCAAGGCCAGGTCCCTTTCCAACGTGCTGAATCCCCTCTTTGCTGAAGCCAGGCTGCCCTTTGCTTTAAGATACAGGTAATAAACCAGCCTGTAGTGCCGATGTGGGCAAGGAGAGAGATGGAGAGTGCTATTAATTAGAGGCTACCTTTTAGAGTCCCTGAACGGGGTTAGCTAGAAGAGTTGCCGTCAGAGCAGGGAGAGGGGTGTTCCGAGACATGTGCTGAGCATCCACTGAGTCCTGATGGGAGGTTCCAAGAATGGAGAAGAGCACTCCCAGCCTGCAAGTGTGGGAGAGACACATATGAATTCAATTCAAGGCTGGCGAGGTTTGCGCTTGACTTCCCAGCACATGGTGCTCTGGGAGTGGGTGGAAACACGGTCTTCTCCAAGCCTGACCCTGGCAGCCCGGCAGATGTGTTTATTTCTTCCTTTTCCACTTGGGAGGCAGGCGTCTGGCAGGGTGGTTAGGCAGGCAGGCTGTGGGGGCCAGGCTGCCTGGGGTTCAGATCCTGGCTCTTACTGTTGAGATCTGGGATCTGAGGCTAACTCGCATGCTTCCATTTCTTCATCTGTAGAATGGGGAGAGTAATGGTAGTTTTGGCATGGATGGTGTGATGGTGAGGCCTTAATGAGGTGGTCCACTTAGGTGCTTAGAGCCCCACGTGGCCTCACAGATGGGATGAGCAAGCAGCTTGTATTAGTTGTTAGCCTGGGGATCTTAATGGGTGTGTATTTCTCCGTTTAAAAAATAATGTTTATCGCTTTTTTTCTGATTGTAAAAATCACTCATACACAAACACCAGTTCCCTAAAGATACCCACTGGTAACATTTTGCTGTAGTTTTTTTCTACTTTTACCCCATGCATTGAATGCAAGTATGCATGTGTGTGTAATTGGGCGTGTACTGTCCAAGTATACTTTTCAAAAAATTATAAATCCTCAATCACATGTAAATCTAGACTGAACAAGGATCAAAGGCTGATTTAACTTGTAAGTGTGGGAGCCAACAGGAGAAGCTCGTGGGTAAAGCTGGTTCTCAGGAGAACTAGAGAGTCAGCAGTTATGTAGGCATGGGAGAAAGAATACTGGGAAAAGATGGCTGGATTGGATGCACACAGCTTAATCTGCACCTTTGGGTTATCTTTTCTACCAGGCTAAAAATCATCTACAAATTCACCTGTAACCTCCCATGAGTCAAAATCACATTTCTCTAGAATCCTCTAGATCAGCGGCCCCCCACCCCTTTTTGTCACCAGGGACCTGTTTTACGGAAGACAGTTTTTCCGCAGACCTGACTGGGGAGGGGAGGATGGTTTCAGGATGATTCAATCTCATTACGTTTATTGTGCACTTTATTTCTATTATTATTACATCAGCTCCACCTCAGATCATCAGGCATTAGATCCTGGGGGTCTGGGACCCCTGCCCTAGAGAATCGCTCCTTGGGTGAGTCTGCTTAACAGTGCTCCAATGTGATGATGAAAGTTCAGTTATCATTTATCCTACCAGTGTCTATATATTCTTACTGATCATATCCTAGCTAACTGCACTCTTCACCTTCTATACTTAATATTCCCTCACATTCATTTTTTTTCAAAAGCAAGTTTTGAGGAAGGACCAGGAGTCCCCCAAGGGTGTGACTTGTCCTTCAGCCCAGCTTGATTGAGGTGCCCCCCCACCCCCAACCAGGGAGGCCTGGCGTGCTGCAGTTCATGGGGTCGCAAAGAGTCGGACACGACTGAGCGACTGAACTGAACTGAACCGAATCCCCCCACCTTGGGGTCCCAGGGAACTGCATTGGCCTCAGTCACCTGCTGCGTTTTCTTGTATTTGTCAATTTCCTTCTCTCTGTCTCCCCATCTAGACTGAGTTTCCTGAGATCAGAGACTTGTTGAGCCGAACCGCCTTCCTGATCCTTCTTTCCCAAGCACCTAATAGGGCACACATAGTGATTCTTCTGCCATGCTTGTCGAGTGAGCGAACAGGCATGTTAAGAGGCCTGGCCTTCGTCAGTTATGAACGATGAACTGATGAACCGTGCTGTGCCGAACTAGAGGGGCTCCTCCCAGGACTGGCTGTGTGCTTCTGTTGAGTCAGAGAAGCTCCCAACCCCCACTTAGTATCTCAGCCTTCTGACCAACCCCCACCGCCACCCCCCATGCCTGATTCTGCCATTTAATTGTGTTTGGAGGGCTTTACACACTCAGTCTAGATAACGCGGCTCTCTCTTCTCTGTAGCACTCTTGAGACTGAGCTGAGTTCCTTTCTTTTCCCTAATCAAGGTCTTAAAGGGGTAAAAAGTTCTTGGCCACCTCCAGCTGTGGAGGGAGAGGGGTGATGGAAGGATTAATCTCTGAGCGATGAATTTTAAAGCCCTCTTGTTCCACGCGTTGGGAAAAACCCATCAAAATGCTAATAGACCTGCCGTCTCACCTCCCGCAGACCCTTTTCTGCATTGGAATATATTTACAGGGAAATATATTGAGCAGGGAAGAATTACAAGGAGTTGGGGTGCCTTTTTCCCCGATTCCACCACAGCCCTGTGGGTTGTAAAGGCTGAATTAATAGCCCCACGTTGCAGAGGAGAGCTGTGGTGGGCTGCAGGCTTGGCCCTTCAGTTATGAGTTCTCAGCTTCCGGCTTCCTGGCTAACGGCAGGGCGGCTGGTTTGGGAACATCTCTATTACTGTCGTGTGGCTTTTTAATACTGATTCTCTCAGAGGCAGAATAGCCTCAGACAGGCGTTCCCGTAGGTGTAAAGCTGGCTGCACAGTGGATCCCCATTGAGTTCAGGGTCTGCAGCATGTTGAGACTCATTTTGTGCCAAAGTCAGCTTCAGCACTGAGACGGTCTCAGCTTTTCTTGAACCCTATGCTGGGAAATGCTGGATTGTTCTTGAAGCCTTTGAAACACCAGGCATCTTTGTCCAAACAGCCCAATGGCCTGAGAACTTCTCAGATGCATCCTTTGGAGACAGGATACTCACGGGGTTAGCCTAATGCACACTGGACTCCGGAGAAGTGGCTCCAGAACTTTGGCTACAGACAGCACCATGAGTGCTGGTCCTCCCTCTGCCTGGTCCAGCTCTGTCACGGCAGACAAGTGACCTCGCTGGGCATCACTTCCTTCCTTTGTTAGTGAAGAGGAGGATGCTGACCACTTAGTACAAGAGTACTGGGGTCAGATCTTTCCCTTCTCTGTGCTTCAGATGACACAGTGAAGCCGGGGCCAAGCAAGTCAGGCTCCATCTTAAGAGAAGAGTCCCTTAAACCCTTAGGGCTCCTGGGTCCCTCTGGGAGCTTGTCTGACCGGTCTGCGGGAGCCCCAGTCTCCTTGTGAGAATGAGTGAGCCTTACCTAGCAGACAGTCTTATTGAGTCTTTTTCCCTTTCTCTAAGAACTAAACCAATGTCTGGGCTTCCCCGGTGGCACTAGTGGTAAGGAACCCACCTGCCAGTGCAGGAGACATAAGACATGTGGGTTCGATCCCTGGGTCAGGAAGTTCCCCTGGAGGAGGGCATGGCAACCCACTCTAGTATTCTTGCTTGGAGAATCCCCATAGACAGAAGAGCCTGGCAGGCTACAGTCCATGGGGTCGCAAAGAGTGGGACATGACTGAAGCGACTTAGCATGCTCGCAAACCAATGTTTACTTACATAAAAACCCTGTGGCTCAGATCACTTTCCTTACCTGTGAAATGGGAAGAGTGGTGATTCTTTCCTTGCAGTGTGGGAGGAAGAGGAATGAAGATCAGGAGCACAGTCTGCTCCAGGGGAGGCACAGCCTTTGTCTGCCCACCCCCTCAGGTACCAAAAAGTGCTTCCAGTCGGGAAAGAGGGGGAGCAGACGCAGAGCATTGCCCGCTGATGACAGGGCAGTCTCACCAGTTCTCCTTCCTGTTCTGCCAAGCATCGTAGGGGTGGCAACTGTCCGATGGATCCCGGTGCTATGCAGAGGGCACCGGAGACCCTGACTGGCATGTGCAGAAACACTCCAGACCTGACAGCAGGTGCCGAGAAGGGGAGATGATCACTAATGACAGTTGCAGTGAGAATTAACAGCTTCACATGTTAATTTGTGGGGAAGGTACCTCTCCCTTCGGGGCCCTTCCACCCTCCCCAAGCCACCAAGAGCTAATGGGCTCAGATTGGGAGTCCCTCGCTGACCAGGCAGATCCTCCTGTTTTGCCCTGACTAGCAGTGCCAGCGCCCCCTGCATTGTGCCCGATGGCAGGTGCGGCCCTCCCCTCCCTGAGCGAAGATAAATCATACCTCCCAGTCTTTCTGAGGATGTCACGGCTCCCACTTCAGCCCCATCGAGACCCTGGGACACAATTAACAGGCTCATTCAGGGACGCATCATGGGAACAGAGGGTGATGGGGCTGAGTGACAGGGTGAGCAGCCCTGGGAAGCGCTCTCCCTCCCCCAGCGAGACAAGTGCAGGTGGAGAGGCGAGGCAGAGGCCTGATGAGCTCAGGCGGCTTCATTAGGGCTGCCCGGGGGATCTTTGAGATGCAGGACGCAGCAGGAACTCGTCCTGAACAAGCCCTGCCTCTTCTCCCTCTCCCCCACCCCCACGCCAACCCCCTGCGTTGCTAATTTAAAACAAAGCCAAACAAAGCCCCAGCTTTGCTTTGGAGCCATAAACTGCAGAGCTTTTATCCATCAACAAGCGATGCATCTGGCTGGCAGCAGCCCAGCCTGGATCCCGTGGCCTGGCATCGGTGTGGGATGAGGGGGCCCAAGGCTGAGCTGGCTTCCAGGACTCACCGAGGATGCTGTCCTTTCTTGGGGCTCAAGACCCACAGTCCTGGTGATCATAGAACTCAGAAGGAAGGCTGGTCCACCTAGGGTGGCTAGTAGATAGGGAGGGAGAAAAACAGAGAGAGAGAGAGAGAAAGAGAGAGATTTCTAGGAGGAGCTAGCCAGGAAAAGGCTCATCATTGAGCTGATCACCTTCGTCCATCTCTCCTTTTCTTGCTGCCTCTTCCAGGAAGACTTCCCAGCCCTCCACTCTGAAATCCTACTGACTTGGGATTCTAGGATATCAAGAGGCTCTCAATCAGTCATCTTCAACATTATCTGGAAACTTAATATGTAATCAGTTAGAAAGTCCATCTACTGGGAATTAAAGTGGTAAGCTGTATATACAGAGTATAGATGCCACCTGTTCTGAGTGTAGACCCCTGAGGGAGAGAGGGCAGGGTCTGAGGACTATGCTTGGAACCACTGATTGTGGCCACTACCCTCTTTATAGAAAGTAGCAACAAGTTCTTTCATGTAATTTCTATGGCCTCTGAAGGCTTATTCTGTGCTGAGCACCGTGGGAATCACTTATAACCCCTTAGTCATCTAATTGGAGAAGGCAATGGCACCCCACTCCAGTACTCTTGCCTGGGACAGCCCCATGGATGGAGGAGCCTGGTGGGCTGCAGTCCAATGGGGTCGCTAAGAGTCGGACACGACTGAGCGACTTCACTTTCACTTTTCACTTTCATGCATTGGAGAAGGAAATGGCAACCCATTCCAGGGTTCTTGCCTGGAGAATGCCAGGGACGGGGGAGCCTGGTGGGTGCCGTCTATGGGGTCGCACAGAGTTGGAAACGGCCGAAGCGACTTAGCAGCACCAGCAGCTCATCTAATCTACAGCTCAGGGCAATGAGGTAGGATTGTGGTGGTCCAGAATTTGCATATGACCAATGTGAGGTTTAGTGGGATAAGGAACTTTCTCAAGGCCCCAAGGGTGGCAGGTGGCCTAGTTGAGACTGATACCTAGGCCTGTGGGAGAGGAAAGCCTGGTCTCTTGACCATGGTACTTACTGCCATTCGATGCTGAGGGCACTCCACCTACCACCCACCCTGTTCCACATTGCAGAGGGGCAGCAGGCTCTAGTGGGGATTTGCTCCCTTGGAGCCTACTCACAGGTAACCATCCAAATGGTTCTACACTGTCCGCTGAGCCTGACCTTTCAGCCATTTCGTTGTTGTTCATTCACTAAGTTGTGTCCGACTCTTTGTGACCCCATGGACTGCAGCTCACCAGACTCCCTGTCCTTCACTATCTCCCAGAGTCTACTCAAACTCATGTCCATTGAGTTGGGGATGTCATCCAACCATTTCATCCTCTGTCGGCCCCTTCTCTTACTGCCTTCAATCTTTCCCAGCATCAGGGTCTTTTCCAATGAGTCAACTCTTCACAACAGGTGGCCAAAGTATTGGAGCTTCAGCTTCAGCATCAGTCCTGCCAATGAATATTTCGGGTTGATTTCCATCAGGATTGACTGGTTTGATTTCCTTGTTGTCCAAGGGACTCTCAGGAGTCTTCTCCAGCACCACAGTTTGAAAGCATTAATTCTTTGGCATTCAGCCTTCTTTATGATCCAACTCTCACATCTGTACATGACTACCGGAAAAAACATAGCCTCTTGGGGGCCACAGGAAGTTACACAAATAGTTAAGGGTCTTTCATTCCTTCTCTTATCTCCATTAACCAAGTTCTGCCTTCCTACTTTTCATATAAAACCCGTTCTTTTGTAGGTACATTCACTTCCACCTGTGCTCCTATTCATTTCTCCATTTACCTGTCCATCTGTCCGTCATCCATCCATCCAGCTATGTGCATCATCTGTCGTCCATTCTGTCTCCATGCACCCATGCACGCTTGCATTCATTCATCTGCACATTTCTGCAAGCATGTATCCATCGTTCATCTTTCTATGTCTTTAATTATTCATCCATCTCTGCAACCAACTGCAATCTAGTTCCTTTTTCTCTTCTACCATTCAGTTCTTGTGTAGATCCACTCTCTACCCATCCATATATTCATCTGTCATAGCAACTATCCATTTACCCAACCATTATGTGCTGAGTCAGGAATTGAGACCACAGAGTGGGGAAGACATCACCCATATCCTTCAGTCTGATGGATGAGAAACATCACATGAACAAAAAAATAGACTGTGCTTCGATGCTGACTTTACTACCTATCTACGCAAATTGTCACAAGAGCCCAGAGAATAGTGATGAATCATGCCTGTGTATGTCTGGGAAGGTTTCTCAGAGCAGATATGGAAGAAGGGTTTTTGCAGGATGAGTTTTCCAAAACACTAGTTTTCCTAGTGATTTGGGGATATGGGGGTGGGGCTGAAGTTCAGGATTAGGAAAGGCAGAACGGACTTCCAGGCAGAATGAAAAACAGCCAGATCTGACTGAGTGTGGTGGTGTGGCATGAGTGTCCAGGTCAGTTCAGTTTGACTATGGGGCCTGTGCATATTGCAAGGACCTGAAGATGGGCTGGAAAGTCAGCCAGGGGTCAGATGATAAAAGGTCCTGGGTATAGGCAAAGGGAGGCCAGGTAACCCATTAAAGCAGGAGAGAAAGAAATGGGCTCTGTCTGACAGCAAAGGAGAGGGCATGTTGGCAGGAAAAGAGGCAACAGGCTGGTAGACAAGCGGGAGCCTACTTGCAGTAAGCAGACAGGCGACCTCGGGCTGTGCCCAGGCGGGGACCGGCAGGGAGCTGCGGTGAGGGTAGAGAAACAGGGGTGACTGGGGGGATGTGGGGTGGAAGAGAAACAACGACTGGGAAAAGAGGGAAGTCTGATCTGGGTGTCCCATTCCGCAGGTTGCTCTGCTTTTGAAAAGCCAGTAGGCTGTATACTTCTAGTGTGCATACCATTGAATATATATATGTGTGTGCGTGTTTATATTATTTCAATTTAATATAGAGTAGAAAACATCAGGGTAGGTATTTAAGTCTCTCATCTGGGTCTTATCCAGGATACTGAAGTGGCTGTCAGATTTTTTTCCTATATATTTATTTTTAAATGCAGATTTGCTTTGCTTGGAAGAAAGAAGAGGAGGAAGAAAATTAAGTTTTGAACCAGACCTTGCAAAATGGGAGTACCTGGCTAGTATCATCACTAACTAGCATTGACTAACCTCTTATTGTATATTTTACGGATTCCAAGGCACCCTTCTTTATATCTTCTGCTTCTGTTAGGTCCATATCATTTCTGTCATTTATTGTGCCCATCTTTGCATGAAATGTTCCCTTGATATCTCTAATTTTCTTGAAGAGATCTCTAGTCTTTCCCATTCTTTTGTTTTCCTCTATTTCTTTGCACTGATCACTGAGGAAGGCTCTCTCCTTGCTATTCTTTGGAACTCTGCATTCAAATGGGTATATCTTTCCTTTTCTCCTTTGCCTTTCATTTCTCTTCTTTTCATAGCTGTTTGTAAGGCCTCCTCAGACAACCATTTTGCCTTTTTGCATTTCTTTTTCTTGGGTATGGTCTTGATCACTGCCTGCTGTACATTGTCATGAACCTCTGTCCGTAGTTTTTCAGGCACTCTGTCTATCAGATCTAATTGCTTGAATCTATTTGTCACTTCCACTGAATAAGAGATTTGATTTAAATCATACCTGAATGGTCTAGTGGTTTTCCCTACTTTCTTCAATTTAGGTCTGAATTTGGCAACAAGGAGTTCATGAGCTGAGCCACAGTCAGCTCCTGGTCTTGTTTTTGCTGACTGTTTACAGCTTCTCCATCTTTGGCTGCAAAGAATATAATCAATCTGATTTTAGTATTGACCATCTGGTGATGTCCGTGTGTAGAGTCTTCTCTTGTTTTGTTGGAAGAAAGAGGGTGTTTGCTATGACCAGTGTGTTCTCTTGGCAAAATTCTGTTAGCCTTTGCCCTTCTTCATTTTGTACTCCAAAGACAAACTTGCCTGTTCCTCCAGGTACCTCTTGACTTCCTACTTTTGCATTCCAGTCCCTTATAATGAAAAGGACACCTTTTTTGGATGTTAGTTCTAGAAGGTCTTGTAGGTCTTCTTTGAACCATTCAACTTCAGCTTCTTCAGCATTATCAGTTGGAGCATAGACTTAGATTATTGTGATATTGAATGGTTTGCCTTGAAAACGAACAGAGATCATTTTGTTGTTTTTGAGACTGTACCCAAGTACTGCATTTTGAACTCTTTTGTTGACTATGAGGGCTGCTGCTGCTGCTAAGTCGCTTCAGTCGTGTCCAACTCTGTGGGACCCCATAGATGGCAGCCCACCAGGCTCCACCGTCCCTGGAATTCTCCAGGCAAGAACACTGGAATGTGTTGCCATTTCCTTCTCCAATGCAGGAAAGTGAAAGTGAAGTCGCTCAGTCGTGTCCAACACTTTGCGACTCCATGGACTGTAGCCTACCAGGCTCCTCTGTCCATGGGATTTTCCAGGCAAGAGTACTGGAGTGGGTTGCCATTGCCTTCTCCGATGAGGGCTACTCCATTTCTTCTAAGGGATTCTTGCCCACAGTAACTCTTAAAGAGATAGGAATACCAGACCATCTGACCTGCCTCCTGAGAAATCTGTATGCAGGTCAAGAAGCAACAGTTAGAACTGGACATGGAACAATAGACTGGTTCCAAATAGGAAAAGGAGTACATCAAGGTGTATATTGTCACCCTGCTTATTTAACTTATATGCAGAGTGCATCATGAGAAACGCTGGGCTGGAAGAAGCACAAGCTGGAATCAAGATTGCCGGGAGAAATATCAATAACCTCAGATATGCAGATGACACCACCCTTATGGAAGAAAGTGAAGAAGAACTAAAGAGCCTCTTGATGAAAGTGAAAGAGGACAGTAAAAAAGGTGGCTTAAAGCTCAACATTCAGAAAACGAAGATCATGGCATCTGGTCCCATCATTTCATGGCAAATAGATAGGGAAACAGTGGAAACAGAGACAGACTTTATTTTGGGGGCTCCAAAATCACTGCAGATGGTGAAATCATTGCAGCCATGAAATTAAAAGATGCTTGCTCTTTGGAAGAAAAGCTACGACCAACTTAGACAGCATATTAAAAAGCAGAGATATTACATTGCCAACAAAGGTCCATCTAGTCAAAGCAATGGTTTTTCCAGTGGTCATGTATGGATGTGAGAGTTGGAATATAAAGAAAGCTGAGCACTGAGGAACTGATGTTTTCGAACTGTGGTGTTGGAGAAGACTCCTGAGAGTCTGTTGGACTGCAAGGAGATCCAACCAAGTCCGTCCTAATGGAAATCAGTCCTGAATACTCACTGGAAGGACCGATGCTGAAGCTGAAAATTCAGTACTTTGGCCACCTGATGTGAAGAACTGACTCCTTGGAAAAGACTTGATGCTGGGAAAGATTGAAGGCAGGAGGAGAAGGGGACGACAGATGGTTGGATGGCATCACTGACTCAATGGACATGAGTATGAGCAAGTTCTGGGAGTTGGTGATGGACAGGGACGCCTGGCGTGCTGCAGTCCGTGGGGCTGCAAAGAGCTGGAGACAACTGAGCAACTGAACTGAACTGAAGACACCTTTGTTAAAAAATATTTGAAGGTCTCTGAAATGGGAGTGCATCATACAAAAAGTGATGTCTCAATCAAATAGCTTCACAGGCACTGTTTTCTCTTTATCAGAAACCCATAAACTAATGGTGCAATTATAACCCATGGAGTCTTACATTCAAGAAACAGGGTATTACGTGCCGGGCTCTTAGCTGAGTCCTGTGTGTACATTCGTCATGTCATCCTCACATTGTATGAGTCATCAGCTGCTGTTAACCCTGTTTCCCAGATGAGGAGCTGAGGCGTGGAGCAGGAAGTTCATTTGCTCAAGGTCACCGAGCTTGTCAGAGGTGGACTCAGGATTCTACAGTTTGTTGTGATCCACATAGTCAAAGGCTTTAGCGTGGTCAGTGATGCTGCAGCTGAAAGCTCCAATAATTTAGCCACCTGATGTGAAGAGCCCACTCACTGGAAAAGCCCCTGATGCTGGGAAAGACTGAAGGCAGGAGGAGAAGGGGGTGACGGAGGACGAGATGGCTAGATGGCATCGCCGATTCAACGCGCATGAGTTTGAGCAAACTTTGGGAGATGGTGAAGGACAGGCAAGCCTGGTGTGCTGCAGTCCATGGGTTCGCAAAGAGCGACTGAGCAACTGAACAACAACAGGATTCCAACCTGTTTCACTTTAAAATTGCAGGTGGAGGGGGTGGGGGTGCGGATTTTTGGATAAAAGCAAGAGCAAGTCCAGGGCATGAGACTGCCTAGTCAACCACAGCCGCCATCACCCTGCCGGCCACCTTTCGATGCTGCCTCTTGTCACCAGTCCCCCACCCTGGCGTCTTGGCCCTAAACCCTCGGATTCTTTTCCCCTCCTTGGAGGGCTCTGGGTCTAACATCTGTAAGTGACTTTCCTCCCCCACAGAGAGGATGGGGCTGGGAGGAGATCTCAGGGGAGAGAGGAAGAAATTCCGAGCCCAGCTGGTTTCCCTCACACAATGCAGATTTGCTTAAATGGGAATTAGGATTAGTGCCGGATTTCACCTCTCCTGGCAGGCTGGTAATAAACTAATCTCCTCTTAGGCTGCAGGAAGACAGAATTCCATCGAAGACTGAAGACAGCTTCGGGCTCAGGAGTGCAAAACCCGAAAAGTAATTTTGTTGTTGACGGGCCTTGCTCGCACCTCCTGACACACAGCCCGCGGCTCCTTCCCAGCGTGGCTGCAGCCTTTCATTTTGTTAATGTGTGACATTCACCCAGGCTGTGTGGCTGACGGGCACACTTGACAGTAATACGTGTTCCTCGTGGTCCCTAGAGCTCATAGAAGCTCATTATCAGTTCTGAGCCTGTAAATGTAGTTCCTGGGCTCAGGTGGGCCAGGAACACAGAGATGCTCCGGGGAAGTGGAACAGTGGACAGCTACGTAAGCCAAGAAATAAACTCCTGCTTCATCCAGGCAACACGACCTCCCAGGCCACCGGGAGGTGAGCAGAAAAGCAACTCGGAGTTCAAGTTTGCATTCAAGCAAAGGGCCTCCTGCCCTGCTATTTGAAGGAAGTTAATCCAGTATTGTGGGGCTTCCCTGGTGGCTCAGCACTAAAGAATTCGCCTGCCAACGCAGGAGACTTGGGTTTGATCCCTGGGTTGGGAAGATCCCCTGGAGAAGGAAATGGCAACTCACTCCAGTATTCTTGCCTGGGAAATCCCATGGACAGAGGAGCCTGGCGGGCTACAGTCCATGGGGTCACAAAAGAGTCAGACACTACTTAAGTGACTAAACAACAACAACAATAGGGAGAAGGCAGTTTGTCAAATGTGATATTTGCAGAGCCTTTGCCTGGCCGTCCATCTTCGAGGCATCCAGGCTTTGAAAGTGCTTGAAAGCATCCACACAGAAATGAGTGCATCAGCGGGACCATGGCCACACGATGGTAACAGCCAGAAATGGAAATACTCACTATGCATGGTGGGCGAGGGGAGGGATTGTGGTCCACACCTCCCATGGATACTGTGCGACTGTGAAGAAGACTCCAGAAGATGCCTGTGTGCTCACTTGCAGCGGTGGACATGGTCTCACAGAGAGCTGGGGTGGTATAACACGTGGAGATCCTGCAGTCTGCCTGTGGGCCACCGGGGGTACATGCTTATCATACATGTACACAAATATGGTGCTAGTGGTGAAGAACCTGCCTGCCCAGTGCAGGGGACGTAAGAGACGCAGGTTCGATCCCTGGGTGGGGAAGGTCCCCTGGATGAGGGTATGGCAGCCCACTCCAGTATTCTTGCCTGGAGAATCCCATGGACAGAGGAGCCTGGTGGGCTACAGGCCATGGGATCACAAAGAGTCAGACATGACTGAAACGGCTTAGCATGCATGCGCACACGTATGTGATTACATGGCCTATAGCCTGGAAGGTCCTAGTACAGAGATTGCACAGTGAGTCTATCTGTTAAACAGGATAAATGAGTATGGAAATACTTGCACTTTTGTAGTTAAAAATGAAAGTTATGTACATATACGTCCTTACCCATGTATGTATGGATGTATATGGAGACGGATATGACTGTAGGTGTATCTGTACATGTATATGTATCATGAGTTCCTCTGACTGTAGCTTTAGTCTGGCCCATGACGCTCGAGGCCCCCTGGGCTGACACCACTTGGGTGGATGTCTGAGGCATCCAAATAAATAGCCAAATTAGGTAGCCAAATAAAACGAGGTCATGTCCTCCAGCCAAGCCTTGTTCCCCATCAGTTAGCAGGGAGTTCCGAGAACTTCTTTTATGCATAGGGTGCGCTGCTGCTGGGACCTACAGGGCAGACCTTGAACTCATTGCTCTCCTTGAACTAGGCCGCCCCCACCATGGACAGGGCAGTTTCAAGGGCTTGACTTCCAGAGTGTTGTCCCGGGTCTGTCCCTTTTCAGCAGTATGGCCATATGGGCAAGTTAACGCCTCGGAATTCACTGTGGTCCTCATTCCTAACCGGGCCATACTTTCTCATGAGATTGTTGAGGGCGTTGGGATCATTGTCATTATTATTTGAGGCAACATGAAATTTAATCGGGGCTTCTGCGCGGCCGGGTCATTGGAAGGCAGGGAAGGGGCCCCCGGCCCTCCCTGTTTGTGCTCAGCTGTGTCTTTTGCTCAGCTGGGCATGTGAACGAGCTGGTCCCCTGGAACCGGCCTAAGCCTTGGCTGACAGGTATGCTGCCTGGACGCAGTGAATTTGAGCCTTCTCCAGTGACGTTCGAACTCTTCGTGAAACTGACAGAGAGGAGGTCGGGGGTGTGGAGAGAGGCTGGATTTCTGGGTCCTGGGTTCTGGAGCTGAGTTGTTTTTCTCACCATCAGAGTGTTCTCCGCTTACTACTTACCTGTGTCTGAAGACCAGATCTTGAAAGTGTGGGTCTGCCCCAGAGCCTGCATTCATTAAGCAATGATTAATTCGCTTTCGCATTTTCAAAATGACTCAGAGAGCTTTTACTTCGCCTGAGGAAAGTGGAGTCCCCACACCAAGTTGATAACATTCTAGCTAGAAGCAAAGAGACGCAGTGTGGTGCTGTGATCAGCCCGCTCCGTGTCATCACAGGGCCGTTGTACAGGCTTCCAGACTGAAAACACACCCTGAGCCCTAGGCACTGGGGACGCCATCCTGGGACCCTCGGTGGGGCTGGGTGCTTGCTTCTGTCTTGCTAGGCCCTGTCTGGCTTCTGTGTCACCTCCCGCAGAGATGGGAGGAGAGAGTGGGTGAACAGCTAAGGGACGTGGCCCCCAGAAGCCGCATGCCCCCCATCCCTTGCCTTATTTGTTTATTTTTGGCGGTGCTGGGTCTTCGTTGCTGCATGGGCGTTTTCTCCAGGTGGGGCGAGTGGAGGCCACTGTCTGATTGTGGTGTGCGGGCTTCTCATTGCGGCGGCTTGTCTGGTGTGGACCACGGGCTCCAGGACACACGGGCTCAGTAGTTGTGGTGCATAGGATCTTCCCGAATCAGGGATCGAACCCATGTCTCCTGCATTGACAGGCGGATTCTTTACCCCTGAGCCACCAGGGAAGGCTCCCTTAGCCTTTTAAAATATATTTCTCTCTGTCCTCCTTCTAGAGTTTATCCTGAAGCCACTATCGGAAAGAGACCTCAGGAGAATCTTGACACTCCAGACAGAAGACACCAGTTGAAAAAGGTACGGTTGGTGCCCTGGAGGCGTGGATCTCAACTTATTCAAATAAGAGGGTTAAATCTTCTCTCCTCTCCCTGCTCTCAGACCCTCTGTGGCTGAGTGAGAAAGCTCTCAGTTCGTGCTGGAGGCTGCAGGGCAGGCGAAGGGCGGCTTTCCTCTTGTCCTCACCCCCAGATGTTTGCTCCATGATGGGAGCAAAGGTGAGGGGTGAGGGATGAGGAGAAGGAGGCTGACGCTGAAGGGGGAATCTCACCAGACTGGGTGCTACCCCACTGCGGCACGGAAGGTCAGGCTTGGTCCTGAGACAGCCCAGGAGGTGAGGGTTGAAGGGCTGGAGGAAGTGAGCCGTCTGGGGGAAAGCAGAGTTCCTGGAGGCTCACAGAGGGTCCCCCCTCTGTCAAGGACCCCTCCCTCCCCTCCCCCCCATGCCCCTCCCCCACCCCTCCCCCACACCCACCATAATCTTGGGATTGTGGGAAGGAAATACCTTCCTAGGGTGATTTCCACCCCTGTCTCTCCCCTCCTCCTCTCCCCCATTCCATGACTCTCTTTTTGGATGAAGTTTAAATCCACAAGTACTAGGATCAGTCATCACATACCACGATGGAATTGGGAATGGAAAAGCCTTGGTCTGCTTCTTGGGTTCTGGAAGCTTCTTGGCTGCTCACCATCCCAGGTCTGGTGAGAGGCCGGGTCGCCTCATTTTTTCCCTGAAGGTTCCTGAATGAGGAGCCAGGATGTTTGGCTTCTGGCTCTCAGTCTGTGCCTTATTTCCTCGTCTGTAAAAATGGGGCAGCAGTGACTCAAATCTCTGTTCCAACCACACGTCCCCGGTTGCTGAGGTCCCAAGACCAGGGCTGAGCTAGAGGAAGGGACAGGTGGTGGTGTCGGGGTTGGGGGGCGGCAGGGAGGCAGAGGTTTGGTCAAGTCTGTGGCGAGGAGAGGGGATTGGAAAGCTCTGAGAGATCTGATTGCCTGTCTTGAGTAAAGGATGACGCAGACCCTCAGGGGAAAGAGCACAGGTGCAGACCACAGAGATGTAGACAGAACGGTGTTTGAGTCCCTGCTAATCAGAAGAGTCAGATTTACTAACCTTGACTGAAGCCTCTCCATGCCAAGTGCAAGGTTAAGTTGCACTTCCTGTACCAACAGCTCTACTGTCACCTCCATCTTAGGGAAGAGAAAACCAGGTCTCAGAGAAGTTAAGTGACTCGCTCAAGGTCACATAGCACTGTGTGGCTGAATTTGAAGCACCTCCCTGAACTACCCGACCATTCTTGTGCATTTTGCTTACCGGTTCTATGACTCGAATCTTAAGGTCAAAAAATTCCTTGAAACTAAATCACATCTCTGAACTTCATTTCTTGAAAAAGACATAAACGTCTTTTAAACATTTTTCTTTTTTTAAGTTTGGGTTCTTGTTAAAATCTCTGTGGGTCTTGGATTTCTGGCGCCCGTGATTGGGTTTGTACTTGGTCACTTTCTGAGTCACTAATCTGATATTCCACCAGTTTCCAAGCTTGTCCTGTCAACGGTGGAGTGTGCCTCCTGGCTGGCTGGGGTTATTTTAGGTTGAAATCCGAGGCAGGGTGGCCGGGTCCTAGCAGCAGATAAAGCAGGACCAGGTCAAGGGCCACCCAAGTGGACAATGCAGAGGGGCGCTGAGGCCAGGGATCGGGGGTGGGGGGCTTCTCTGGAGCCCCCACAGCATCTGTCCTGCAGTTCCCCGGGCTCCACCAGCCACCTCGGCCGTAATATTCTGTGTAAACCTCCTGATCCCCGCAGGAAGCAATCACCTTATCAGAGCCTGGATTCCTGCCTGATTTTCTTAATCAGGGGAAGGCGCTGAAGTGAGTCAGAAGTAGCTTAACTTCCTCAGGATCTCTCTTTAAGGGATGTTTCTCCATCAGGGGAAGCCTTGGGGCTTGGATGGGAGGAAAGAGTCTCTTGAAGTACAGAAAGAAAAACAGTAAGGAGGCTCTTGATCTTGGTTTACCATCAGCAAGGCTGCTGAGACAGCAGTGATCTCGCCTGGCCTCTGTTGTTAATCAGGAAACAGAAATGTTATAGTCACAGGGAGCACGTAAAGATGACCATCAGCTATGGGCAGACAGGCGTGCACAGTTGTGGGAAATGTTTGCCGGCCTCTCGTAGCCAGACTGACGGAGGCTGAGTCCCAGCTCCGCCCTTCAGTAGCCGTTTGACTCCAGACGAGTGCTTTGATCACCCAGAATGATCTCAGTTTTCTTATCTATTAAGTGGGCAAATAGCACGCACCCCCGCTGGGTGGTTGTAAGGGCCAGGAAATAGCCAGCGCGATGCTCCTGTTTGCTTTGAATGAGGATCGCTCCCTGGAATGATGTGGGTGGCCTTCCGAGGTGACCTCTGTGAAGAGGCTTGGGCTCTTGACATGAGAAAGCTGGGTGTTTGTGAGCACACAGTGGGGTCACCCTGGAGACACATACCTCTTTCTGGACGTGATCTAAAAATGGCCCAAGAGGAAGCGCCTGGGTTGTGTCAGCTCTCTGTTCTGACACTCCTGGGGCGTGAGGCCATGTCGGGTGTGAACAGTTCTTCCTGAGCCTTAATTCCATGGTTTACGTTTGACTCCCAGTGATCTTTCCTGGACCCTTTCTGGAGGTAATCACGGATCCTCCCCACCTCCCGAGAGGCAGCGATTAGTAAGCTCTTTTTAAGGACAGCTGGGATTTTGGAAAGTGGTAAATTATTCTAGGGTTCACCTCTAAGAAGCAGCAAGGTTAGGACCCAAACCCAGGGTTCCTGCCCTAAAGAGAGTGTGTTTGCCACGGCATGCCATAGCACCCCACAGCACCCACAGCCCCCTCACAGGCACTCGTTCACATTTCCAGAGGCACACTGTGTGTGTCCTTAGGGACGCCACATAGCACTACAGTGATTCCCCGCTGTGCCCACAGAGGCACCTAAGACCTTCATGAAGCACCCCCCGGACTCACGTCATCACCCCATGGCGTTCATGGTGGTCCCCACGTGGCTTAAGAGCGCCCTGCATGCCTGCAGTGACGCACCATGGCAGGCACCCACAGTGGCAGTGCTCCTGTGTTCTCCACCCAGGAAGAATGAGGAGTCCCTTGATGTTTTTATCTCCCAAGCCAGCCCTTTACAGCAGGCTGCGCAAATGAGTGATGGCAGCTTCCTGGAAGCCTCCAGGTCATCCTCCTGCTGAGATCTCCCAGCAGGAAGCAGGTGGCTGGTGGGTGGTGGGTGGTGGTGAAGAAGGCCTGGCTGCCACTGCCTAGAGCCTCTACCCACTTACCTATTCTCCCTTTTGTTGCTTGTGCTTTTGGTGTCATGTCTAAGACTCCGTTGCCAAATCCAAACTAATAAAGATTCACCTCGTGTTTTCTGCTGAGAGTTTTAAGACCTTAGCTCTTAAATTTAGGCCATCGATTCATTTTGAGTTAATTTTTATATATGGTTTGAGGTAGGAGTCCAACTTCATTCTTTGGCACTTGAATATCCTTGGACTACCATTGAAGAGACTGTTTTCCCTCATTGCATAGTCTTGGCACCCTTGTTGAAAGTTCATTGGCCATAGGTGTATAGGTTTGTTTCTGAATTCTCAATTCTATCCCACTGATCTATTTGTTGTTGTTTAGTGTATAAGTCTTGTTCAACTCTTTGTGACCCCATGGACCGCAACACACCAGGCTTGCCTGTCCTTCACTATCTCCTGGAATTTGCTTGAACTCATGTCCATTGAGTCAGTGATTCCATCCAGCCATCTCATCCTCTGTCGTCCCCTTCTCCTCCTGCCCCAATCCCTCCCAGCATCAGGGTCTTCTTCAATGAGTCAGTTCTTCACATCAGGTGGCCAAAGTATTGGAGCTTCAGCTTCAGCATCAGTCCTTCCAATGAATATTCAGGGTTGATTTCATTTCGGATGGACTCGTTTGGTCTCCTTGCTGTCCTCTGGTCTGTATGCCTATCCTTATGCTGTTACCAGCTGTTTTGATCACTGTAGCTTTATGTGTAAATTTTAAGAAGAGTATTAGTATATTTTAAAACTCCCCAGGTAATTCCAATGTACAGCCCTGATTGTGTACTACGGGTGTTTTAAGGAAGATAAAGCACAGTCAGGGAGGCTGGTTGGGAGCCTGCCAGGATGATCCAGGGCAGAGAAGTTGTAACCCTGAACTAAAGCTTCAGTCACTAAGGTGAAGAGGCCATGATAAGGTTGAAAGAGGTTAATGAGGGAGATATCCTGATTTTCCTTGATTCTGGAAAGGCTTCAGAGATGCCAAACAGAAGACAGTGGTCCAGGTGAGCCTGACTAACCTCTTACCCAGCCCTAGTGTGATTTGGAGGAAGACCTGAGTCCCAGTCCAGCTCATCTGCCTGTGACTCATGACAGTAACCTGGTCCTTCTCTGCCCTCCAGGGTGTTGCCCATACCAAACCTTTCTTTTCTTTTTCAAGTTGTTTAAAATTTGCACAAGTTCATCCCAGGACCACACACACATTGTCCCTGTGTTTTTCCCTCTGAAATGTCCTCTCTCCCTGACCTGGTTGGCTTTGAGAACAAGGCCAGACCGACCCTTCACTCTGTGGGGTGACCACTCCTTCACATCATAGATAGTTAATAATAAGTCTAAACTTCCTCATCTAAAAATAAGCAAAGTATTACTTTTCTGTTCATGTAGCAAAAATGAGCATAACATGCCCTTAAAAGGTTTTATTTTTTTTTTTAAGAAATGACATATATCCACACTATGAATCACAGCTGAAGAACTTTCAAATAGCAAGATGTGGCAAAGAGGGAGGGAGTATTCATTTTCAGATGCATTTCAGCATCACAGAGGGGAAATGCCTTGACCAAAGCCACAGAGTTTTGGAAGGAGATGGCCTTAGTATGCAGGTCTTCTGTCCTGGACTGGTGATCATCCTGCTGCACCCAGCCACCGTTTTCATTGGTTAACAGTGTAAACTACGGCTTCTCTGGGTGGCTCAGCGGTAAAGAGTACACCTGCCAACGCAGGAGACACGGGCTTGATCCCTGATCCGGGAAGATCCCACATGGCGCGGAACAACTAAGCCCGTGCCCCACAGCTACTGAGCTCTAGAACCCAGGAGTTGCAACCACTGAACTCAACATGCGGCAGCTGCTGAAGCCTGCACACCCTAGAGCCAGTGCTCCACAGCAAGAGAAGCTACCGCCATCAGAAGCCCACGCACCGCAGCAGAGAGCAGCCCCCACTCGCCGCAACTAGAGAAAGCCTGTGCACAGCAAAGAAGACCCAGCACTACCAAAAATAATTTTTAAAAAAACACGTGTAAACTAATACAAATAAAGAAAAAAGCCCAAATCAGCCAGCAGTGCGCCTTTGGTGGCCGTGGCAGTGTATTGTCTGCCCAGAGCTGTTGATGTGAGAAGATGTGAATGGAGGCACTGCCTGTGCTTTGGGGTTTGCCACGATGCCTTCCTTTTCTGGGCCACGGGCAGGGCTGTGTTATGGGATGGAGGCAGGAGAGTGGGGTCTGGACTCTGAAGCTGTTTTCTCTGTTAAAGTACACTTTGTTTTCTAGAGCAGTTTCAGATTCATGGCAAAATTGAGGGGGAAGTGCAGAGACTTCTCATATTCTCTCTGTCTCTGTACATTCCTACACACACATGCAGCCACCCCCACTACTGACATCCCACACCCAGCGGTACATACATTACAGTCGAGGAACCTACACTGACACATTGTTATCACCCAAAGACCATAGTTTATGCTGTGGTTCTCTGTTGGTGTTGTCTATTCATTTTATGGGTTTTGACAAATGGATAATGATGTATCCGCCATCACAGTATCATACAGAGTAGTTTCACTGCCCTAAAAATCCTCTGTGCTCCACCAATTCATCCTTCCCCCCATACTGAACCCTGGAAACCTCTGATCTTTTTACCATCTCTGTAGTTTTGCCTTTTTCCTACATGTCATAGAGTTGGTATCATACATATGGAGCCTTTTCAGATTGACTTCTTTCACTTAGTAATGCGTTTAAGGTTCTTCCATGTCTTTTCATGTCTGGATAGTTCAACTTCTTTTTTTCCCCTATTTTTTGTTGTGGTGAAATATATATAACAGAATTTAATGTTTTAACCATTTGAAGTGCACAGTTCAGTGATATTAAGTGCATTTAAAATTGCTGTGCAACCATCCCCACCATCCATCTCCAGAATGCTTTTCATCTTGTAAAAATAAACATTAAACAATAATTTCCTATTCCCTTCTCCTCCCAGCCTCTGGCAAACCCCATTCATCTTTCCTGCTGCTGTGATTTTAACTTCTTTAAGTGCCTTATAGAAGTGGAATCATCCATTATTATTATTTTTGTAATGGCTTATTTCACTTAGTGTAATGTCCCCAAGGTTTGTCCATGTTGTAGTGTATGACAGAATTTCCCTCTTTTTTAAAGTTGAGCAATATTCCTCTGTATGTGTAAACCGCATCTTGCTAATCCATTCATCTGCTGATGGACCTTTGGAGTGCACCCTCATTTTAGCCATTGCCAATAATTCTGCTAAGCTCATTTCTTTTTAGCACTGAATAGTATTCCATTATCTGGTTGTACTACAGTTTATTTATCCATCATCTACTGAAGGACATCGGGCTTCCCTGGTGGCTCAGACAGTAAAGAATCTGCCTGCAATGCAGGAGACCTGGATTCGATCCCTGGGTGAGGAAGATCCCCTGGAGGAGGGCATGGCAACCCACTCCAGTATTCTTGCCTGGAGAATCCCCATGAACAGAAGAGCCTGGCGGGCTGCAGTCCATTGGGTCGCAAAGAGTCGAACATGACTATGTGACTAAGCATAGCACAACTGGAAGATATGTTGTTTGCTTTCGAGTTTTGGCAATTATGGGTAAAGCTACAGTAAAACTTCTGCAGGTTCTGGTGTGGACGTAAATTTTCAACTCATTTGAGTAAATGCTAAGAAGCACAACTGCTGGATTATACGGTAAGAGTTTGCTTAAGTTTGTGGGAAACTGCCAAGCTGTCTTCCAAAGTGGCTGTACTAGTTTGCCTTCCGAACACCAGTGGGTGAGAGTTGTTGTTTCACTTCTTTCTCAGCATTTGGTGTCAGTGTTTTGGATTTTGGCCATTTTTACAGGTGTATAGCAGTATCCAATTTTGTTTCAGTTTGTACTTCTCTGATCACATATGGTGTAAAGCATCTTTTTATATGCTTATTTTCCATCTGTGGATCTTGGTGAGTTGTCTGTTCAGGTCTTTTGCCATTTTTAAATTGAGTTATTTGTTTACTTATTGTTTGGTTTTACAACAAAGCAAGTTTACAAATTTACAAGTTCCTTGTATATTTTCGGTAATAATTCTTTATCTATGCATCTTTTGTAAACATTTTCTTCCAGTCTGTGACTTCTTGTTTTCTTGACAATGTCTTTCAGAGAACAGAATTTGAAACTTTTAATCAAGTCTAGCTTATCAATTATTTCTTTCATGGATTATGATGCTGTATCTGAAAAGTCATTGCTCTACCCAAAGTCATGTAGATCTTTCTCCTGTGTTATCTTTTAGGAGTCTCACAGTTTTGTATTTTATGTTTGGGTCTGTGATCCATTTTGAGTTATTTTTTGGGATAGTTATAAGATCTGTGTCTATATGTGTGTGTACGTGTATGTATATATATATATTTTGCTTGTGGATATTCAGTTGTTCCAGCACCATTTGTTGAAAAGACTACTTCTCCACTGCATTCCTTTTGCTTCTTTGTCAGAGATCCGTCTGCTGTATTTATGTGGGTCTGTTTCTGCTCTTCATTCTTTTCCATTGATTTATGTGTTCACTGTTTTGCCAGGACCACACTGTTTTGATTACTGTAGCTTATAAGTCTTGAAGGCAGTAGTGCCCATCTTATGACTTTGTTCTTCTCCTTCATTGTAATGTTGGCTAGTCTGGGTCTTTTGCTTCTTTATGAGACTTTAAAATCAGTTTGCATGTATCCACAAAACAGCTTTCTGGAGTTTTCCCTGAGGTTGTATTGAATCTATAGATCAAATTGGGAAGAACTGACATCTTGACGATGCTGAGTCTTCCTATCCATGAGCATGGACTATCTCTCTAATCATTTAGTTTCTTCTCTGATGTCTCTCATCATAGTTTTGTAGTTTTCCTCATATAGATCCTTCACATATTTTGTTGGAACTATACCTAAGTATTTCATTTCTTTTGATGCCAATGGAAATGTATACTTTTTTAAAAAATTTCAAGTTCCACTTGTTCACTGCTTGTGTATAGGGGAGCAATGGACTTTTATCTGCTAAGCTTGTATCCTGCAACCTCACTTTACTATAAATACTTATGAGTTCCAAGCAGTTTTCGGTCAGTTTTTTCAAATTTTAAAGATAGACGATCACGTCATATGTGAACAAAGACAATTTTATTCTTTCCTTCCCAATCTGTAAAATTAAAATATCCATAGAAAGTGGAAAAGTTTCCTTCCTAATACATGAAAATAAAAAAGTCTATGTCTTATTGCACTAGCTAGGACTTCCAGTACAATATTGAAAAGCAATGGTGAGAAGGGATGTACTTTCCTCGTTTCTCAATGGGAGCATTTCTAGCTTTTCACCATTAAGGATGATGTTAGATATGGGGTTTTATAGACATTCCTTATCAAGTTGATAAAATTTCCCTCTATTTCTCTAGTCTTCTGAGAGTTTTATCATGAATGGGTATGGGATTTTGTCATGCTGTTTTTATATCTATTAATGTGGTCATGTGATGTTTCTTCTTTAGCCAGTTGATAGAATGGATTACTTTAGCTGGTTTTTGAATATTGAACCAGCCTTGTATATCTGGGATAAACCCCACTTGGCCGTATCGTATAATTCTTTTTATACTTTTTTCAATTCTATTTGTTCGTATTTTGTTGACGATTTTTACGTGAATGTTTGTGAGATATGTGTCTATAGTTTTCTTGTAGTGTCTTTTTCAGTTTTGCCATGCCAAGTCGCTTCAGTCACGTCCAGCTCTTTGCGACCTCATGGACTGTAGTCCACCAGCTCCTCTGTCTATGGGGATTCTCTAGCAAGAATACTGAAGTCGGTTACCACTTCCTTCTCCAGGGGTTCTTCGCAATGCAGGGATCAAACCCGAGTCTCCCTCATTGCAGGCAGATTCTTTACCATTTGAGCCACCAGAGAAACTCAAAAGTCGCTCAGTCATATCTGACTCTTTGCAACCCCATGGACTATACAGTCCAAAGAATTCTCCAGGCCAGAATACTGGAGTGGATAACCTTTCCCTTCTCCAGGGGATCTTCCCAACACAGGGATCGAACCCAGGTCTCCCACATTGCAGGCAGATTCTATACCAGCTGAGCCACAAGGGAAGTCCAAGAATACTGAAGTGGGTAGCCTATCCCTTCTCCAGCAGATCTTCCTGACCCAGGAATCGAACCAGGGTCTCCTGCATTGCGGGCAGATTCTTTACCTACTGAGTTATCAGGGAAGCCCTGTTTTCACTTTTGGTATTAGGTTAATACTGGTCTCATAGGATGAGTCATAACGTATTTTCTCTGCTAGTATTTTCTGGAAGAGATTGTTGTGAATTGATACATTCCTCCTTAAATGTTTGGTAGAATTCACCAGTGAACCCATGTGTGCCTAATGTTTTCTTTTTTTGACAGGTTATTAATTATTGATTCAAAATGTTTAATAGGTACAGGCCTATTCAGATTGCATATTTCTTTTTGTAGGATTTTTGGCAGATTGTGTCTTTCAAGAAATTGGTCTGTTTCATCTAGGTTATCAAATTTATGGCCATAGAATCATTCACAGTATTCTTTGATTTCCCTTTTCATGTTTGTAGAAACTATAGTGATGTCCTCTCTTTCATTTCTGATATTAATAATTTGTATTTTCTCACTTTTTTTCTTAGCCTGGCTAGAGGTTTTTTCATTTTTGCCAGTTTTCTCGAAGAACCAGCTTTTGATTTTGTTCATTTTCTGTATTGATTTTCTCTTCTTTGAAGCCTGTGTTTTAATCATGGATGTGTCACTAATTGACATGGATCTGAGGGGTCTTGAGGCTAAATCCCTCCCATTCTTTGAGTCTCAGTTTCCACATCTGCAAAATGGGTGTGATGACAGCAATGCTTTGCCCAGAGTTAGTCTGAGGGAAGATGTTAAATGTAAGTCCACTTTGTTGATTCTGTAAATACTGTTGAGCCTCTGGTATGTATGTACCAGGTTCTGCTTTATATGCTAGGAATGTAGTATCATGAACAAAACAGCCAAGTCCCTGCCCTCATGGAGCTTGGACTCCAGTTGGAGGAGACAGAGATCAGACAAATGAACTGAGTGTCAGACAGTATTACAGGCAGGAAGAGAAAGGGAGGGGCCAGGGATGTGCTCTTTCGGATAAGGCATCCCGATCAGACGTCATTTGAACAGAGACTTGCAGGGAGTGAGCCTGGACTTCATCTGTGGGAAGAGCTTCCTGGTGAAGGGAACAGCAAGAGTAAGGGCCACAACGGCAGCTGGCACGTTGGAGGATCAGCAAGGAGGCCGCAGTGATAGAGCGAGGGAAGTAAGGAGAGGGGGAGGCCAGGAGGGAGCTGCCAGTCAGGTGAGGACTGTGGATTTGGATTCTAAGTGTGATGGGAAGCCAGTGTACAAGGAGGAGACAGGACCCAGTAAAATAATACATTTTACCAAGATCACTCTGACTGCGGAATAGAGGACAGATTATAGGGGACAAGGAGACTGGGGTAGAGACTGATCCAGGCCAGAGATGAGGTGATTTGGAAGGACAAAAGGGTGGTGGAGGTGCTTTGAAGCCAAATCATTCATCATCTGTTTGGAAAGTACAGCTGACAGACTCACCGATGGGGAGGAAGAGGAACAGAGGCGTCATGGATGACTAGAGTTTTGTGCCTGTAAGTGGAGAAGCCTGGGTGGCTGGGCTTCAGTGAGGGATGAGGGACACGTGCATACCGAGCTCTCTTTTGAGCCATTTTAAGGTGGGACATGGATCCATCCAAATGGAGGTGGCAAAAACACGAATGAAGGTATATACCTGGAGTTCAGGGGCGAGGTCTGTGCTGAAGAGACAAGTCTGGGACCCATCAGCTGACGAGTATTTCCAGCCTTCGTCCCTAATGAGACCCCCTCGGGGTGAGTGTAGATGGAGAGGATGATGGAGCAGTCTTGGAGAACCTGTAGAAGGTGCCCGCTGCGGCTACCCAGAGCTGCCCAGAGGGCGGCCCAGCTGGGACCCCAGGGCGAACAGATCTTAGTTTTGCATTGTCCAGGGAACTGTTGTGGAAGAGAAGCCAGCTGCGAGAGCAAGCCCAGGCTTAGCTTTCCCTGAAGGCGAGTGCTGTTCAACGATCGGTGCTCGACAGAAGCTAGAATGGGGCAGCCGGATGAGGTACCTAGGATATGCAACACCCGGGGAAGATGGCTTTTAACCCCTGTCATCTCTGTACAACAACATTATTTTCAGTAATAGTGATGAAATAAAGCCAATTCTAATAATGGCCAGAAAAAGCGAAATGTTCCTTTCAATGGACTTTATATACAGAACCATGCCAGTCAACAAACGTTACAGCAGCAAAAAAAAGCAGGGGGAGAAGGAATGAGTTCGTACTTTTTAATTAAATTAATGGATTTTTTGAAAAAAAAGGAGAAATTGCACAAAGCAAGTTCCAAAAGCGTGAACCCCGCGAGGCTGGGAGAATGAACAGAGGTGGCTGCCGTGGCAATACTCTGTTTCAGTGTCCTTGCAGCCACCGCCCTGTCATTGCCTAGTTCAAGTCTGCTATTGAAGACCTGAAGATCTGGCATCTGTGAGAATGTCTAGTATCAAAGGAGCTGGTACAAGGAGAACCAGTGCAGAGTACTAGTCTTGGAACCACCCCCTACAGACAGAACTCGCTCGGCTCTGGATCCTTTTTCTCACAATGAACGTGTGCAGCAGAATCGGCTCGTGTTGGCGTCTGCTGTCCCAGAGGTTGTTCTCTGAGCTCACATCCATGTAAGCACAATATTTATGAAAGGTCAAGTCATAAAAATGTGCTTATGTGGAGCTTCCACACATATTATTAAAACTCAGTCGTGATTACAGCAGTTGTTTAGAACTTGGAACAACAAGATTGTTTTTTTTCAAGGCAGTACGTTTCATCATTGACGTTGTATAGCACTGTCAGGTTTTAGCTGGTTTTATGTTTGTTTTAAATTTTCCTGCAGACAATTCATCCCCTATTGCCTACACCTTGTGCAGACTGCCCCTACCACCCGGCCCTTGGGAGATATTGCAGGAAATGAATGGGCCTCTTGTCCTGGGCAGTGGAGGGGAGGCCGGCGGAGGACTCTGAAGAGGTGATGCTGTGGACGGGCCCTGCTGTGTGACCAGCTAGTTTCCAGGTGGAAATAGGTGCAGAAAGGCCTTGCAGGTGTCCTGTATACACTGAGGAGGACCCTGAGTAGGTTGGCTGCTGCTGCTGCTGCTAAGTCGCTTCAGTCGTGTCTGACTCCATGCGACCCCAGGCGCTAATTCCTGAAGGCCACCCTGGGTCTGAGGACATCTATGTACAGTCTAGCATAACAGAGAGCCGGACACAGAAAGCTGCCTGCATGGAGTGACAGTTTGCTCTGGTGGATATGAGCCGACATCCCCCCTGGAGTTGCACCCAGCCCTGCTCAGTGGGATCCCTGCTCTCCTCCTCCCCTCCCTCTTTCTCCTTCCCTTTCCTTTTTCTGCAGAGCAGTCCATGAAGACAGCCGTTCTAATGAAAAATCTCATAAATACCAGGAGATAAGCATCCAGGACCTTGGGTTTTTATTTCTGCCAAGACTCCCCGGAGAGCCTCCTTGGTAGGAAATATCCCTTCAGAGCTGAGATTTTTCTCCCGGGCTTCAAAGACAGTGCTGGCTTCTTAGGGATACAACATCTGTTTAAACTGAACTTGAACCGGGAGGCAAGGCGCGTCACCCACAGGAGGGGGACAGGGTGGAGCAGGAGGGTATGGAATCTGCTCTGGCCTAGGAAAAGCTCCCCAGGCCTGTTCCTCCTTCTTGCGGTGCATCCTCCTGCTGGGGGTGGCTCTGGGTAAATGCAGAGCTCTGAGGGGGCGAAGGCTACAAGGGTCTCAGACCTGAGACTGGGCTTTGTGCTGCCTATTCCCCAAATAGCCCCCCAGCCCATGACTGCCAAGGCCTCCACACCCAGGGGAGGGAGCAAGGAGATCTGGGTGACAGAGCAGCTTCTGCAGCCTGGGCGGTCCTCTGGGCCCTGGGAGCCCCTTTCCAAGCCCAGATATCCCAGCTCTTGGCATTTATACCAACAAGTCCTCTCTCTCTCTCCCCTCACCCCCTTTCTTCTTTCCCTTTTCCCTTCATCATTTGCTGAGCATCCTCTGGGATACAGGAATTAAAAATCCCCGGTCCATAACTTCAACGAGCTTGAAATCTGGTAGAACAACCTGATTGCTCTCCAAGATAAGAAATTCGAGCGCTTTGTGTGCCTGGGCGGGCGTGCCAGCACACACTGTTATTGTTCAGGCCGTGAAACAACATTAGAGAGAGCTTGGGAAATGGAGGGAAGAAAACTCAGGCAGTGCCCCTCTCAGGACAAGAGGCCCACTCGCTTCCTGCTTTTGTTCCCACTCAGGCACACATACAGCAGAGATGCCTCCAGAAAGTTCACCGAGTTCAGCTTCCTGCTTTTCTTTGCGCACCAGGTCCCGCTGCAAAATAGCCATGTGGGACTCCTTCCTGGGCAGTACCCTGCTGGGGGCCCCCATTCCGGCAGCGTGCTTCCGATGTCCGCCAGTGCTCGATGCTAAATGCGTGCCTCCTGAAAAGGGTTGCTAGGTTAGCAGATCGCACTACAGGGTGCCCAGGTTAACTCGAACTTGAACTTTGTATAGCCAACGAATCGTTTTTTAGTGCAAATGTGTTTCCCATCAGTAGGAGTCCCCTGGTGGCTCAGATGGTAAAGAATCCACTTGCAATGCAGGAGACCTGGGTTCAATCCCTGGGTCAGGAAAACCCCCCTGGAGAAGGGAATGGCTACCCACTCCAGTATTCTTGCCTGGAGAATCCCATGCACAGAGGAGCCTGGCGGGCTATTGTCTGCGGGGTTGCGAAGAGTCGGACATGACTGACCAACTAATGCTTTACGCTCTTATGTTCCATCAGTATCAGTCCCATGGACGATTTGGAACAAAAACTAAAACATTCTTTGGTATTTGTCTGAAATTCAGACTTCACTGAGCATCTTGGATTTTACCTGGAAGTTGTGTACCTGGAGAGTCTTGTTGCATATGTAGTCAAGGCTGCTTTATTGAATGCTACAGAAAACCAGCTGGTGATGCGTTTCCTTTCCTGTTTTGTGGGGAACAGTCTCCCTAACTTGAATCTATCCCTGCTTTTTTATTGTGTCTCCCCGACAGCTCTGATATCCAGGGCTCTGTGGCTTAGCACACTTGGAGGTCAATGAATTCATCCCCTGTGGTCCCTCTGAGTACATCTTTCCCTCAGCCTCTTTCTGGAGGCTGCCAATGACTGCAGATATTTGGTTTGCTTTACGGAGGGAGAAGGAAGGGCTGGTGGGAGGTGTACATTAGCATTCCCCCTTGGGTCCATGGAGCTGCTTCCTCCAGAGCCCATCAGCTTCTCTGGCTGCCACAGATATAAGCAGTGTGGCCACCTTTGCCCTGCTGGAAGGAGCAAAGGTTTGAGGATGCTGGTCCAGGGCTGCAGACCCCCAGAGGTTTATGACATCTTTCTCCCCATCAATGAACTTATTTTTCATTCTAAGGCAGCTTCAGGGAATAAAAATATAAATCGAAGTGGCAGACAGTAAAGAAAAAAAAAAAAAGATTGACTAGAGAGTGGGAAGACAGAGTGATGCCTTGTGGTTAAATGGATTTTCTGTTTAACTGAGGGTTAAGTAGAAAACTCATTTTGATTCATCCTCTGCTCTTGCAAATCTTCCTGAAATGTATTAGCCTGCTCCCTGGTTTTCCTAAGTGCACCATAATGACCATAATTGAATCTTTTGCTGGCAGAGCATCCTGTGGGGCGTCAGGGCATGCTGTTGTAAATGGCAGTCTTCTAGGTACAGTCAGGACCTGGGCTTTGGAGCCTGTGCCGTAGGCTATGTGCCATGCAGTGGCCCTTGCTTCACATCTGCCGCCACCTCATTCGGTCTTCCCAGCCGCCCTGGACTGGGGCTAAGGAAGGGACCCATTTACAGATATGGAAACTGAGGTCCATGACGTGATGGACTCGCTTCAAGTCACTCTGGCTGGTAGAGGAAATGAATCTGAAGCCAATAGAAATGGTGGTGGTGAGTTGGTCTGGATTCAAATCCTGGCCCTCACTTCCTGGCTGGAAGAAGACCATTAAGCTTCATGAACCTCAGTTTCTCCATCTCTGAATTGGGCATAATAACCTTTCCTTACAGAGCTGCTGATGAGGTGAAGTGAGGTAATTGTGGGTGGGCTGCATACCTGGGTCTTCATATATTTATTTTTTTTAAATAGCACATACACCTTCTTATCCCCAAATGTCCCACATGCTCTTTTCCTGGGACCCTGCCTCCAGCTTCTTTCTACTTTGCTGTCCTGCCTCCTTTGTGCCTTAATCCTTTTGCAAGACTGCAGGACCAGAATGTCCGGGTTTGAATCCTGACTTTTGTGTGGTTCTATTTATGGGCCTCAGTTTTCCCATCTGTAAAATGGGGATAGTAGTGACCTGCCTCCTAGGGTTGTCATGAGAATTTAAAGCAAAAGAGCTTGTCCAGGCCAGTGTTATGCCAGGATTTGCCATTGTCATTCTAGGACTTGATTAAGTGAGTCCAGGTTAAGTGCCCCAGGAGTTTTCACCATCAGTCTGGGGAGAAGGAAAGAGCTGCTCTTTCTTCCTGCCATTGTCTGACGGGTGTTTACCACTCCTTGAGTGCTCAGAGAAGTACACCAAGAGGGAGCCATGGGTAGGTTATGAGGGGCCCTACTTTGGCCCTGACAGTGCCCCTTGCCCAGAGGTCATCACCCTCCAATAGTCGGTCTGTCTGCGACCTTGGTGCTCCCTCTCTGTATGTCATGGATCCCTAGCATTTCAAGAAAGCGTTTGTTTTTCTCCTTACCAAGGGATCCACCTGGAGCACAGAGAGCTCTCTGTGTGTGACCTCTGAGCTCCCCCTGGGGTCCGGGCTGGAGGGTGGGGAGGACACTTCATCAAACCAAACCTAGGCCAATAAGGCCACCTATTCTGGGCTCTGGCCTGCTGGGTCCACACCTCCATGGGTCTTGCAGGCAAATCTCCTCCAGCTCTGGAGTGACCGGCGCCAAGTCCTGCCTAGCCACCTCCTTGCTCTCTGAGTCACCCACTCTGGACACCTTCTGGGATTCTTTGCAGCAGCTGAATAGTCACCCTGGTACTTGGGTACAGGAACAGCAGCCTGTGTGTAAAGCCCTGGGTAGGCTGGTTTATTTATGCGTTTATCTTTAATGGGAAGGCTGAGAGAAACTGCGAGGTTTGTGAATATTTACAGGCAAATTACTACAGGGAGGAAATGAATTCATTCCGTCTCCTCTCCCGCTGTTAACAGATCACACTGCGGTTCCCCACCGCCTGCCTGCCACAGCCCTCCCTGTGCTTGTAATTCCGTGTAGTCTTTTTTGTTTGTTTTGTCTTTTGGCCGTGCCATGGCGGCATGTGGGGATTGAACCTGCGGTCCCTGCATTGGAAGCTCAGAGTCTTAACCGCTGGACTGACAAGGAAGTCCCCTGTGTAAGTTTTTACACCAGCTCCAGAAGGGACAGCTCGGAAGATGTGTCAGTGTGATTCCCCCATGCACTTACTGAGCGCCTACTGTATTCCATCCCCCAGTTCGGGTGCTGGGGGTACTGAGGTCAGCATCGTGCCTGTTATCCCAGCTCTTCCCCTCAAGGGAGCCTGTGGACAAGAACAGCAGTGTCTGTTGGAGGAAACAGTTGTTTTGAGACCTGTGGCTGTGTGTGGGGTGGGGGTGGGGGATGGGCAAGATGGGATCTGTCTGTATGACACCGGGGAAGGCTGGGCAGTAGCAAGGCTGCTTGTCCTGGGCCTGGAAGGACTTTTTCCCAGCGGAAAGGGTCTCTTGGGCAGAGCCTTGGAGGTGTGAAGGACGGCACTTCCTGGGGGTGGGATGGCAGGGAACCTTCTGGTGGGTTAGACATGGCACCTGTGGAAGGAAGCAGGAGGAAGAGGAGCTGGAAATGTGGGTGGGCTGGGTTGTTTCTGGTTCTGAGCTGGGGAGGGAGGGGACCTAGAAGGGAAGACAGGGACCAGGGTTGCCCAGTTTCCAGAGATAGCCAGGCGGAGCACTTGTCCTGTGGCTAAGGGCTAAGTTGGTGAATAATGGCCTCTATTGAAAGAGGGAGTTTCCCGTCCCTCCCCACTCCCCGTCCCCTCCCTTCCCCTTCTCCCTCCCATTCCCCTTTCACCTCCCCTCCCCCTCTCTCCCTTCCCCTCCCCCTCCCCCTTTCCCCTCCCCCTTTCCCCTCCCCCTCCCCCTGATCTGAGCTGACAGTCCTGTGGTCTGTGGTTCTCAGAATCTAAAGTGTTGGGGTCAGCTTTGACCAAGGGCAGGGCTGGCCCAGATTGTTCTGGACAGATGGCAGTCTGTGCAGCCACCTGTCCAATGGCCAGAGGGCGTGGAGGTCCCTTGGGACATCAGGCTTGGTCCCTGGCCCACTCGTGAGGCGGCTGGTCAGATGCCCACCACATCCAGCCTGGGCAGTGAGAACCTCGGCTCAGGCTCTGGGTCCTGCTGAGCTGAGGGAGGAGCTGGGCTGCCCACCACGGACTTCGTGGGGAGCTCAGGCCGGCCCCAGTGTGTCGGTCCTGGGAGACTGCCGTGGAATTGACTCTGGACTCTTCTCAGTAGGGAGAACCTTCCATCGTGCTCACTTACTTCGCAGATTTGCTCATTCTTCCCCAGCCCGCCCCTCCTGGGGTGCCCAGCTGGCTGTGTCCTCAGTTTACCTGAGATCGGGGGCAGTAAGACCAACCCTTTGCCCTCAGGATTCTGAAACAAGACCAGACGGGAGCACAGATTTCAGAACTGTCTAGGCCCTCCCCTGGCCTGGCTACCCTCAGATGCTAATAAAAGCCCTGTGTGTTTTTTGTATTCAGTGAGGGGCCCTCCTTGACCTGTGACAGGCAGGAGGGAGTGGGGCAGGCCAGCGGGTTCAGATCCTGGGGAGGGGTAGTGGGAGGCAGCGAGGTTCCCAGGCTGGGAGGCTTTGGGATCATGGCTGTGGTTGAAATTGATCACCCTGGGAGCCTGCACCGTGGCCTTGTTAAGACACAGACTGCCTTCAACTGCTTCTAATGGGCACACGCACCTGCCAGCCCCATGCCTTCATGCTCACTATCCTGGGCACGTGCTGATCGCACGCCTGTGCACACCTCCAACACGCCTGTATATACCTACTCACCCCCACACGCACCCATTCATGCAAACGCCTTCACATCCTGGCCCATGCCTCTGCTCCACGCTCACCCCAGCTCCCGCTTCCTACCCACAGCCTTCCTATACACACCCTGTCCTTTCCATAGGGTCCCCCCCGACCCCACCATTCCTGAGCACACACGCACATGCACAGGCTGCGTCCAGACTTGTAGATGATCTTGCTTGTTTCTCAGCCTGCAGAACTCTGGATTATCTGGGACCCTTTTTACTCAGATGCTGAGCCCAGCAAGGGCTCCAGGGAGAGTGGGAAGGCTGAGTCAGAGAATAAGCCTGGACCCAGTGAAACTGCCCTGTGAGGCAAGTGTCCTGACTCCTCCTGTTTCACACATCCATCAGTCTATCCATCCATCCACCCATCCATCTACCCATCCACCCATCTATCCATCCATCCATCATCTACCCTTCTATCCATCCATCCATTCATCCTTCATCTATCCATTCACCAGTCCAGCCATCTATCCACCCATCCATTCGCTTATTAATCTACCCATCATTTATTCCAGAGCATACTCATAGTAGTGAACCAGGCATTTCTTTCATGGTTCTGAGATTTGTTAAGGAGGAAATGACATAGGGCCTTGATACTTGTTTTTGAAACCAGAAGCCTTGGAATCTAGTTTCTGCCTCTTGCTAGCTTTGTGACCTTGGTCATGTCCTGTCACCCTTACGCCTCAGTTTGCCCACCTGTAAAATGGGAATCATAGTGCCTCATCCCAGGGAGAGTCCTGGGCCCTGGGGATGGTAGCCATGAGCACTAACTTGGGGACTTCTGTGTCCATCATCAAAACCCTCCTTGAAAACTCTGATTCAAAAAGATACATGCTCCCCGATGTTCACAGCAGCACTATTTCCAATAGCCAACCATGGAAGCAACCTAAATGTCCATTAATAGATGAATGGATAGGGAAGATGTCATATATATACATACAGTGGAATACTATTCACTCATAAAGAAAGAATGCCATTTGCAACACTGTGGATGGACCTGAGATGATCATACTAAGAGAAGCATTAACGAGTCAGACAGAGAAAGACGAATATCATATGATATCACTTGTATGTAGATCTAAAATATGACAGAAACAAACTTATTTACAAAACAGAACAGACTCACAAACACAGAAAACAAGGTTACCAAAGGGAAAAGGGCAGGAGGGATAAGTTAGGAGTTTGGATTAACAGATACAAACTACCATATAGAAAATAGATAAACAAGGTCCTACTATACAGTACAGGGAAACACATTTAATGTCCTGTAATAAAACATAATGGAAAAAAATAAAAAATATATACATATGTATAACTGAATCACTTTGCTGTACATCAGAAACTAACATAATATTGTAAATCAATTATACTTCAATAAAAAAGTCAAAACCCTCCTTAAAATAGGGATGAAACGAGGCAAAATAAACTCCCTGCAACCTGCAGCTTCCTAGGGTTGGAATGAGAAGCGGGAATGTGGGTCCTGGTGGATCTTTGGGTCTGTGTCCGGAATGCCTACATTTCAGCCATGGTTGGTCAGTTTCTATTTTTCTGTCCCTTTAAGAGAAAGACATTGAGAAAGGACTAGCTATCACACACATTAAGGAAACGTGCTGCTGTAGAGGTTTCTGCAAAGGGCAGGAGGAGCAGCCAGAAACTGGTGGCTTAGCCATCAGGGGGCTACACTGGAGGGGCCCCGGCAGTCTAGCTGTCTCTCGAGAGCAGACAGTGAAGCCTGTTGGGGGCTCGGGAAATGTCGCTGATGGTGGAAGGTTGGGCCTTGCTGGAGGGCAGCCCACAGTCTCCAGATCCCCAGAGAGACCCACCTGCCCCCCCCCAACCCTGGGCCTTCTTGATGCAGGTCCAGAAGTTAGAGCTGCCTAGGGCCTGGGGGAATGAAGAGGTGGCTATTGGCTGTGTTTTGTTTTGTTTTGTTTTTTCAACATTATTACACTTTTAAACGGTTATTGGAAAATATGATGGCTAACTTCCTTTTTAAAAATAGTATTTATTTACTCATGGCGGTGCTGGGTCTTCATTGCTGTGAAGGCTTTTCCCTAGCAGTGGCGAGTGGGGACCACTCTACTTGCGACGGGCGGGCTTCTCACCGTGGCAGCCCCGCTTGCTGCAGCGCACGGGCTCTGGGGTGTGCAGGCTTCAGGAGCTTGGCACGCGGGCTCAGTAACTGTGGCTCCGGGGCCACACGTTCAGCAGTTGCACCACATGGACTTCCTGCACGTGGGATCTTCCCGGATGAGGTACCAAACCCATGTCTCTTGCATTGGCCAGTGGATTCTTTACCACCTAGCCCCCAGGGAAGTCCCTGGCTAACTTCTTGAGAAGTGAGATACACACACACACACACACACACACACACACACAGAACGACTGTGAGCTCCTTGATGGATGGGATGCTGGCTTATCGGCCTTTGTTGCTCCAGAGGTCCTAATAGCATGCAGTAGGGGTAGCAGATCTCTGTTGGATGAGGAAGGAATGGGATGTTGCAGCAACTTGCCTGTACTTGCCTCTGTCTCTTCCCCTTCCCTGGCACGCTTAGTAACAAGGTCAGACTAACGGAGCCTCTGGAAAATGGGAGAATAAGAGAGATGTCAGATAAGTGTCCAAACCTGCAACTAGGAGACAAGTCCTGGAGAGCTAATGCACAGAGTAGTGAGTAGGGACAACACTATTGCATTAAAGTCACTGAAGTTGCTAGGAGACTAGATCTTAATTATTCCCAGCTCAAAAAAGAAATGACAGGACTTCCCTGGTGGTTCAGTGGTTAAGACTTTGCCTTCCAATGCAGGGGATGTGGTTCCATCCCTGGTTGGGGACCTACGATCCCACATGCCTTTCTGCCAAAATCCAAAGCATAAAACAGAAGCAATATTGTACCAAATTCAGTAAAGACTTTAAAAATGGCCCACGTTAAAAAAAAGAAATGTAATGTAATAAATGTAAATAAATGTAATAAATGTAATGTAATAAAGGTGCTATCACTATAATGGCACATACATAATATACACACATCAAATCAACTTGCTGGACACCTTGAATTTATACAATGTTATATGTCAAATACTTTGGCCACCTGATACAAAGAGCCAACTCATTAGAAAAGGCCCTGATGCTGGGAAAGATAGAAGGCAGGAGAAGAAGGGGACGACAGAGGACGAGATGGTTGGATGGCATCACCAACTCAACAGACATGAGTTTGAACAAGCTTCAGGAGATGGTGAAGGACAGGGGAGCCTGGTGTGCTGTAGTCCTCAGGATCGCGAAGAATCAAACGTGGCTGAGCAGCTGAACAACAACAACAAATATGTCAATACATTTCAATAAATAAATAAGTAAACTTATTTTAAGAATAAATGAAATATCAGTAGTTGAAGGAATTATATATACTTTCATCCAGCAACTTTTTCCTCCCTGCCCCAGCCACAAAGAATGAGAAACTTTATTGGGGTACAATTTACATTCAGATCTAAAGTGTTCCGTACATTCTGACCTTGTTTATACCCCTGTAATCTGAATTCCCAGCAAGACAGGAAACTTTTCCATCAGCCCGGGGAGTTTCCTCAGGCCCCCTTCCAGTTAACCATGGCTCTGCTTTGTATCACTGTAGGTTAGCTTTGTTCTAGAGCTTCCTAGAAATGGAATCACACAATTTGCTCTCTTGTGTCTGGCTTCCTTCCCTCAGCTTGTTGTTGTTGCTCAGTTGCCAAGTTGTGTCCGACTCTTTGCGACCCCACTGACTACAGCATGCCAGGCTTCCCTGTCCTTCACCATCTTCTGGAGTGTGCTCAAGTTCATGGAGCTCGTTGAGTCATCTAACCATCTTGATGTTTCTGAAACTCATCCCTGTTGTTGGGAGCTATGTGGGAGCTCATCACTTTGTACTGCTGCACAATGCTCTATCTTATGTATACACAATATCTTGTTTATACATTCATCCTTTGATAGGCATTTGCATGTTCCCAGTGTCGGGCTATTATGTAATCAAGCTCCTATGAACATTCGAGTGCAAGTCTTTGTGGGGACTCCTGCTTTCTGTTCTCATGTGTAAACACTTAGGAGTAGAATGGTTGCATTAGAGGGCAAATGCATATTTAACTTAAGAGAAAGTGCCAAGCTGTTTTCTAAAATTCTTGTATCGTTTCACACCTCCACCAGCTGTGTCTGGGACTTCCAATTCCTCCATAGCCTGATCAACACTTCGTATGGTCAACAGAGCTTTTTGATTTTAGACATTGTGTAGTTGTGTGACATGATTTCATTAGGGTTTTCATGTGTACTTCCCTGTTTGGCTAGTGAAGTTGAGCATCTTTCATCTGAATGTCTTCTTTTATGGACGATCCATTCAAGTCTTTTGCCCATTTTTTTTATTGGATTGTCTTTTTATTACTGAGTTAAAGGAATTATTTAACTTTTGGAAGACAGCCTGACCGAATAGCTTCACAGTCTTGTAGTCGGCAGAGACGTCTGAGACAGGACAGAAAAAATAGGAACCGTGAAAGGAAAAATTGGACGTCACCAAAATTTTAAACTTGTTTCTATTAAGAAAAGTGAATTGGAAATCCACAGACCAGAAGAGAATCACAGCACATGTGCCCAGGATGTACCACAACCATTTTATAAGGACTTGCTTCTACCTGGCTCTTGCCCCACCCTATGAGGTCCTACAGATCCCACTCGCCTAGAAGCCAGGGTGCTCTCTGTTGAAACGTAAGTCTAACCATGTTGAACTTGCAGCACCCACAGGGTAAGTCCCAGCACCCTGGAGGTGGCCTCAAGACTCCGCCCCCTGCCACTCAAGATCTTGTGTTCGCGCACTGGTCTCGAAGTCTCGCGAGGCTCTAAGCTCTGCCGAGAGCTCCCTTCACATAGGCTGTTCTTGAAGAAGACACTTTTTCTGGAGGCTCACACAGCGGCCTCGCCTCCCTCCTCAGAACTCGCCTGAGATGAGCCTTCTTGAGTGGAACTTCCCTGGACCCGAGAGGTGGAGGCTGCCTCATCACGGGGCTTGGATGGAAAGGAAGGGGTCAGGACTCAGCCCGCATTGCGGGGAGAGATTGAGGGGCGATTTAGGAACCCACCCCCATCCTTTGACTCAAGGGCAGAACGCCAGCATTTAATGACAGGTGGGTGCTGGTACTGACCGGCCAAGGTAGACCCTGGTCAGAGTGCTGAGTCGCAGAGGTCCTTACGGGGAGCAGACACCCCTCCTTCAGCTGCTGGGGAGGGGCTGGGGGCTGTGGGGAGACTTTGGAGCCCAGAGCAACAGTTAATTATTAATACCAACCGGTGGCAGGACTTCGTCAGATCCCGTGTGCAGGCGAGCTCTTGGCCTGTCTGGTTGGCCTTCTGGTCCTGGCTCACGGTCTTGCCTTTACCCTGTTTTCTCTAAAGACTTTTTATTCATGTCAACCCGTTATCGTTCCAATAAGCCTTCAGATGATGGGACTGTTCAGACATCAGTGGCCCCAACAGACCTGTTGAACCCTTTGCCATAGCTCTCTGTGGACAGCGTGCTATCACTTTGCATATTTCTCTCAATGAAATGAGGCACTTTATAATGTTCTTTGCCCACTGTCTGCATCCCGGGACAGCAGCTGCTGAGAAGTCTTCTGCACACCCCCTGTCCTGTCCCCAGCACTCAGAGCTGAGCCTGGGATGCAGGAACTGCTCAGTGAATTTGTCACGAATCAGTGAAGGTTGACTAACAACCACCCGCCATGCTAGACAGCTAAGTTATTCTTGTTCTGTTGCGAAGTCACGTCTAATTCTACGGGATCCCGTGGACTGTAGCCCACCAGGCTTCTCTGTCCATGGGATTTCCCCAGGCAAGAATACTGGAGTGGGTTGCCATTTCCTTCTCCAGGGGATCTTCCTGACCCAGGAACTGAACCTGAGTCTTCTGCACTACAGGCAGACTCTTTACCACTGAGCCATCTGGGAAGCCCAGACAACTGAATACATTCCTCCATTTTCTCAGTTGGGAAACAGAGGCTCCAGGAAACTCAGTGGCTTGTTCAGGGTCTCACAGCTAATGAGAGGCAGAGTCACGAAGAAAAGGCAGATCTGCTTTCTGGCATTTTCTGCCCTACAAGGGCTACATTACTTCCTCCTAAGTTTAAACCCAATAATGGAAGAAAGTGGTGAATGCTATAAAAATGTGCAGTGCTATATAAATAAAAGGTATCATCAAAAATATCTATGTTGATTTTAATCATCCCGAACTACAATAATGAGACAAAGCATCTTTTGAAACATGAGCAGGATTAGAGCTAAAATGTAGATGTTTTTTAGGGTCTTGGTAGATCTCACGTGTGAATGCTTCTGTTGAACATTGGGATACAAACGATATTTGTCAAGTAAGTGCAGGGGATCAATTATAACAACACACTGAACACGTGAATACCCATTGCCCCAACCCAGAAACAGCAGAGGCTTCACCCGACCTGAGCCAGTCTCTTCCCAGCCCGGATTTTGTGTTTATCCCCCTCTAGCCTTTTCTTTTTTTTATGACTTTTCCACATCCGTTACTTTAATATTTTCTCTTCATTGATACATTCATCCAGCAAATGCTGGTAGAGCTCTACTCTCAGGGGGAGCCTTACAGAGTCTCCCAGTCCCACTCCTGCAGTTTTCAAAAAGGAAGAAAGATAGATGATTTTTTTTTCCCTCTGACCAAAAAAAAAAAAAAAAATTCCTCCTGGTGGTATGTGTCTCCCACCCCCAACCACTCCGTGAAGCCAGCTTTTCCTCTCAAATGCCTCCTTTGCGTTTTGGCACAGACTGTAGCCCTCTGTGAGTATTTTTCCACAAAATATTTGTGGCTTTGGCAAGGTGGTTTACACCATTAATAGTGCTCCCTTTCTCCAGAGGTTCCCCGGCTCTGCTCCACTCTGTATGCATCGGGTCATTGACTGGACCTGGCAAAGCAGAACTTTGCTCCCGGGCCCTTTAATTCTATTTACGTTCTATTGATTTAAATTTAATAGCCATGTGTGGCCAGTGGCAGCCACAGTGGCCCGTGCAGTTTGGAGGAGGGGTTTCCTCCAAAGGGAGGTGTTCAACAAGAGCTGGTGGCGTCTCGCCCCTGGCTTCATTTTTCCTGTACCTGGAGAAGCTGGCCAGGATCGAGGAAGTCATGTGTCAGAGTTGATTTCTACACGAATTCCCTCCCCTCTGCTCCAAGCAGAGAAGAGAGTAAGAGGAAGGAAGAACCCAGGCATCCGGCCACTTTTGCCTTTCTGCAGACAAGGCTGTGCAGAGCACCTGGGCATCCAGAGAGCGATGAGAACAGCAAAAGGAGAGAGATGTGTGGGTATTCGGTGTGTGACAACCTTGCCCCACCACCCTCGTGTCAGTGGCTGGGTTTTATTCACCCGGGGAGAAGGGAGTGCTATATAATTTCATCAGTGAATTATTTTCACAGCTTATGAATGTTTACACGAGGCAGGGCTGGGTTCAGCAGAAAAGCTGAGGTTCTCACTTCCCAACAAAAATAAGTCACGGGCGGGGAAATTAAAAAAAAAAAATCACCCAGTTGCAGGGCTTACAGGATTCTTCCCCTCTTTAGCCATCGCCGCCAGAATTAAATTGTCCAGTTTGGAGCCTTGGGAAGGAAAATAGCTCTGTTGGCTTTTATATCTACTAAGAAAAAAGCTTTCCACCATTTGTCTGTTCCTTTGTGAACTTGCTGTGTGGCCTAAGACAAGTTACTTAACCTCTCTGGACCTCAGTCTTGCCATCTGACACAGGTGGGCAATGGTACCTTGCAGGGGGCTTTTAGGAATTTGCTGAGACAAAAAGTGGGGCTGTCATACGGCAGAGGGAGGTGTGCTCACAAGGAGCCTTCAAGGTTAGTGATGCTGGTTCAGGAGCAAGCCAGGGGTGGAGTGTGTGCCAGAAACCCGAAAATATGGTATTTGTGGAATGAAAAGAAAAAAAAAAATACCCCAGATCAGTGGGAAATGAATCTTTATTTTCATAGTCTGTCAGCAGGACACTGCAAGCATCGGAAAAGGAAAAACAGTAATAGTCCGTGTTTAAATGTAGCTCTGGCTCCCTCTGCCCAATCTTTGTGGGCCTGTGCATGGACCAGAAAGACCCCTTCAGGAGCCCTCACCCCATGCCACAGCCCCTTGGTGAGTGCTTTGGGGGCCTGGGGTGTTGCTGGCTGGTATTCCAGGGAGCAAGGTCTCTTGGGATTTTATGAGATGTCAGAAGGACACCCATCATGAGAATGTCCTTATCCTGCCCCTGAGTCCGGGACCTCAGGCATCATAGACTCACAGCTATCACGTGGGCAATAACTTCACTGCTGGGCTATTGGGGGCCAAGAAGGTGCCTGGCTACACGCGTGTGTGTGTGTGTGTGTTCATGCACACCTGTGTGAATGCTTGCTCTGAGCTCTCAGAGAACAGAAAAGGTGATGGGATAGCAGACATCTATGGATACCCAGAACCTGGTCAAGCAGAATGCGGTACCCCAACCAGGGACACCACGAGGTGTAGAGCCCTGCACTTCCCCCCAAGCCTCGACATCCTCATCTGGGAAGTGGGACCGAGGAAAGCCACCTCTCAGGGCGAGAGGACAGGTCGGTGTGGGGCCAGGTGCACAGTGGGAGCCAGGACAGGGTGGCCCGGTGACGGAGTTATCCTAAAGTGGCTTCCTCTCATGGATCCCCTTAGGAAAGGGCACTTTGTGTTGGAGTGGGAGTTCTCTAGGCATCTAGGGCAAGGTCTGTCCTGAGCCCCTTCTCCAGGCCCTCAGGAAATGAAAGCTACTCTGGTCCCTGTGTGGAGGCAAGCAGCAGCCCCAAGCTGGGTACGAGGCCTTCTGAGTGAATCCATGCCCCATGAACTTTTGGAAACTGGGTCTGGGGTAGTCTGTCCTGCCCCCTGAGAGACTCACTACTGAAGCATACAACAGGGACTGAAGGCGAGATCAGCGGAGTTGCCCCTGGCAATGCTCTGCCATTGGCCGACTCTAGTCCTGGTCTGGGGGGTGAGCAAAGGGACCGGTGTCATTGGACCCCTGCTTCTCTTGCTTTGGTGGGGGAAGGGATCCCCCAACAAAGGGATCCCTGAAACATGTTCATAATGATACACATTCAAACGTTTGAGCTAATGGGCTCACATGTTCAATTAATAACAACATATTGGGTCCCCCAAAGAGGTTTCAGAGTTTGCATCTGGACCCCCAACATGAGGAGGCTGGAAGCCTTGGCCGTGATTGAAGAGCTGATGGGGGCAACTTTCTGTTCTGAGGAATACCTGCCCCTGCCTTCACTGACGGCACCTCCTCAGGGCCACCGAGAGATGCTCAGAGGTGGCCCAGCCATGCCTTCTGTGGCCCATCTCCTCCTCCAGGACCCCACTGTGACTCCTGCCACGGAGGAGCCATCACCAGGCTCTGGGCGTCTGCTCTGGAAAGAGTAGACAGGCTCTGGGGACAGTATGCGGGGTGTGGTGGTACTGGCGAGGGCTCATGGTCAGGCTGGGCCCCAGGGCTGGAGAGTCAGGGTGTCCTTGGTCTGTGTGGCCTTGGGCAAGTCATCTCACCCGGTGAGCTTCAGTGTGTCACGGCACTTCCATCGAAGGACTGTTTCTCAGCAGTCGATTAGGGGCTAAGACTGTATTCATTCCTTCAAAAATATTTGTTGAGCATTTACAGTGTGCTGCAGCCACGGCTCTGGGTATTGGGATTATAGCAGTGAACAAAGGTCCTTTTTTTCTGGACATTATACTCTAGTGGGAGAGACAGACAACTAAATATATGGTCAATGTGAATCAATTTATAGGCTATACACATAGTATTCATTTAACTGTATGCCTGTGATTAAATATATACTTAATGTAGGCTCATATATTATACATAAACAAATATGTGCTTAAGGTAGTAAGAAAATCAGTGAGCAACGACGGGAGATGCTGTTTGCCATAGAGGGGCTAGAGGGGTCGGGGAGAGCCCTCTGACAGGGATGCTTAAGCAGAGACCAGAGGAAGTGAGGGAACATGCCCAGGGCCTCTGTGGTACAGAGGGCTGCAGTCAGGGGAACCGCAGGCATCAGGGGCTTGGCTTTCTAGGACTGGAGAGATGTGTGGGGGAGCGAATGCGAGGAGGCCGGGAAGGCAGCCGGGGCGTCGTATAGGGTCTTGCACATGTCGTGAGGACCGTGCGGCTTGTCTGACCGACGGCTTGGCACAGACTAGGTGGTACCTAAGTGTGCCTGCATTCGCTCATTTGGTGTTTGTTAGCACTTCCTCAGTGATGAACCCCTGAGCGGGGCGTGAAGATGCGGAGAGGATGTCTCAGTGACTGCCCTGGGGACACCAAGGACAGCTCCTTCAAGTTGGGGCTTTGGTGGAAGTGATATAGCCACAAGGTGGTCCCCTCTGAGCCCCTTCAGCGGTGGCTGAGGCCCAGGGAAGGCCTCCTGGGCGAGGGGATGCCTCAGCCAGCCTTTGTAGGGTGCGTGGACCTCAGCCCCAGGAGAGCAGCCTGGGAAGGAGGCGCCAAGCCGAGTGCACAGACCAACGGCACGGCACGTGCCGAGGCCCTGAAGTTTGGAGGAGCGCGGCTATGGGGAACAGCCCTCTTTCAGTGTGCCTGGAAGTCCAGGGAGCACGAGGGATGGGAAGGGCTGAGAGCCAAGGTCTGGATATGGGACCGGCTCCAACATGACCCCCTGGGTGCCTGAGGTCAGGCTGCCCCGGAGCAGAGCCTGAGGGGAGGAGCCTGTGCCATTTGTTAAGGATCTGCCCCCAGGGCAACTGATGAGGGAGGGGAGGGGAGGGCGTCAACCCAGGGGGATCCCAGACACCCTCCGGCAGACGGTGGCTGGCTTCCATTTGAGCCTGAGGGGAGCTCAGAACTTGTCCTAGGCTGAGGCCAGGGAACCGGGCTTTCCTGTTGGCTGTTGGCTCAGCACACCCCACCCCACCGCCCTCCTGCCCTCCGGCGCAGAGGAGGGTGGCCCAGAGCACTTCTGACTGTCTGTGGGGGCAGCAGAGCATCTCTGGGATGTGAAGGAGAGTCACAGGTATAGGCATTAGAAACAAATGCACCGGAGGTGAACCCATCATCCCAGTTTGCCAGAGACTGGGGGTTTCCTGGGACGCGGGAATTTGAATGCTAAAACCAGGATGTTTGGTCACCCAGAGCATTGCCACAGTGGCCTCTACAATGACCTCACCTCCTCAAGCCTCAGTTTCCTCTTCTGTAAAATGAGGTTCATAATTCTGCCAACTTCATGGGGCAGATGGTGGGATTCATCACAGATAACCCAAGTAGAGCCCGTTGCCCAGACTAGAAGCCACTTGAAGAATGTTCTCTGAACCCACCTTGCTGGGCACTAGGTGACCCCAAGCCTTAGATGGATGGGAGCCAACATTTCCAAAGCCAGGGGTCCTCCTCCTTCTTCACCTCCCGCCACACTCACCCCCTACCCGCTCCCCAACCACTTGATGTGTGCCCGTGGACTGAGGCCCTGAAGAGGAGGAGGCTGTGTCTTTAAGTGTTCAGAACAGGACTGAAATGTTATGACAGTGCATCTCACAAGGGATGCAGTTTCCACGGCAACCCCACACTAAGATAAGCAAGCCGCCTGCATTTTTTTCTGAAAGGTTCAGGAACAGGGGGGAACTAGGCGATCTGTCAGCGGGTGGGACTGGAAAGCCAGAGCCAAGTCCATTAATCCCTGTGCTCTGATTGCGTTATCCAGCAATGAACGTGAGCCATTCCAGGAGGGAGAAGCGGGCCTCCTTCCCCTGGCGCCCCATCTCATGGGCCAGAGCAGCAAGAGGACAAAAGAGAAAGAGCCCCAGTCAAGTTCTGTTTGAGAAACTGCAACCCACTACCAACTCCACCCCTCAACAGTGTTCCTAGTTCCCAGAGAGTTAAAACCCAGTGTGTGTGTGTGTGTGTGTGTGTGTGTGTGTGTGTGTGTGTGTCTCCGGGGCGGGGAGGCGGTGCTGGTTAGTATTAAGGACTCATTCTCTGTGCTCACACAGACATGGGTTCAGGTTCTGGCTTTGCCAGTGGCTGGGGTATTTATTGGACAAGCTACTTAACCATTGGAGCCTCAGTTTCTCCATCTGTAAAATGAGAAAGTACCAAAAGTCACCTGTGTATTATTGTAAAGTAAATCATGTTGTACGCAAAACCGTGTCATGGGGTAGGCATGAGGGTTTAATGAGAGAATGAATGTGTTGATATGGAGCAGTGCTCAGCACAGTACCTGGCGCACAGTAGAAGCTTAGTACATGCTAGCTGTTGTTCAGTCATCCGGTCGTGTCCGCCTCTTCACGACCCCATGGACAGCAGCATGCCAGGCCTCCCTGTCCCTCACCATCTCCCAGAGTTTGCCCAAGTACACATCCATGGCACTGGTGATGCCATCCTTCCGTCTCATCATGACTCAGATGCTAGCTGTGATCATTTATATTTGTTAGCTGAACCAATGGAAGTCAGTGGTGCCACTTTGGTTGATGCATGAAAGATGGGTCATAACTGGCTTGGGGCAGAAATTGTTATTATCCAGGCCTGCCCCCTAACAGCTGCTGCCCCATCTGCCATTGGAAGCCCCCTGGGATCCTCCCATCACACTTAAGGTAAGATCTAAGCCCATCCTGTGGGCGGGCTCCTGCCAACCTATCTTACCCCTTCCCCTTTGCTGTTTCTGCTCCAGCCATATTGGTTTCCCTGGGTTCCTTCAGCATACCAAGTCATTCTTGTCTTCATACCACCTGCTTCTCTGCTGGGACCTCTTTCCTCACTGCGGGAGATGTTTGGCATCATCCAGCAGACACCACCGCCCAGT